>NC_088361.1:72084944-72129944 GCF_034508935.2 Berghia stephanieae
ACCAAATTGTAGTTCTGATAAGTGGAATTTTTTAAAAGCCAATAAATGATATAAATCCAAACAAACCTGTCACATTGTAAGTCATTTGATTCAGAAATATTTTTATTTTTCAACCCTTTAGGTATTGTGACTTGGAATTGTTTTTAATTACATTTATTTCATTTTTAAATGTTGTGCCTTCGGGTTATTGCTCAGTATATTTTGTGAAAGAATTAATTGCCTGTATGCCAAAATGTATTCTTTTTTTTCTTCTTTCTTTTTTTTTTGTTTATATAGGGATCAATTGTCGTGGACAACAAATTGATAAATTAGATAGTGGCAGCATTAAAATAATGGAGCAACTCAGTCAATGTTTTATTTTATAAATTTCATTTCCATTTTTTTCAGATCTCATTGCATGAGCAACTGGTCATGGATACACAATTTGCCAATATTATTTGAGTAAGTGTGGGGTTCTAGCATTAAGTTATAGAGTATATAAGTAAACAAAAATTACTATGTATCAGTAAATACAAGTGTAAAAAATCTTCACTTTATTGTTCTCTATTAAATTTATTGTGAATATAATTGTCACATGCAGTTATATATTGTATTATCCTCATTACTGCATCGCATCACATCATGAAGTAAAAATAATATGCTTATAGGCAATGTGCTTGTATTTAATCAAGTTGCAGGAAGGGTATTGTTTTGTACTGTGAAAGCACAGGTCATTGCTACCACACATCATGGGTCAGTGATCGTGCCAGGAGTTAATATTATATAACGCAGTAGTTGTTGGAATAGCATAATTTCAGAGACAAAAGGACCATGATTTATCCTGTGTGAAGCTGAGATTTCTTTCTGACTACCCTGTCCAACCAATAGTGATTGGCTTGCTGGGACTGTTAGATCTGGCGAGTAGACTAGCGTTCTATCCAAAGGTAGTTCATTCAATTCCGTAGAAACTAGGATAAACCCTGACTTCATGTATGGCTGTATGGCTCAAAGGAGACTACTTTTTAAAAAGTCAGTAAAGTAAATCTCAGCTAGGTTTGCTTGCAACTGTTTATTAACATTTCCATACCCTATATATCGCTTCTTGCAACACTTCTTACAAAGCTGATATAATTGTGATGACTTAGATTATTTCTGTTCAGGTCATGTTGATTGCAGACATTGGCTACTCTCCAGCTTCTCTATCATCAGCCCTCTTTAAGAAACCCCACCTCTCTTATCCGCTCACCTATCATGTACATATTGGGACTTACATATGTCATTCTTTGCCTCTCGCAATTTCTATTCCTTTCTATTTTTCCTGTTTGAACTGCTTTTGTAATTATTCTGCTAACCTGGATAATATAGGGCAACATTATGCCAGTTTGTGAAGTTACAGTTTCGTTTCTTACTTTATGGAAATAATTAGTGATGTTGTGGCTTTGTGGCTGAAATGAAGGTCCCTGGTTTGACTCCAGCTTTGGATGGCATGGAGAGAGAAAATCTCTACTCACATTTTTCACAACAGTCATGTGCACAATGAGTACATGGCTGTCAAAAACAAAAGTTTTAATAGCGCATTTACAGGCATTGTCTTACATATAAGTGTTGCTATTGTTTGGACTTCTTATATTAAGTATATGATTGCTCTTTACAAAAGTTCACATTCTAAAAATATCTTATTTTCAGAGTGACAGCTAACTATTCTTACATGGGCCATTCGGAACAGGCTACTTTGACCACATTCCAAACTGTTAGCTGTCATCCACAACCTGTCACGCCTACCCCTACGCCATATGCTACAACTACCACTCCAAAACCCACCACAACCATCAAAACTACCACCACTAGCACTACAAAACATATGAATCCTCGGACTAGTGTGAATTCTGACAGAGCGGTTCAAGTGATCAATCACAATACTGACCAAACTCTGCCTTCTTGAAAAGATTTACTTTTCATCAATTCACAGTATTTATGTTATATTGTTATTGGTTTATATCATTGTCACAATTCATGTAAGGAACAGATGACATCCTCTCCCTCCCTTCTGTCCCTTCAAGCCTATAAAGGCTCACCCTTTACTTTTTCTTTTCCCTTTTCTTTTCTTTCTTTTTGATAAACCTACCCACTCATTTTTACCAAAATAATTTTTGCTTTATGTCAGCAAGAAATTGAATTTTTAAAAATAAAACAAGGAGCAAAAACTTTTTAGATGGAAAAATTCTAATGATTAAAAAAATAAATGAGTTTTTTATAAAAAGGAATAAGGAAGTGATTGTTGATTTAACTAGATGAGCCAATATCTGTGAGGGACTGTGTGTAATGATATTGACTGGTGTGTTCATGTTCTCTGAACGCAAGTAATGCAAATTCACCCTATTCCATTCCTTCAACTATTCGTACATGCAAATTAAAAATTTTTCGAGTTAATTAGAAACTGAATCACAATTATTAAAATGAAAGTGAACAAAGATATGTTGATATTTACCACAAACCAGCTACAATGTTTATTTTTCTTTTAACCTATCTCTAATGTGTTTGAAGTAATGAAGGCGTATTAACGGTTTGTCTGTAATATGTTATTCATTAAAAAAAGGTTGCTATAGCAATTGTAATGAAGGGACACAAACATACAAAAAAATTGTCTTTCAAATGGTAAACTTAAAATCAAATTTCAATGATAGATCTTCATTTTGAAAATATATTTTTTGAAAGCTGATGTTTATCCTCCATTGTATTTTTTGTTTAATTTAAAAAAACTGTTTTTGGTGATTTATATTAAGTCTTGCTTTTGAAATCAAATATTGGAATATAATTTACTCTTTTAACTATTATTTTTGCAATTCAGTATTTTATTTAGTGGATAAATTCAATAATTTTTTTAATGTGTTTTGCTTTTCCTTTTGAGTATGGTTCATAATATTTGAAGTTATATTGTCATTTCTGTTTCTTTTCCTCTTTTATTGTAATTTCTAATTGATATTATAGCGAGAAAGCATATCATTCCATATCCTTTTGATCAGTAATGAATTTAAATATTATGTTTTGTTTTTCTCTGTTTTCTTTTTTCATGTTTTTTTTTTTTTTTTCAATGTATCATTTAAAATTTGCCAGACGTTTCTAGGAAAAGGAAGTGAAGTTATTTGAATGTGTAATGAGAGGAAAAATGTTGTTCCTATAATGACATGAACCGGTCATAAAGAAGTGTCAGTGGATCATACAAGTTGACATTCCATGAATTGATATAAAATTCTTTCTCGTGTATGGAATACGCTTGAGTATTATTTGTGTTTCTTAAAATGTGGTCATTTGAAGCCCTTAGAGGTTTCGACATTATGTGCTTTATAAGAAATTAAAGGTTATTTAATTGTGTACTTTTTAGTTTCCGAAAATAAAAATGTGATAAATTATTTTCTGAGAGTTGGATATTGAAATGTCAAAGCTCATAGTTTTTGAAAAAAAAATAAAATTGAACGCTCAATAAAATTAATATTTTATAATGTTTTGCAAGTTTAATGAAATATGAATTTAACATTGTGATTTGGTATGTGTGGCCCATTGGCTGTCTGGTATTATGTCTTTATGGTGAGAAATAAAGGCTATGGAGAAGTGTCAAATGAAATCAGAGAATAAGAATATCACATTATCAGGGAGCCAATTCCAGGATCCAATTGATACGACACCCGTTGCATAGCTGGATGTCTCAGTGCTTGTGCACTTGCTTTATGACCTCTCTTTCTCAGCCAGGCATTGGGTGGTGAGTTTGGCTCTGTGACACCATGCTACTTTTATTCTCGGTTTTCATCTGTCAAATCCATACACCCTTTCTTTCTCATCATTATCTGGCCTGTAAATCTTCCGACTATTGTCGGATTTCCGACAGTGCGATTTTGCTCGATTTATTCTGTTAAGTGCTGAGATTTAAAAAAAAAATTAATTAAAAGTAACAATAAAATTTGTAACGTCAAAAAACAGAAGCAACAAAAAGGAAAAGAAAAGTTTTATTTCGTTAGGAAAGAAAACTTCCACTGAAAGTCTTTCGAAGAAAAATATATATTTCTTTTTTTCTCTACCAGATATAGTACATTAAAAAAAGTTTTCTTCTATTTGGCGTTTTTTTTTTTTTTTAATTTAAATTTATTTTCTTTTATTTATTTATTTATTTTTTTCCAAGAAGCTTATGTTGCATGAAAATACATATCAGAGGCTATTTATTAGCATCTGTATGTGAGGCATAATTAAATAAGAAGTAGGTAGAGAATGTATATCCATATAACATGTGACCTACGCTGTCAGTCTGGTTTTATGTCAGAATGAACCTGAAAATTCAAAGTCTAAATTGTGAAATCATTTTGCTGTTATTGAGATAAATGGTCTCTAGATACAAATCACATTGTCTTATGATGGTTCAGTTTCTTGTGTTTATATTTCATCAGACAAGTAACCTCTTTGAGGTGGCAGATCATATATATTGGCTATTTCATATAAATGGCATCATTCATTTCTGTTGTGGATACTTCATGATCATTAATCACCATAAAAAATATTCAATTTCCTATTTTTTATATGTATAAGGAATTACTTGGTTAAAAATTATTGTAAGTTTTACTAAATTACTAACATTGTTGTGGTTTCATATTTTTTTATACTAAATTACTAATATTTTATAATTGTTTTATTTGCGCAAAATTTTGATAGTTATGAGATAAGGATATTATACAGATAATCGAATTAGTTGTAATAATTACGACCCTTGATCTCATCTTGTAAATCAGGAAGTTTAAAAATTACTTTTTCATCTTTTGTCTCAGTCTTGCAAGCTTTCGGACCTTGCTCAGGATTTAAGCTTCGAAGTATTTCCAAGACACTGGATGGAATTTGTTGTGAGGGGGAGACAGAGACGTTCGATTTTCTTGTTTTTTGTCCCTCCTGCATTATTTTGTCCATGCTATTGATTGTTGTGAAATTGTTGATATTTTCAATATTTGAAGAAATCTAGATGTTAGTTTCTGAGTCGCCTCAAACCAGATACATGGATAGAGTGCTCATGAATTGAACATCTTGTTTTCTATTTAAATGCTTGTATGTGTCTTAGTTTCTTTTGGCACTTGTAAGGACATGTAGAGTTTAATATTATGACCTTTTAACTATGCTCATCTTTCAAATCTAAACATTTAAAACAGACAAAATTAAAAATCTTTTTTAATCACCAACCTTAATATCTAATATATTTACTTTCTATAATGATTTGTTTGTTTCCTTTCATAAAACAAAATAGTGGATTATTTTAGAAGAGATCTAGCTACACTAAATACACATATTTTTATTGGAGTAATGTATGCAAAAGATATATTAAAGAATCGTTATTTGCGATAAGATCAGAAATATTGTATATCGGCGTCTACATATATATGCCGGACTGACATCTGGGCTTTCTTATGGGCCTAGTTTAACACTTGTAATGGACAATATTTTGTGTCATTTTTTGAGATTTCCATTACAACAATGAGCCCACGAGGAATTGGGTTGTCTGACCTGCAAGTAAGTGCACGTCGTTGTATATCCTGATTAATTAAGTCAATATGGAATATTAAAATGTTTAATTATGCCAAACCCATTTTTATCTCCACTATGAATTTGAATACGACACCACTTGATTCAGAATTTTTATGTTATCTTGTTTGTAGAATAATGGATGATTTGACTTTGAAGTGTTGATAGCTTGGCATAGATAAAGATGTTTCTTTCTATGAGAGCTGACATGTATAAAATTGTTGTTCGAAATCGTATTAATATGGATTATTAAGCATTTGAGTCTTTGGATTGAGCATCAATCCATTGCTCTTTAATCTGATTCTCTTTAAATTGCTATTTTCTCTATTGCGTTTTTGACGCTTTGTTATCAAGTCTATTATATTTCTCTGCTTTTTATGTCCTAAAAGTACCTCAAATAAATTAAAATGCATTTAAAAAACTGTTATTCTCTTTCATTTTATATATATATAAAATTATTATATATATATAAATATTATATATTATATAATCTGATTCTCTTTAAATTGCTATTTTCTCTATTGCGTTTTTGACGCTTTGTTATCAAGTCTATTATATTTCTCTGCTTTTTATGTCCTAAAAGTACCTCAAATAAATTAAAATGCATTTAAAAAACTGTTATTCTCTTTCATTTTATATATATATGTATATATATATATATATATATATATATATATATATATATATATATATATATTACCTATAAAATGTAAAATGGTGTCTCAATATAAAGTAGAAATCAGAACCACTCGAAATTTTACAGGCTACGAGAAGAGGCATACTTGCCAAGTTTCATTAAAAATCCTTTATTGGTCAAGAAACTATAATACAAATTATACCAAAGTCATTCAAAAATCACGATATCAAAAATTTCCAAACTTGCATCTTTTTTTAGTTTTCCCTCGAAACACATAATAAGGCGGTCGCCAGTCAAATAAAGTCAGACATTTCACTGAATAGATTTTACCATTAAAGCAATATATATAATTATAGTGTCCACATTCGTAAGCTGGTAGGGAAAGACAAGATTACATTTCATTGACATGTCAACCACAGAAGTCAATTACATTTCTCGAAGAAAAAAAAAAAAAAAAAGATCCGTTTAGATCTGGCAAAAGGGAAAACAAAAAGTTTCTACCTTCAGTCTCAGCTCAATTGAAACGTGCAAACAACATCTACTGCCTTTTGCAGTACACTCTCTATTAAAGTCAAATGCAATCTCATTTCAGTTTGACGATAAAGAGAACAACTCGTATAATAAGTCACTCTTTCAGGTTTTTTAATAAAATTCTAGAATTATTGCTTCTGAACGTCCTCTCAAAATGATGCATGCTTAGTAAAAAATTATTTTAAATGAATTCAAAATCAGAAGAAGAATCGACAACATCAGTTGGAATCTTTTGTTTTTGATATTTTACATAGTTGAATTTTTTTCTGATTATAGTCTTTGCTCCATGAAATGTATAAGTGATTGTCAAAAGAAGAGATTGTAAACTTTCTTCTCTTCTTTTGACAATCACTTATATTTTGCCAGTCCGAATCTGACTTTTCAACACAGTTTTGTATGCAGATATGTAGGCTCAAAATTTATCTTTTTTCTGTGTATCTAATTTCTTTTTTTTTTCTTTTGTTTATTTTCCTTATCCAGACATATATTATCAAGAATCATATTATTAATGGCTATGGATGTTCCAACAACTGTCTTAGATATTTGTGCAACATTATTTATGTCTTTACAATTCCAATTTGATCTCTTTTTTAAAAAATTGAAAAGGCAATCTTGAAAAAAGAAAAATCTATTCTGTAAAGCATTTATAAGCAATATGTCGTAATAATTTTGATAATGTTGTCAATTTAAGGCGGATGGCTTGCACTACTAATATCTCTATGTCCAAAGGTTAAAATTTGGTAACAAGCCCAAAATAACTTTTGGGAGTCAGAAAATCAAAAGTTCATAGATATAAAAACCATTGGTTTATTGCAACTTTTGTTTTGAGTTACAAAGTTATTTCACAATCGTCTGAAAAGTTCACTTACAGATATTTGTATTGAGGTTCTACATGTTCACAAGGTTATTATTTTTGATTTGTGATATTTTTTCTTTCCAAACTTTAAGCTACTAGATTTTACTTTAGGACGTTAGATCTATAGCCTGAATGTGTGGCTCTTGAGACCGATAATGTAAATAAAATCATTACTCAACAAACCTATCATGAAAAAAAAAAAAACAAAGCAATCAGTTCAACATACCTCAACAAGTTTTTGCTATGCAAACGTTTCCCTAAACAAATTCCATAAAGAAAAAATAAATCACGCTTGTTAAGGAGTTTAATTTGAACAGGCGAAAAAAGAGCAGTGTGCCAATTAAGTCTACCATTTGGAGGTGGTCATGAACAAAAAAATTGTCCTTGAAAGCAGTACACAATGGGTGGTCTAAGAGACGAACAACACCAGAAAACGTGGACATTGATCAATCAATGGGCCTGCAAGCTTTTTTTCAGTGCAAAGCGCCATGGATGTAAAAAAAAGCTTACTTTTTGCTTTCCCTAAGATTTATTTTTCTTCACAAATCATCTAAAAATAAAACCTTTAAAAACCCATAGTTTGTTTTAAATTTATTTTCCGATTTTGATAAATAAAGTTTTATTTTCCATGGTTCAGGAAGTGTCACATATGGCTTTGTAATTTAATTTTGCTATTTGTATAACGAAATTTTAGTTTGGGATACCTACTTAAAGAAAAGGGAAGTCTGTTGTCAGCAATATATCTCCGTTGAAAAGCATTTGAAAAGGATGCATTTTTTTATTTCTGTGTGTAACATATCTATATTAATGTTATTTATATCTTCTTTCAAAAAGTTATATATTTTGTCACAACTTGCGATTGATTTGTTTGCTTGTTTTTTTTTGTTGTTTTTTTTTTTTTTAGGGGGAGTGTTGAAATTATTTCATATTAATAGTGAGCAAGATATTCCGTTCATCAGTGTAATATTAAAATACAAAGAGGTAGAGCAAATCAAACAAATCAGACTTAACGGATAGAGTATTTTTGGTTTTCACCACTTTTAAAAACAAACAAATGGCAATTTTATTTTCTCAGCCCGATATATCCATAGACAGTTTCAATTTTTTAATACTTCCATTTTCCTCTGTGCCTTCATTGAATTACTTGTCTTTCCTTAAATTAAATCAATAATTGAATCTTTTTTTTTAATGGCATTTGTGACCTAGCGTTTCAGTCGGGTGTTATTTCGAATGAATTATATGTAGAAAATTGAATTTATGTCAAATTTGTTAGCATTATTAAATTTCAATTTTCTTAAAGTTAAAAAAATATAAAATCCATAATGAAGGCTTTTATATTAACTCAAGATTTATAAATTAAGCTTAAAATTCAACTTTAAACGTTTTGTTCAACCTATAGGTGCGCATATTTGCAGGTCTGAGTCTGATAACTGAAGGCAGGTAGGGCCATTGTTGTAATGGGCAATTTTTTCCATAACAACAGTGAACCATACGAATTTAGGTTATCAGACCTGCAAACGTGCGCACCTAGGGGTACTCGTGGGTTCAAGCCGATCTGATACTGTCATTAAATCATTGGTTAAATTTGTCAAATCTAAGATAAATAAAAAATAGTATTAAGTCAATCGCATTATGAAAGTGTTATATCTGTAACACAATGATATATTGATGTTTCTTGCACATTTTATCTCTCTCTCTCTCTCTCTCTATCTCTCTCTCTCTCTCTCTCTCTCTCTCTATCTATCTATCTATCTATCTCTCTCTCTCTCTCTGTTCAAGAAGTTCTTTAGTCAAACAATTTTCAAATCGTGTACAAAAAGATGCAAAACACACATCTGACCCCTTAATTGAATTTTCAAAGCATCAGTTAAAGACATGTTTTACCTGACCAAAATAAAAACAACAAAACAAAAACAAAAAACAAAAAAATAAAAAAATAAAAAAAAAAACAATCAAGTCTTTTGTGCACAACGGCGAGGAAACCTAGTCTATATTTTATCAACAACAACAAAAAAAAAAAAAAAAAAATTTAAAAAAAGCAAAAACAAAAACCAACAAAAAAAAAAAAAAAAGGAGACCAAAACAATAATTTTTTTAAGAATCCGCAAGATACTTTTTGTACAGAGGCATCAATAAGTAAATTTATGTTCATGAAATAATCCGTGGTTTGTGGTCAATATTATAAACAATTGATGATATGCCTTAGGAGAACGAGAAAGAAACCTTTCATTTTCATAATTTTTATTACAAAATGGAAAAGAAAAATAACGAATATAAAAAACAAAACAAAACCCAATGCGTTGTTTCATTAATGTACGCTACTCTGTGTGGTGACAAAATTATTATTATTATTATTATTATTATTATTATTATTATTATTATTATTATTATTATTATTATTATTATTATTATTATTATTATTATTATCATTGTTACCATCATTATCACTATAAGATTAGGGTCCCTCTCTATGCGGCCCATAATTAAATCCTTGGAAAAGGACTTTACTCCCTTTACTCACATTTTCTCACCGTACTCATCTGGATGGGATTCCTGACCTCCCATAGTGGGCAGGGAGGTACTTACTGTGTCTTCTTTCCCCTTATATCTGTTTTTCAACTTACTTTTTGTCTTTGTCGTGGAATGAAATTCCTTGGCTTTGTCCTGGCCCTGGCCGGATACCCTGGCTGTATAATTAGTTTTGGGAGATTATGTTTTTGTCCTTGTAAATCATCTCTCTGTTATGCACTTTATTGTGTTTTATTTACATATTAGATATGATTTGTAAACATTTGAGTGTATTCCTCTTAGTGGGGAACTGTGTATCATGATTTTATGAGTGCTCAAGTGCTAACTCGACCACATTCATAAAATAAAGAGGTGACAAATAAGGCCCTCAGAATTTACTAGTTACTTTTGAAATAAAGAACAAATGAGTTTGTTTAAGATGATGAGAATATAGAAATATGAAATTTAATGAGATGAATGTTCTTATAAATAAATAGTGATCACAGTTACAAATGATAACATGACAATAATATTACGTAAATCTGTGATCTTGAGGATAATGTTGTATGGACTTGTGATATCCTACTTCCAGAGGACATATTATTCATTAACATCCGGACACGACAATCCTGACAGTTTCATCGTTAAATGACACTGTGCTTGTGTCTGGCTGAGACTTTTAGGTGATCTCAAACTAATTCATTACTTTGATAGTGTGGAACTTACGTCTGTTTCCTATGTGAACCAAATCCCATTTGTCTTACCTTTTCTGGGGTGCTTTTATTGTAATTCTAAAACTTTTTACTAACCCACTTTCTTTTTTTTCACTGGTGCTGATATGACCTTAATGTGTTGCAAGCGCCGTAAAACCCGTTTTAAAAAAATCAAAAAAATCAACGTACCCGGGTCCAAAAAATAATAACTGACCGTCAAAACGTTGTTCGAAAAAAAAAAAATGTAATATCGCCTAACTTGCGCCGTGTCTCGTCCTACATGTGTTGTTGGCTAGACTAGGGACCCCTTGTAAAGCAATTTGATCACGTCCAGTGGATATTACACAATACAAACGCTCACGTTATTAAACTATGATTATCATTATCGTCGTCATTCTCATCTTTTGACCTTTCACCAGCACGGTTGTCTGAATTCGCTGCTTCAGTCTCTATGTACTATGAGTATTTCGATTTTGATTATATTTTACGAAAAATTGAATATTATGAATTACTTTGTATCAGGTGATCAAAAATATAAATGTTTATTAAAAAAATGACGGGAGAAATAAACCGGTCTTAACTTTAACACATTTTAAGGTTGTTTTTTTATGATTTGATCACGTTGATTTTAAACTGAATAGAGACAAAAAGCAGAATTATATACGATATCAATCTACATTGGAAAGAGTGTAAAAATGATATATTTTCACTTTTCAAATGGTCTACAACATGGCATTTGGATTTTAATGTTTCAAATTGTCAAGTATTACATATAGGAAAAAATAATCCATGTCATAATTATTTTACCGATACTTCTATGTCAAATCTACTTTCCGTTGTGCCTTATGACAAGGATGTGGGAGTTACTTTTGATTCACTTTTGAATTTTGATGTACATATTGATAATTGTGTAAGCCGTGCAAACAGAATGATGGGAATAATATATATCTAGAACCTTTATAAGTCTTGATAAAACCATATTTTTATATTTGTATAAATCGCTCGTTCGACCAATTCTAGAATAAGGAAATTGCATCTGGAGCCCAGTATATAAAAGACAATCTATTAGTATTGAAAGTGTACAGAGGACAGCTGCCAAAAAGATTTATGCAATACACTATTTATCTTTTAAGGAAAGGTTAGAATTTTTTACTTACCAAGTTTGAAATATAGAATAATTCGTGGGGATGTAATCCAGGTTTATAGATTAGTACATGGTCTGGATAGGATAGACTTTTCAGATTTTTTTTTTCATTTATTACTTTTACTAGAGGGGACACGTTTAAGATTTTTGTCTCTAGATGCAAAACAAACATAAGACAAAACTGGTATTGTCCAGAAATGGAACAATTTGAAATTTGAAACAAAGAATGCACAATCTACGGATTATTTCAAGGTGTTAGTAGACAGGGAATTATATGATGGGAGATTTATATATGACGAATAATACTTGCTTGCACTGCTGTTAACATGGCTTTCAATCTTATATGTATATATTATGCATTATTATATTATTATGGTTATATTCTATATGCGCGCGCGCGCGTGTGTGTTTGTGCTTTGCATGTCACGGTTAAAGATATATGTGTGTGTAAACCACATATCCATGAGTACATTTAAGTTTAAATACTATCTTTACGGCGTGTAACATTATTGTAATCTTTAATCAATAGATTTATGGCATTACTATTAATATTAAGGGCATTCAAGGGATTTTATCCTATTTTGCCCTATAATATATGTTATATTATGTTATGTTATACACGTTGTGGCTATTGTTATGTATTTTGAAATGATTGATATGAATGACACAAAATTTACATGGCGAGATCCACTATTCACGTCCTTCTATAGCAATGACTATGAAAAATGTTTTTCTCTTTTGATGGAATTTCTTTCTAAAATCAAAGTACTATCTCCATTGAGTAAAAATGTTTTTGAATTTTGAAAATCCATTCAGAAATAAAAAAGTTATGCAGTTTCAAAGGTGTCATTTATTTGGATGATCCGCAAAGAGGAAAAAAAAAAACGGGAAAAAATATGGGACGCTTTTTCGGCTTTTTTCGATTTATGGCTGTATCTCGCGTAATAAGTGGATTAAGAGATTGAAACTTGGCAATTTTATGGCAAATTTGATAGAGAATATGATGAAGACATTAGAAGAGTTGTTTAGAGCTGGATGATATAACACACACACATACACACACAAATTGCGTACACAAACGAAAGGAAAAGAGAAATTGGACAAGTTAATTTCAAAGGGGACAAAGGTTACTGGTTGAACATGACTTGGAACACAATTAGTAAAGCCATGCGGAGATTGTAGGCCAAATTGCAATCGATAACTTTTAACAACATAATATCTTAAATTCATGTAAATTAAACAGTGATATTATCAACTGTTTATTGAACATAAATACGATGGGACGAGATAAACACCCCTCTTTCATAAAACAAAAAATGAAACAACGCAGACATTTTGACTAGTCATGAACTTTAAAAACCAATCAGAAAGCTCTAATCCATGTGCCGTGTGTCACTGAGTTTATGTGCGACACCGTCCCCAGCTCGTGTGTCGGGCTCTAGGAGGGGGGCAAAATGACTTTCTGTCTTTTACGAATGAAGTGCAAATTAGGATGATGTTTTGTAAAATACGACAAAAGTACTCATCATATCCAAATGAAATTTTACAAATAAAAAGAAGAAATGTTCATATCTTACCTTGTCAGCGGCAAAAACTCCACGCCCGGTAGTTTCAGAAATATTTCACTCGAACGCAAAAACACGTATTTTTATTGAATTTTATTGACCGCACGAATTTTGCCTTTTGAAACAACCTTAAGTAACCTCTTCACTTGCCATCTGCCAAATTTCACTCATTTTCATGAGTAAACAATGCCGTAATTAATATTTAAAGATAGCATATACGAAACAGCCGCGTCCCCTATTTTGTCGTGAATTTGGGCACTGCGCGAGCGAAAAAGAGGCCCAATGATGTACGGGATAGTCATTGCTACCTTCTAAGCAATGTCTATGTTTGTAGTTTTAGGCACCTAATAGATTTTGAATTATACGTCCTTTTCGATTTGGCATTTAGACACACGTCAAGTCATCAAAGTACAGGTTATTTATTTTTCCTTTTCTTTTTTTTTTTCAGCCGGACAAATTATACATAAATCTGAAATGATATTATTCCTTCTTTTTTGTGTATATGTATTTGATTGAATAATGACTTTAAAAAAATAATGTTATGATGAAGAGAAAATAAAGTTGTCATGTCCATATATTAAATCATCAGTTTTACTTGTACTACAAATGCACCTTATCTTATTTATACAATCATATTGGGTAACTTTGCTTCAAGGGGAAATCTTGCCCTTTTTGGCTTGGGGCAAAGTACATTTATTTTCATTGCAATTATTTTCTTTTCTAAGAAATCAAGTCATTTAACAATGAAAATGACTTCAGCAATGATGAGAATACTCAGAATGCTCCATATCCATATGGGCAAAGTTTCTACACGTGGTAAATTTACTCCGTTTGACGGGGTATTAAATCATGATATTCTGAGTGGGGTTTTTGTCTCTCATAATGGGCAGGAGGTCACTTGCTGTGTACTCTATCCCCCTGTATTTGTTTTTTTCTGAGTTGCTTTCGGTCTTTGTCTTGGAATAGGATTACTTTGTTTTCTCCGGCCCTTTACAAAGTTTTTGGCTGAGAGGGAAACAGTCAAATATATAGTGTTAGTTTTGGGACGTGGCATTATTTTTCTTTGTAAATCCTCTCTCTGTTATGCATTGTTTTTTGTGTGTTTGTTTTTAAATAACGGGTTGTAAACATTTGAGTGTATTCCTCTTTGATGGTATCCTGTGCCTGGATGAAACGTTTAGGTGATGTCAAACTAAGTGCACTGATAGCATGTTCTTGGAAGTTACATATGTTCCCAATTTGAACTATTCCCCTTTGCCCTACTTTTTACTCGTGTGCTTTCAAATGTAATTCTATAATTTTTTTTTGCTTTCCCATTTTCTTCATTTTTATTGGCGCTGAAATGACCTAAATGTGTCACAACTGCCGTTAAACCGTTATAAACAAATCATGAATTTCGGTGCCTATTGGAACGCTCTCTCTCTCTCTGTCTCTCTCTCTCTCTCTCTCTCTCTCTCTCTCTCTCTCTCTCTCTCTCTCTCTCTATATATATATATATATATATATATATATATATATATATATATATATATATATATATATATATATATAATCTCGTCACAATTACCACGAAGCACAGATTTGCGATACAATTAAAAGATTCATAAACTAACACGATGTACAAATTTGATTTGTAGTATCATTTTTAAAAAAAATAATAAAACCTGGATGGGGTTCCTGACCTCCCATAGTGGACAGGGAGGTACTTACTGCGTCTTCTATCCCCCTATATCTGTTTTCCAACTTGCTTTCTGTCTTTGTCTTGGAATGAGATTACTTGGTTTTGTCCCGGTCCTGGCCAGATGCCCTGGCTGAGAGGGAAACAGTCAAAAGTATAGTCAGTTTTGGGAGATGATATTTTTTCCTTGTAAATCTTCTCTCTGTTATGCACTGCATTATGTTTTCTTTATGTTATATATGATTTGTAAAACATTTGAGTGTATTCCTATTAGTGGAGACTTGTGCATGTGTCTGGATGAGGCTTTTAGTGATCTAAAAATCCGTAGTAATTCTAGAACTTTTTACTATCCCATTTTCCTCCTTTTTACTGGCGCTGATATGACCTTAATGTGTTGCAAGCGCCGTAAAACCCTTAAAGAAAAAAAAAACAAACAAAAAAAAAACACACAAAAAAAAAAACGCTTGAGTTGCTGTTTCTCAGTATTCATTTCTTTTTATAAAGTGAAAAGATTGGTAAATTGTATGATATAACGTTTAAAAAAAAACATTTTAAAATAAATTTTTGTGCCAAATTCGTTGCTTTGTGCGACACGAGATACTATATATTATGTTAATGTCTTTTTTTTGTTTGTCATTATCATTAGATAGCTATTCCTTGAAACCTCTTGACAGATTAGACAAATTCAAAATCATCAAGAACTATGTATACCATAGTATATTTAATAATCTTGTCAAATTATCTGAAGCAAATTCCTTACTGAAGACAAAAATTCCAATCAAGTAAATCAAAATTTGTCGACAAAGTACTATTTCTGATAGGTAAAACATACGACAAAATATTTTTGTTTTGGTTATGTGTTTGTTTTGTTGGTTTTCTCAGATTACATCTTTGAAAATATCTAAAAAAAAAGAAACAACTCTTTTGTCCATGCTCAATTCAAATGGTATGTAACTATTTCTCAACACTAATAGTAAGGCGATACTTCATATGTTAAAAAAAACCTTCAAATGAGGCCAAAATACCATAGCCTACAGCATAACACTAATCTCTATTGAAAATCAAGGTTTGGTCTTTCAAATGCGGACGTGGATAATTACTATCAAACATTAGTGTAAAATGGCCACAGGTTGCCGTGGTCGTCCCACGTTGACGTAATCTCACGTCAAGCAAACAACATGCGTCCCATAGCTGTCTCCGACCGATAGCAATAAAATTGCACGCATCGGAAGTAATGGAGTTCACACAAAGAAACGGGAATAAACCAGATCTTGCGCATGCTTTGGAAAGACGTGAGTTGCCCTCACGAGTTGACTTTGCACAGAAAATCCTTGACAGACAACTTACTGAAAACATTGCCTTCTCGGATGAGGCAACCTTTTACGTTTCCGGGAATATACCCAAACACACTTTTCGATATTGGAGCGAACAAAAACCAGATGAAATTATCTAGATTCGTCGCAACTCACCAAAAGTAGGTGTGCACTGACCAAGGAAAGATTGGTCGGTCCTTTCTTTTTTGACGACATGACAGTGACGCCAACAAACTATATGACTAGGTTAGAATCATACAAATTTCTTCAATTTGATAATATTCAACCTAACATCTTTTCCCAATAGGACGGAGATCACCCTCACTGGAGTTTAATAAAAGTAAGGACATTTTTAAATGACCACCCACACACACAAACACACACACACACGCGCGCATGCTCATGAACACACCAATGAACAATTTCCCCTTCTCTCTTCCTCTCTCTCTCTCTCTCTCTCTCTCTCTCTCTCTCTCTCTCTCTCTCTCTATTACACACACACACACACACACACACACATATATATATATATATATATATATATATATATATATATATATATAATGCAAAATAAAAAGTTACAGTAAAGTTGCATATAATGAGATTTCCTCATCAAATTTACATTTTAGATTATTATTTGGGTGCCAAACACTTTAATATAATCAACACATCAACAGAAACGTACATACAAATTCATAAAGCTCCAGCTCACTCGTTATCTATCTATCGATCTATTCATTTATCTATCTCTTTCTCTCTCTCTCTCTCTCTCTCTCTCTCTCTCTCTCTCTCTCTCTCTCATCTCTATCCATTCCCCTCCTTTATTGTAATGCATTGTTACGACTTTTGCAGACTTATGAAGCATTTACTGATTTAATTGCAGAAGGAACGAAAGTCCTTTTGTATTTGTTGGTTCTGCAGTGTGCTAGAGCATACCTTCTAGCTGATGGGAGAATTTTAAATTCTTGATGAAGCACATGGTTTTTGTTATTAATGATAGAAACAGCTTTTTTAATGAGATGTTTTTGATGCAAATGTTCAACACAATCCAGAGGGGAATTTATTATTTTACTCGATTCTTTTATAAGTTTATTTATCTTTGACTTTTCTCTTACCCTACATTCACCATGCCACACTGTAATGCCAAATGTAATAACGCTCATAATAAAGGAGTTGTAAATTTGCAGCATGGTCTTTTTGCTGACATTAAAGGATCTTAATTTTCTCAGAATATACATTCTTTGTGTTAGTTTTTTACCCATAGTGTCGATATCATCATCATCATTGCCTTTTTCACCCTGGGTCAGGGTATAGGCCACAGACAAACAGTTTCCATCCTTCTCTATCCTGAGCCAACTTTTTTATCTCATTCCAGGTCTTACCACTTCTCTGTATATCAGCTTCTTTAATTCTTCTCCATGTTCCTCGTGGCCTTCCCCTTGATCTTCTGCCCTGAGGGTTCCAGTCCAATACTTTCTTTGTTATAGTTGAGTCATTCTTTCTAAGCGTGTGTCCAATCCACCTCCATCGTCTTCTTCCTATATCCTCTCCTACTGGTTTCTGCTGTGTTCTTTTCCATACTTCTTCATTTTTTATTCTATCCATCCATTTTATTCTGAGTAGCTTACGCATGCACCTGTTTACAAAAATCTGTACCCTCCTTATACATGCCTGTGATGCGTTCCAAGTTTCACATCCATACAGTAGGACAGACTTCACGTTTGAGTTGAAAAGTCTTAGCTTTAGTTGAAGGGAGATATCTTTAGTTCTCCAAACTCTGTTCAAAGATGTGAATGCAGCCTGTGCCTTTCCTATTCGTGCTTTCACCTCTGCTTCCGTGCCTCCATCCTTGTCAATTATACTTCCGAGATAGCAGAAAGTGTCTATATCTTCGAGTTCCTGATCTTTTACTTTGATCTGCTCCCTTTGACGCGTACCTATCCTCAAGACCTTTGACTTTGCAGGGTGTATTCTTAGACCAATTGATTCCGAGAGGCTGTTTATAATTGTGGTTTTTGCTTGCATCTGGTCCTGGGTGTGGGACAAAAGAGCCAGATCATCTGCAAAATCCAGATCATCCAACTGTGTCCAGGGGGTCCACTGTATCCCATTTCTTCTCCCTTTGGAGGTTTCCTTCATTAGCCAATCAATGGCAAGGATGAACAGGAATGGAGAGAGCAAGCATCCCTGCTTGACACCAGTCTTAATTTCAAAGCTGTCAGTCAGCTGATCTTCATGTACAACCCTGCAACTTGATCCTTCATACATTTCCTTAATGAGGTTTACTATCTTTTCAGGGAGTCCATAATGTGCCAGAATTTTCCACAATGTTGCTCTGTCAATACTGTCGAAAGCCTTCTCGTAATCCAGAAAGTTGACAATAAGAGGAGAGTTCCATTCTATAGACTGTTCCACTATGACTCGCAGAGAGGCAATCTGGTCGGTGGTTGAACGGTTTTTCCAAAAACCTGCCTGTTCGTCCCGCAGTTTAGCATCTGTTGCATTCTTAATTCTCTCTAAAATAATACGGTTGAAAACCTTTCCTGGGATAGAAAGAAGAGTGATGCCTCGATAATTATTACAATTACTGAGGTCCCCTTTCTTTGGAAGCTTGATAAGATGTCCTTCCTTCCAATCCTTTGGGAATATCCCGTCATTCCAGATTCTCTCAAATAGTGGGTGCAGGGCCTCAGCATTTCTTTCCGCATCAACTTTTAGAGCCTCCGGTGGAATCTGGTCTGGTCCAGCAGCTTTCCCCCTTTTCATCTTGTTAATGGCACCCACAATCTCTGCTATCGATGGTGGATCACAGCTAATTGGTAGCTCATTCCTTGCAGGCAAAATTTCTGGCTGGTTGTCTGGTGGTGGTCTGTTCAGAAGGCAGTTGAAATGTTCCCTCCATCGTTCAGATTGAGCCTCTTTTCCAAAAATAGTTTTCCCATCTTTGTCTTTGACTGGTACCTCTGGTTTCCCATATTTTCCAGCAAGTGTCTTGGTAGTTTGATAAAGGATCCTCATGTGTCCTCCAGTCGCTGCTGCTTCTGCTTTCTCTGCAAGTCTGTTCATGAATGCTTCCTTGTCTTTCTTCACAGATCTTTTGACTTCCTTAGCTATGGCTCGATACTGCTCTTGTGCATCCAGTCTTGAAGCCCTTGTTCGGCTTGCATTCACTTGTTCCTTCCTTGTTCTCCTCTTTTCAATAAGGTCCAAGGTGGTTGGACTTATCCATTCTTTATGTTCCGATTTCTTTACCCCCAATACCTCGTGGCAAGTTGTTATGTAAACTTCCTTGATCTTTGCCCAATGTGACTCTACATCTATGTCCTCCTCGAGCTCAGTAAGAGGTTGGAATCTATTACTCAATTGTAGTTTGAATTCCTCATTCTTTTCCCCATCAAGTGCATTCACCTCGAATTTTCTTCTTGTATGTGATCTGGCCTCGTGTTTTCTAAGTCGGAGCTTAAGCTTTGCCAATAGCAGGTGGTGGTCTGATCCAACATCTGCCCCTCTCCGTACTGTCACATCTTCCAATGAACGTCTGAATCTACGAGAGATACAAAAATGATCAATCTGATTCTCTGTCACACCATCTGGTGAGACCCAAGTTGCTTTGTGGATCCTCTTATGGGGGAACACTGATCCTCCAATCACCAAACTGTTGAATGCACAGAAATTTGCAAATCTCTCACCATTATCATTCATTTCTCCCATGCCATGACGTCCCATGATACCTTCATAGCCTACGTTATCCCGTCCCACTTTTGCATTAGCATCTCCCATCAATATGTTGATGTCTTTCCTTGGCAACTTGTCAATGACTTGTTGTAGCAGACCATAAAATGTATCTTTGTCCTCATCTGTTGCATCATTTGTTGGGGCATAGATCTGTACAATGTTCATGCTGATCTTCTTACTCCGTGTTGTAAAGGACGCCATGATGATCCTTTCTCCGCATTGTTCCCATCCTCTCAGTGACTTCTGGGCAAACTTGCTTAGAATTATTCCTACTCCCTGTGTATGAATCCCGTCCCCTCTCCCTGAATATAAAATCTTCTCCCCAGACTTGAGGTGTTTCTGTCCGGATTGTATCCAGTGGGTTTCGCTTACTCCAAGTATATGCAGCCTGTATCTTCTCATCTCAGTCACAACTTGAGAGCTTTTTCCTGCTTCATACATGGTGCGAACGTTCCACGACGCAATTCGAAGCTGCTTGTTTGGCGAAGACGTCATCGGGTCAGCAGAGTCCTTTCGGCTTTGTCTGTTGTCCTTCATAAATTCTGTAATTCCAGAAACTCTTCGGTCGCCCAAGCTAAAAAAAGGATTTGGTTTGTCTGTCTGTGTTTCTGTAACGGTTTGAGTTTAACGGAAAGGGGTGTTAACCCTTTGCCAACCCCCAACCTGGAGGACCAGGTGACTCAAAGATGGGGGAATCACACACCATTAGTCGCCTTTTACGACACGCTGGCTTGGCGTTGGGCTATTCTTGACCCTCTCAGTTGAGGGACCCCGGACACCACACGGGGAATAGTGTCGATATGATGTTTGAAATTCAAATTGTGATAAAGCGTTATGCCCAAGTATTTAAAATTATCTACAATTTCTACATCAACATTTCCTATTTTAACAGGTTTAAAATGTTCGTATTTACTGTTATTGGTAAAATTTGTTCTTTAGTTTTTGAGGTATTAATTTCAAGAAAATTGTGCTGGCACCAGTCTACAAATTTATTAACTTGATTAAAATATTCGGTTTCAGATTCTTTATCTGTTATGAGACCTAGTATAGCAGTGTCGTCAGCATATTTAATTACCTGACAGTTTTCAAATGAAGCTCTACAATCATTAGTGTATAGTATGTAGAGAATTGGGGAGCGAACGCATCCCTGGGGACAGCCATTTGAGAGATGTTTCATACTTGAGACATGCCCATTCATCTTTACCCACTGTGGTCTCTGTGTTAGAAAACTCATGAATCAACCAATCAGGTAGTCTGGTATGTCTATGGCACGTAGTTTGGTCAACAACATGGCAGTGTTCATCGCGTTAAAAGCTGATGAGAAGTTTACATATAGAATCCTCACGAGTGAAGAGCAGTGTGTTCAGAACCCCCTGAGAGACACGTGTCATCTAAAGACAAAAATAAGACAAGTCGCTCTTTAACATTACACAAGCTACAAAGACATAGGACTAGAGGAGATGGAGAGACTCTTGCGGCTTGTCATTCAAAATGGTGGTGGTCACATGGAGCTTTGAAATGGACGATTGCGCAAACACACGATCACAAGTAAGACTTCAGAAAAAAATCTAATAAATTTGTATTAATATTTTGAAAACCACATTGATTTCGTTACAGCTGTTCTTGAGTTATTCGAACCTGAAATGTTACAGCGGTGTCCTAATTACAATACAAAAACCAGGAAAAACGAAAGGACCCGTAAACAACCTGCGCCCAATAACATTACTGAATACCATAAGAAAAACACTGTCAACTATTGTCCTCAACAGAATTAGACCGAAAATAGAAAAATATCTATCACATAGCCAAAGCGGGTTTCGCCAAGACCGAAGCACATCGGACGTTGTATGGACACATAAATGGTTGGCAGCAAAGGCACTCAAAGAAAACATATCCATAACAATAACCGGAATCGATATGTCCGCAGCCTTTGATACGATCGACAGAGGAAAACTTTTGGAGATATTAACAGACATAGTTGACGAAGACGAGCTCCGAATAATCCGATTTCTCCTCAGCAACACAAAGATACAACCAAGGATATACGGGGCCACAAAACAGACGCAGTTCGAAAGTAACATCGGGACCCCCCAAGGAGATAGTCTGAGCCCGATTCTGTTCACAATATACTTAGAACACGCTCTGAAAGAAGTTCGAAAAGTCATTCCAAAACCAACGACTCATATTGAGAATGCAATCCCTAGAGAAATCGCCTATGCAGATGATGTCGATTTTATTGTATCAACACCAGCAAATATAGACATCATACAAAATACCCTCATGAAATATAACCTCCAAGTCAATGCCAATAAAACCGAATTTACAACAATATCGAGGAACAAAGAGGAATGGAAAAGAACAAAGAAAGTCGGCTCACTAATTGGAGACACCGAGGATGTACAAAGAAGAAAACAGCTATCAAACGCCGCACTCAGTAAACTCGCCAATGTATGGATTAGAGGTGACAAAATAAAGAGAAAAACCAAACTGAAACTGTACCGTGCTCTTGTAAAACCGGTACTTCTGTATAACTGCGGCACTTGGGCGTTGACAAAATCCGAAGAAGAACATCTGGATGCCTTCCATCGCACACAGCTAAGAAGGGTACTGGACATCAAATACCCAAAAAAGATCTCAAATGAATCACTCTATAAGATCACAAAAGAAAGACCAATCTCCCTTGACATTTTACAACAACGATGGCAACTTTTCGGTCACATACTACGCAGGGAAAAAAACATACCAGCTAACCAAGCCATGTCGGGATACTTCCAAAAACACGGGAACCTTTTCAGAGGAAGACCGATCACAACACTCCCTGTGATCCTAAACAAAAACCTCACAACACTTGGACAAAGCATTAGTCTCATAACGGCAGGGGACCTTGAAAATCTGAGAACCCTAGCAGAGGACCGGCAATATTGGAGACACCTCACACAGGAAATACTGGAAACAGCCAAGGCGACCCGATCTTTCGGTCGAGACGCGAAAGGCATCTAAGTCAAGTAAGTCAAATGTTAATGATTAAAAACAAGCACACTGTAAAATACGATTTGTTTCAAAATTACCCTTTTCCACTCATGACATCATAGCTCAGCTACCAAAGGGCGCATATAGTTAAAACACTCAATCAAAGCTTGAATAAATTATAAACCTATTACGAAAACAAAAACAAAAACAAGAAACAAAAACAAACAAACAAACAAAAAACAATAAATAAAACCCACACTGCAATTCTATGTAGCGTTAATCAATGGGAACATTTAAGTAGGGATACTTTTTAATGAGGTCATTTACAATATTAATAACGAACTGATAGTATTCTTTATATTTGTGCAGCGAATCACAACATATTTAATGAGTTGTTATAATTTCTGGCTCTTTTTACAATCTTTTTAGGTCTACCACGAATTAAGTTCTTTTTGAGTATCATATAACGTTGTTATTGCTAGGATATTGTTGCAGATGGTCCGTTGTTGTAAGATCAATTTTAACTATTCGAATTCACACGATCCACACAGCACATCGATGCCAAATTTCCGTTTTTATTTTTAAAAAAAACAAAAACTTAATACTACTACTAGTGGTACTATAATAATAATAATAATAATAATAATAATAATAATAATAATAATAATAATAATAATAATAATAATAATAATAATAATAATAATAATAATAGCTTATCTTATCTCATCTCACTAAAGGCTTAATGTAGGAATTATCCTTTAAATGCCTTATAGAATAGTTAATAATTACACAATCTCATGTTGCTTGCATTGTATCATTCACAGACAGTTTTACACAACTTTGAATGAAAGGAAAAATATATCAATAGGGCAGTGTAAAATCGAAAAATACTTTCATAGAATACTGGTAATTAAAAATGGTTATGATCGAATTAATCATTAATATACAAAGGTCATAGTACAATGAAATATTAATGACAACAATAATCACGACAGCAACAACGGTGATGATCATACATATGTCTCTTATAAATTATCATTTACAAACCAGTCTACAAAATCATGAAAGTAATGGAAACAATTAAACCCACATGACAATTTAAAGTTTAAAAAATAAATTAATTAATTAATAAATAATTAATAAACAAACAAACAACTAAATGAATAGATTAATAAATAAATGAATAAATAATTCACAAATTGGAATTGCATTATGAAATTAATCAATTATTTTTTTTTAAAAAAGCAAAATAGAATAAAACATATTAGTCAAATCTAAGGGACTTTAACTTCTTATCAACTAAGATTTTAAACTGATTCAAAGAACATGCATTTTTTGTGTTAAAACTGACCATTCCATGGTTTCACTATACGTATAATAATGATGATGATGATAATAATAACAATAATAATAATAATAATAATAATAATAATAATAATAATGATATTAATAATAATAATAACAAATAATAATAATAATAATAATAATAATAATAATAATAATAATAATATAATAATAATAATAAATGATGATGATGATAATAATAATAATAATAATAATAATAATAATAATAATAATAATAATAATAATAATAATAATAATAATAATAATAATGATAATAATAATGATAATAATAATAATAATAATAATAATAATAATAATAATAACAATAATAATAATAATAATAATGATGATGATGATAATAATATAATAATAATAATAATAATAATAATAATAATAATAATAATAATAATAATAATAATAATAATAATAATAACGATCAAAATCGTTCCGGTACTAAAATCTGAAGGTGCGCAAAAAGTAACATCGCAACACATTTTCAGAGCGAATTTAACTTGAAAAAATTAGAAGACATATGATAGATTTTGACGTGGACAAATCCCAAAATTAGTAGAATCACGCGCAGGCACTTATTTATTTCAAAATTATTACTTTTGTGGAAATTAATTAGACCGAGACAATCTTTAGAACCATTAATGGTGTAGTAATAAAATTTGTTGAGATACCTATTCTTCTGATTGGACGGATAAATTAAAATGAGTTCCACCAATCCCTAGAGCATGTCTGTTGATTTCTGTTGCTAAATGTATTCTTCCGATTGGATGGATTAAATATAATGAGTTCACCTATATTTCTTTATTCCATAAGCTATTATTATCTGCGATGAAATTATTTACAAACCAGAAATTTTGCGTTTAAGCCAAACTAATTCATTATACGTACGTACTAACAAAATCTATTGACAAACTTGTTTTCTCGATTGAACACAATGACCGGTCATTATACCCTAGCTAATTTTATAAATGATCATTGGAGTGAACGTGTTATAAGATTACCCTTAAATTAGAAAAAGGTTTGCAAGTTTTTTTGTTAACATATAGTTTTATAAATTTTTGATATTCCAGTAATTCTGTTCTCTACGGAACAATTTTGACTCCCAACCCAATTTTGAGGTCCCAGGTTTGACCGTTTTTGCCAAGATGAGGGTCATTTAAATCGATCGATATTTTGAAAGACGAGTTTTCAAGCCAATTTTTAAAAATACGAATCTTTCCAGAGTGTGGCAGCTATCTGGTTAAAAAAGAATAGATAATATAATTTTGAGTTTTGATATTTCTTACACGCCTGGGAATTTTTCTAATTTGAAAAAAACAGACACATTTCAGTGGGCATCTCTGTCTGTTGTTGGTATGTCATTTAGGCCAATTCCTGATCAGTTCTGCCCGCCAAAATAATCGGAACCATGACAACAAACTATGTGTAATATAATATATATATATATATATATATATATATATATATATATATATATATATATATATATATATATATATATATATATATATAGTCTGTATGAGATATTCTAGTGCGAACCAATCATGCCTCAAACTGTCTATATAAATATCAAAGAGGTGAGTGACGTTAGATTATCTACATTTATTCCTTCTAGATAAAGATAACACTGAAATACGATACCTGTTATAATTTCAGATAAATGGTAACGTTTTTAATTTTTATCTAGTATTATAACGATCAGAGGACAATCTGATAATAAAAGTTCATCCACGTATCTTTGATTAGAATTGAGCATCGGTGTTAGTGTATTTTATGTGCGATTTAGCAGAGAAGTTGAAAGTGTAATAAAAGTGAACGGATATTAATCATTGACGTAAATTCTTATTATTATTATTACAGTTACTGTTTGTATAAAATTTATCTGGACTAATGCAAATGAGTATTTATTTGTGAGTTTGTATGTGTGACTCTGAATAATAGGCGCCCTTGCGAATCGATTGAGTGCTTGTGTTAGTGTAGAAAATTATTATGTTTGTACCTTCATGGATATGTGTGTGTGTATATATATATATATATATATATATATATATATATATATATATATATATACATATGTATATATATATATATATATATATATATATATATATATATATATATATATATATATATATATATATATATATATATATATAATTTGAAGTATGGAATGAGAGGCAATATTTACGATAATATTGTTGCACCTGATGTCAATGAAGTAACCAACATTATCCAAACTATTCAATGTAACTATTTATAGAATCAGTTTCACGAATATCTCTAATTCTGTCCATATTATTATTATTATTATTATTATTATTATTATTATTATTATTATTATTATTATTATTATTATTATTATTATTATTATTATTATTATTATTATTATTATTATTATAAGCTGTAAATTTGTAAAGTTATTGCTGACAACTTTTTCGATGAAATATCTAATAAGATTGTTTCTCTCTTCATTTTGTGAGTTACATCATTCATATTCTGAAAACACACAATCTATATTTAACGTCTCAGGTTTGAAGGTTGTTTATTGATACAATTTATGGTCAATCTAATTGATAAATCATCATCATCATGATCATCATCATCATCATCATCATCATCATCATCATTACCATTACCTTTTTCACCCTGGGTCAGGGTATAGGCCACAGACAAACAGTTTCCTTCCCTCTCTATCTTGAGCTAACTTTTTTTTATATCTCGTTCCATGTCTTATCACTTCTCAGTATATCAGCTTCTTTAACTCTTCCCCATGTTCCCCGTGGCCTTCTCTTTGATCTTCTGCCCTGAGGGTTCCAGTCTAATACTTTCTTTGTTATAGTGGAGCCATTCTTTATAAATGTGTGTCCTATCCACCTCCTTCGTCTTTCTCCTATTTCCTCTCCCACTGGTTTCTACTGTGTTCTTTTCCATACTACTTCGTTCTTAATCCACGACTTCTGTCCATCCATTTTATTCTGATTAGCTTACGCATGCACCTGTTTACGAAAATCTGCATCCTCCTTATACATAACACCCATACAGTAGGACTGACTGCACGTTTGAGTTGAAAAGTCTGAGCTTTAGTCGAAGCGAGATATCTTTATTTCTCCAAACTCTGTTCAAAGATGTGAATGCACCCTGTGCTTTTCCTATCCGTGCTGTCACCTCTGCTCCTGTGCCTCCATCTTTATCTATTATACTCCCAAGATAACAGAAAGTATCTGTATCTTCAGGTTCCTGATCTTTTACTTTGATCTGCTCCCTTTGACCCGTACCTTTGGAGGGTGAATTCTCAATCAAATGGATTATGAGAGGCTGTTTATATTTGTTGTTTTTGCTTGCATCTGGTCCTGAGTGTGAGACAGATGATCTGCAAAATCCAGATCACCCAACTGTTTAGGGGGTCCACTGTATGCCATTGCTTTGCCCTTTGGAAGTTTCCTTCATTGGCCGATCAATGATGGAACAAGGATGAGCAGGAATGGTGAGAGCAAGCATCCCTGCTTGACACCAGTCTTAATTTCAAAGCTGTCAGTAAGCTGATCTTCATGTACAATCCTGCAACTTGTTCCTTCATACGTTTCTTGATGAGGTTTACCAACTTCTCAGGGATTCCATAATGTCCCAGAATTTTCCACAATGTTGCTCTGTCAATAATGTCGAAAGCCTTCTCGTAATCCAGAAAGTTGAAAATAAGAGGAGAGTTCCATTTTATAGACTGTTCCACAATGACTCGCCGAGAGGCAATCTGGTCTGTGATTGAACCGTTTTTCCGAAAACCTACCTGTTCGTCCCGCAGTTTAGCATCTGTTGCATTCTTCATTCTCTCTTGAATAATTCGGTTGAAAACTTTCCTAGGATAGAGAGAAGTGATTCCTCGAAAATTATTACAATTACTGAGGTCCTCTTTCTTTGGAAGCTTGACAAGATGTCCTTCTTTTCAATCCATTGGGAATATCCCGTCATTACAGATTCTCTCAAACAGTGGGTAAAGGCCTTCAGCATTTCTTTCAGCATAAACTTTTAGAGCCTCCTGTGGTCTGGTCCACCAGCTTTCCCGCTTTTCACCTTGTTTTGGCACCCTCCATCTCTGCTATCGATGGTAGATCACAGCGAACTGGTAGCTATTTCCTTGCAGGCAAAATTTCAGGCGGGTTGTCTTGTGGTAGTTTGTTCAGAAGGCAGTTGAAATGTTTCCTCCATCGCTTAGATTGAGCCTCTTTTCCAAAAATATTCCAATCTTTACATTTGACGAGTACCTCTGGTTTCCCATATTTTTCAGCAAGTGTCTCGGTAGTTTCATTAAGGACACCTCATGCGTCCTCCTGTCGCTGCTGCTTCTGCTTTCTCTGCAAGTCTGTTCATGAATGCTTCATTGTCTTTCACAGATCTTTTGACTTCTTTAGCCGTGGCTCTATATTACTTTTTGACATCCAGTCTTGAAGCAATTGTTCGACTTGCATTAATTTGTTCCTTCCTTGTTCTCCTCTTTTCAATCAGCTGTACAGTGATTTGACTTATCCATTCTTTATGTTCCGATTTATTTACACCAATACCTCGTGACAAGTTGTTATGTAGACTTATTTGATCTTTGTCCAATGTGACTCTACGTCTATGTCCTCCTCGAGATCAGCTAGAGGTTGGAATCTATTACTCAATTGCCGTTTGAACTCCTCATTTTTCTCCCATCTAGTGCATTCACCTGGAATTTTCTTCTTGTGTGTGATCTGGTCCCATGTTTTCTGAGTCGTAGCTTAAGCTTTGCGAATAGCAGGTGGCGGTCTCATCCAGCAGCAGCCACTCTCCGTACTATCACACCCACTAATGGACGTCTGAATCTTCGAGAGATACAAAAATGATCGATCTGATTCTCTGTCACACCATCTGGTAAGATCCAAGTTGCCTTGTGTATCCTCTTATTGGCAAACACTGATCCTCCAATCACAAAACTATTGAATGCACAAAAATTTGCAAGTCGCACTTTAGCATCGTCACCCCCCATTAACATGTTGATGTCCTTCCTTGGCAACTTATCATTGACTTGTTTGGCAGCCTATAAAATATATCTTTGCCCTCACATGTTGCGTCATTTGTTGGGGCATATATCTGAACAATGTTCATGTTGATATTCTTACTCCATGTTGTAAAGGACACGTGGGAGGCACTTACTGTGACATCTGTCCCCTTGTATCTGTTTTCCAATATGCTTTCTGCCTTTGTCTTGGAATGAGTTTTGGTTTTGTCTTAGCCATGGCCAGAGCCCTGCTGGGGAGGAAAAAGTCAAATGCATAGTTTATTGTTTTGGGAGATGATATTATTTTTCCTTGTAAATCGTCTCTCTGTTATATATTATTATATTTGTTATTTTGAATGGATAATGTGAGCATTTGAGTGTATTCCTCTTTGTTGTATCTTGTGCTTGTGACCGGATAAGACTTAAAGGTGATCTCAAACTGAGTACATTGGTGGTACGCTCTTGGAATCTACATCTGATATTTATTTGTTCCCATTCCCCCTTGTCTTACTTTTATTGGGTGCTTTAATTGTAATTCTAGAACTTTTTGCTATCCTATTTTCTTCCTTGTTACTGGCGCTGATATGACCTATATTTGTTGCAAGCGCCCTTAAAAACAAAACAAAAACTTGTCCCCTCCCCCCTGACTATAAAATCTTTTCCACAGACGTGATGTGTTTATGTCCCGATTCTATCCAGTGGGTTTCGCTTGCTCCGAGTATATGCAGCCTTTGTCTTCTCATCTCTGTCACAACTTGAGACTTTTTTCCTGCTTAATACATGATGCCAAAGTTTCACGACGCAGAGTTCTTTCGGCTTTGTCTGTTGTCCTTCATAAATTTATGTCATTGAAGAGACTTTTCGGTCGCCCAAGCTAAATAAAGGATTTGATTTGTCCGTTTGAGTTTCTGTAACAATTTGAGTTTTAGGAAGGGGTGTTAACCCTTCGATAACCCAGAACCTGGAGGACTCAACAAGGTGACTCAAAAAGGGGAGTCATACACCATTGGTCGCCTTTTACGACACGCTGGCTTGGAGTTGGGCTATTCTTGCACCCTCTCTGTTGAGGAACCCGGACACCACACCGGGGGATTGGTATATATTTTAGGCGTATATTTTAAGTAAACGGTCAAAGCAAAATTAGTAATAATAATAATGATGATGATGATGATGATGATGATGATGATGATGATGATGATGATGATGATGATGATGATGATGATAATAATAATAATAATAATAATAATTATAATAATAATAATGAATAATAATAATTATAATAATTGTAATAATAATAATAATAATAATAATAATGATAATAATAATAATAATAATAATAATAATAATAATAATAATAATAATAATAATAATAATAATAATAATAATAATAATAATAATAAATGTACATTTATATAGCGCTTATGCCGAAGCTTCGAAGCGCTTCACATTAACCATCAGTAAAAACATTGCACACTGCAGATTCGGACATACGAGCAAAAGCTCACACGCATCCAATTACACACACACACACACTGTACACAAATATATTACTCACATACACATAAACACACACACACACACACACACACACATATATATATATATATATATATACATATATATATATAGATGTGTGTGTGTGTGTGTGTGTGTGTGTTTGTGTGTATATATATATACACACAATCATACACAAACACATCGTATACACGTACACTAAATATACATACACGCTAACCCACTCCTGAGGGTGTGCGATTAAGCGGAGTCGATGGATATATATATTTCTATGTGTGTGTGTGCGTGTGTGTGTATAACTTCCATTAAAAAATGTTAGACACCCTAATCGGACATCATCGAATACCTGATAAAATAATATGATTATTACTTGTGCTCTTGCTGGGTATAAACGAATATGTGTATCTGTTACTACTTATCTTTATGTCTTCAAAAGTCTAACAGGCGGGTAACAAATTGAATAGATGATGTAGAGGGTGTAATTAAAAGTATTGAATTTGCAGACATTTTTCTGTTGGAGTTCAGATGCTCTTAAAAATTTACTATCTTCCCTACCATATTTATTATCTCTCTGATTCTATTCTTCTCTTTGCCATACCATTTCGCAATACCAAAGAAAATTACACTTCTTGTAAGCGATTTATACATTAAGATCACAGTCTTTTCGCTAATTTCAAAAGATCAAAATTTTCTCAAGAGATGAAACCTCTGTCCCACTTTTTAAAATAAAATCTGTTTATTTTTTTTTAAGGTGAGAGAGTTCTTAAATTCATCAACTAGTTTTACTTACTCGTTTTAGATCCTCAGTTTTGCTTGCATATTTTATCCTTGTAAAAGCAAAAATCTTTTTAAGATTGGCTTGGAGTTATCCTGATGAGTAAATATTTAGTTATATAAAATTCAAAATAAACATTCTTGTGACTGCATTAGCTAAAATTCGTAGTTTGGCGTTTTGTACTAAATAGCAACTAACAAAATGCACTCTCAAGCCATGTTGAACAAAGTGTCGTTACAAACAGTAGATTATATTGTCCTCGTTGTTGTGCTGATTATACCCCTTGGAATTGGTGTGTACTTTGCCATTAAAGACGCTAAGAGGCTAACCAGAGATGTGTATTTGCTTGGAGGACGACGAATGGCAATGGTACCAGTCTTGATGTCATTATTCGTTACCTTTCAGGTAAGAGGTTATCGATGTAAACTTGTGAACTGTGTACATATAATATTATCACACCGTGTTAAATGTTATTTACTGGGTGGGGTTCCTGACCTCCCATAGTGGGCAGGGAGGTACTTGCTGTGTCTTCTATCCCCCTATATCTGTTTTCCAACTAGCTTTCTATCTTTGTCTTGGAATGAGATTACTTGGTTTTGTCCTGGCACTGGCCGGGTACCCTGGCTGGGTGAGAAACAAACAGTCAAATGTATAGTTTTGGGAGATGATATTTTTTCCTGTAAATCATCTCTCTGTTATGCACTGTATTATGTTTTTTTTTTGGTATTATATATGATTTGTAAAACATTTGAGTGTATTCCTCTTAGTGGGGACCTCTGCTTGTGTCTGGATGGACTTTTAGGTGATCTCAAACTAGGTACTTTACTTTGATGGAATCCTCTTGGAATTTACATCTATTACCTTTTTGAACCAATTCCCCCTTGTCTTACGTTTTCTTATTGGGTGCTCTGATTGTAATTCTAGAACTTTTTACTAACCCATTTTCTTCCTTTTTACTGGCCCTGATATGACCTTAATGTGTTGCAAGCTCCGTAAAACACTTAAAAACAACAACACAAAGGTTATTTAGGCCAAAGTTCCTAAAAGTTATAAAATAAAAACCACAAAATGAAAGTGCTTGACTTTAATGTTTAAAAAGCGGTAATGAATTATTATTGTATAATTCAACAATAATTATATATATATATATATATATATATATATATATAACTGTGTGTGTATATATATATATATATATATATATATATATATGTAGGAAGGGAGAGTGGGATATATAGATAGATAGATAGATAGATAGATAGATAGATAGATAGATAGATAGATAGATAGATAGATAGACAGACAGATAGATAGATAGATAGATAGATAGATAGATAGATAGATAGATAGATAGATAGATAGGTAGAGAGAGAGAGAGAGAGAGAGAGAGAGAGAGAGAGAGAGAGAGAGAGAGGGGGGGAGAGAGAGAGAGAACGATGGTATAAGTGATGAGGTCGATTATATGGCAATGATTAAATTAATCTTTATGTGCTTTCTCATTTTATGTTTTCCTTCCAGTCCGCCATATCTCTGATAGGAATGCCTACGGAGACATACATCTATGGACCTTTATTTGTTGGAATTTACATTGGTTCTGGTATCTCCTGCTTCATCGCGGCTTTCTCTGTGACACCTTTGTTCTACCCACTACGAATCACGAGCATCTACGAGTACATTGACATGAGATATAAATCGAAAACAGTCCGACTAATCAGCACGCTGTTGGGAATGATACAAATGTTCTTCTATCTTGCTGTTGTTTTATTGGCGCCTGGACTTGCCTTAGAAGTAAGGAAATTTGCTCATGCAATTTTAAGAAGATAATATTTACGTGAAACGTGAGCTCAAAGAAAATAAAAGGGGACTGAGTTGTAATTAATAATTATGATATAAATAATGTTAGCCTAATCATTCATACAATACTATTTCATAAATAAGTTAATATTTGATTATATCCCTACCCACAATCATTTTACGAGGAGCCCGTCAGCTACTACACTCATATGACAATTTTATCTAAAGCAAAAGAGATCTACTGAGCCGATGATATCTGTTCATAAAGAAAAAAATCAAAATAGCACTATCATTATTCCTGTCCAGTCACAGGGCATCTGATCGCAGAATTTGATGAAAAGATAATGAAATTATAAAAATCTCATTCCATTTACATACTACATAAAAATGGTCAGATTCATTCTAATAAAATACATACCATATTTACAGACATTTACAACATAAGCTCCATGGCAATCTGGCTCCGAAGAATTACTTTCAAGCTATTTATCATTATAGCACATACAGATTATTGCAATAAAGAAAGACATTTTTTCCTTTGTCTTTAAATGCCAATGGCACTTGAACTTTTTGATGGATTGCAATACTATGAGGCCGGACCAATATAGAAAAATGTTGAAACAAAATTTAATATAGTCAGATTTTTTATTAATGGCGCGTTTTTTCTGATTTTTCTCAGCTGTCCCTCTATCAAAAGTTGTAAAAAATTGTGTCAACCTCTGAATCAATTTGTCTTAACTGAATCTAGATTTTGGACCGTATTGATGCCATATTAAAAAAAAGTTTTCTTCTTTAACACCTATAGAAAACAACTTTAAAACAGCTGACATAAAATTATAGATTTTACACTGAAAAAAATGAAAACAAGTTACGCACCACAAAGCATGAATGAATTCATCGTATTTCCAAAATTCTTGTGCTAACGTAGTGATTATGAGTTCACGTCATACTTCTTTCCAATTAATAACAATTCACTTTAAGTGTTATAAACATACCACTTATGTAGTTTGTATTAAATTTTGAATTTACTAGTAAAAAGCCCGCAATTTCGCGGGGAAAGAAATATTTTCGTTCGATATTGCCAGAATCATTTTCTTGATTAGCTTGATTACGATTAGATGCACATTCTAATCTATGTGCTTGTCGTCGCTTATTTTATCAGTCAGTAGATATCAAAATCAATAAGTCACAAGTCTTTACCACGCTTTACTTGGGAGTGCTTTGCACTACCTTCAATACTTCACAAATTAAAATGGCGGCCGAGAATCAAAACAATGGTCAAATTAGGAAATTTTAAACTTTCACAAATCTATCAAGGTTTGTTCTAGAGTTTTTAAAACGCTTTTATATGATGACAAATTGAATAAATAAACGCCTGTCAAAAGATCAACGGTGACAATACAAATTGAATGAATACTGTGGATGTAGGAGCTTTCGGATTGTCTCCCCTTTACTTATGTGAGGTCAAATGAAAATCTGAAGCGGACGCGAAAAATATCAAGTCCCCGAATCTGTCTACTTTTGGTTTGTTCGGGCTAGAAGCTAGACATAACCAATTGACAGTTTGCCGAAACGTTTACCTAAATATTTCCCAGGGCAATAATTATCACATCGATGGCATAAAAACGACAGTAATATCAGCAGTAATATTAGTTGATGTTGTTCATCGGTGAAACTTGTTTAAAATTTCTGTAAATCCGAATACCGTCATGTGATCAAGTGAATTATATCACTATGAATGCCACGATTTGCTGAAAAATGCCAATCTGACAGTTCCTAGCAAACACACTCCCCCCCCCCCCCCCCCCCCCCCCCCCCCCCTTGCTCAGGAATTTCTCTACTTGATGGACACCCTCCCCCCCCCCTTTTTTTTTTCTTCCACGCAACCACATTCCAAAACACACACACACACATACACACACACACACACACACATGTATAGATAGTATGCGCTTGGCTAAGGAGCTTATAACATTGCCATCCGGAAGCATAACGGACCAACACACAAAACTGTGTGTATCCATGAACGTTTATAGTCGGGTTAATACAGTTCAGTGAGCAATACTCATAAACGAGGATGACAAAAAAACAATAACAAAGACCTGAGTGACGTCATCTTCGAACTATCTATACACCACACACACACACACATACACACACACACACGCACACATATAAACATACACGCAATGAGAACACACTACACAACATAACAACACTGATCACCGCTAAATAAACACAACGGAAGTTAGGACTCTACTGGACAGATAGAGTTGAGGGTGTGGCCATGATATGTTAGTGTCTTCGGTAGATTTTTTATGGTATCTGTTTGACTTAACGAACTTTCAAACTGACTTTAAATTATAAAAGGAAATCAAGTTATCTGTTTATCTATCTGTAAAAACTACATTTCTATTTTTCAAATCTTTCAGTAGAGTTGTGCGCCGTATCAATTTTTTTATTGACTCAAATAAGCACAATGTTCTCCACAACGCTATATTTTTTAAAGAAAGGATTATGCATGGCATATTATCTACATAATGTCGGAATTACCAAAGACTGATATGAAATCTCTCGCTTTAAATCATTTGAAATAGTGATTGTATACTCAATATTGTAAAATTAACAAATACTGTTTATATAACTTTGACAAATCTTTGTCTATGCATGAACGTTTCACAGGGCCTTTAAAGGTTTTAAAAACATATTAGGCTCTTAAAAAACACGATACGGTACGCAATCTCTATCGGTTCCACTCTCGTAAAGCATTCTTGTATCTATCGATAAATCATTAAAGAGGACGGCAATGGTTTTGGAATTTCACAATAAACCATGAGAAGATCGTTATCCAAATACGACAGAGAGATCACCAGTGTAGAATGACGTGGCAGGAAAAGGATCATAGATAACTTTGATATGGATATCATCCTAAGATGTATGGGTGAGCGTAAATATACATCCGAAAAAATATTGGCGTCTGATTATTCAAGAAGAAAAAGGCCCATGGGTTCTGGACAGAGAATCATTGCTATTCTTGCAGGTGATGATACTGGATATTTAAAAGGATTCCATGCCATTTTTTCTTCTCTGCATCATCTGGAATATTATTATGCAAAGGTGTTTTAAGACTGACTAAATATCGTTTGCTGCCCTCCATTGAAGCACCCAGCTGTATTGTATTGGACAACGCTACCATTTGTTGGCCCATGGTCACTTTAAAGCTCCAACTTTGGCAATTATAAATGCTGACATGATGTCATGGTTTCAATCAGACAGTACTGCATATTCTGACCATTTATCAAAATGCTAACTATACTCCTTAGTAACAAAAAAATAAATTAACGAATTCCTTCAAAATGGATATGCGGAAAATTCATAATTTTGGTAATGTAAATCTTCTATGAGTTCCGATCCTCACCTGTTATCGATTTTAACATAGCTGTTATAAACTAAATCCTTTCCTATTGTTTTAAAATCCATGAAATAATATTTTATTACTAAGACAAATTGATTCTGAGGTTCATACAATTTTTGCAGCTATGCATTGGGGGGCAGCTGAGAAAAAGAAGAAAAACACGCGCCATTTATTAAAAATCTGACTATAATTTGTCAACCACAAGTGATCTCTTTTTTAGCTGACGACAATGACGTCGCTTAATGTGACAATGAAGATATTGAAAATTTTTATTGTTCATTCAATTTATCCATAACGACCGAATGTGAAACCTAATAGAAATTCTCAAAGGCCACACATTTCCCTTTCAATTACATATTAGATTGCTAAAGTATGCTAGAGGAATCGAACTAACGCGAAAGGAATATAGTGGCGGAATGGGTGATGCTCAGTCCTATTATAAGTTGGAAAACTGTACGGGAATTCCCAAACTTACGTCGATTATAGGGCAACAAACAAGGGCATCTTAAATTGTTGTTGGACCACAATAAACTTGACTGGACTAATGCAATTTTAATGTAGCTCCATTTTATTTTACATTTCAGGTACTTAGTAATAAGAAGTCTAAAAAACACCCGTGAACATTTTAGAGCCTTTTTTCAATGCTTCAGAAAAAAAATTGAAAATGTTTTGTAAAACAATGAAACGACACGCAAGCCTTTTTGTGCTGATTTAAACAAAACTTTTCAGGGTCTGATACAATAGACTAAAATCATCCAAACAACAATAAGAAAGCCTTAAGGATGACATCCAACAAATCGGTTTAATGAAATCAACGAAATTGTGGCTTTAATTTCGATTTTCTAGAATAATACGAGTGCCGTATGAGTGAAGGCTTTGCAGGCTGTCTCTATGGCAACGGCGTTGGTATGTCAAATCTATATAGATGCTACATCAACATTTCAAACATAAAATTTTGAAAAATAACAATAGGTGTTTTAAAAAAGTACACGTTGGTGATTCTCATTATATTTGTCTGGATATATATATTTTTGACAATGTTTCAAGTAAGCTCTCGCATACGAAATGTATAACACGATGACTTCACAAATGTTCAAAACCATCAAATTAGTTATCTTTTATTTCTTCATTTATCATTTATTTTTGGTATTGAAATATAGTGGAATTTTTTTTCTAACTATCTTTATATGCATACAGGTTTTTCCCCAACTTTATGAGCAACGTCTTCCTTAAAATACTGTAAAATTTTTTAATCCACATTTTGTATGTTTCCCTCTGAGCTGTTTACTGTGATTGATATATATATATATATATATATATATATATATATATATATATATATATATATATAATTCATTTTGGGCCTGATCTAAGTATAATGAGAAAATGTGAGTAAAGATCTTTTTTCTAAAATTTTGATATTTCACATCTCACATAGGCACTCGTATCGGAAACTTTAAGTTCAGAAAGCACTAGACCAGAAAACGCAAACAGCTTACTTTGTCCTATTGAAAACAATCCAATGAGTAATATGTGACCCACTGACTCATGTCTGGTTATGAAAATTGATCTGAAATTGAAAATAACAAGATTCAAAAGATTTGTAGACTTGAATAATTTAAAACGAGGGGTGTAAATGCAGATAAAATGTCATTATCTAGACCACAAGTCAATATTTTGTTTAATATTAACCCTGCAATAGTAACTATATTGAGGCGATGGGTCACGTTACAATACCCTTACGTTTTGACTTTATTAGGCGGCAGCAGGTATTCCATTTTGGTTGTCTGTTGTCATAGTGGGTGGAACAGGAACTATCTATACCATGGCAGGAGGGATAAAGAGCGTGGTTTGGACTGACACCTTCCAAACATTTTTCTTCTTCCTCGGTATCTTTGCTGTTATTATCAAATGTAAGTATTGGCATCAGACCATAATAAATAGTAAACAAAACATATTCTTTCTTCTTTGTAATATACCGCCAAAATTGTCATGCGCAGAGCAATATCCGTCTCATCTGAGTGTAAGTCACTGCTGTTTACCTTAGTTACCTCTTTATTCTCTATATAAACATTAGGAAGGTTTCGCAATTTTTGTTAGTATAGAGGTTGCGATGATAAAAGTAGTCATCTCACTAGTTAAGGTTAACTTAAAACGTATGAGATTCATTCGATTAATCTCTTATAAACATTCAATTAATTGAAAAGTTACATTCAAGAATGGACTACCATTGCCAGGTTTATATGGATATTTCCTGCCATGACAAGAACAAAACAATTTTTGTAATACGAAAGGGCAATAATGGCTTTTATATAGAAGCAAATACAAGATGGATAATCATGAAATCCTTGCCATGCCTAACTTACATTTTGAATGAATCTCACCAGTTACCACATTTACATAAAGGCCAATCTAACAATCTAACAACTATTGCTTCGGACAACTGCAATGATGAAAGCAACGATACCGATATCTACCCATTATCCATGTCGCATGATCAACCCCACTCTTTGATGGAGACTAGAACTGCTGCAATTATTACATTTTAAAAACAAACTATTAAGTAAAATGTTGGTTGCGTATACTTGCTTTAACTATTCTTTGCGATGTTTTCGCTAAAAGTTTCTATAAATTTTGAATCGAATAGAGGGAAATACGTGTAAAAAGAGCCAAGTATTTTTTTTCTTCAGACAAAAAGAATTCTGGGTGGCTCAGTATAGTCATCTGATTCGTCCACGAAATAACGGATTTAATTTTGTGGATTATCGAGTTGAGAATTTGAGAAAATATCAAATTGAGAGTCACACTGATTTTTTTTTCTTCCTTTCTTGCTTTGTCCGGCACCGTTTGATACACCCTTGTCCAGATATATTGCCATCTAATTTTAGAGATATCTACAGTTTTGTCCAATCGATATTAATTGATATTCAGTATGGCGAATACCGACAACACGGAATTTTTCATACAGGTTAGAATTTTTTTTACATTTAATTTTTTATGCAAATAGTTTCTGGCCAAAACTTTTTTTTAAATGGGCATTTTGTCAGAATATATAATCCTTTGTTTGATACAGAATTCTTTGAATAAACTATTAATAATGTTGAGTGGATGAGACGTGCGCCTATGTGGTCTAATGGTATGTGTGACACTCGATTTCGGATCGGAAAGTCCTGAGTTCGAGCCTTGCTCGGCGCATAGTTGAGTCCTTGGAAAAGGCTCTTTACTCACATTCTCTCATCGTACCCAGGTGTAAAATGAGTAGCTGGCCGTTATCGGTGTTGTCATTGTCGGAAAAAAATGTAAAATCACCTGACAGGCATCATGTCATGTTGCTGTTAGTCAGGGACCCCTTGTAAGAGCGCTTTGAGCACAGTAAGTGGATTTAGCACTATATCAAGCTCAAGTTAAAAGAAAATAGTACTCTGTACTCTTCATTTAATAACAAATCACAAAATAAAAGTGTTAGAGGTCAAAAATGATAAGGACATTTTGGTACACGAAGGATGATGCATATTAAGAAATATGTGAAATACAGAAATCGAAATAATGAGATGAAAATGTGATATTAAATTAATATAAATGATTCTGAAGTTCACTTTTCGCCGTTAAGTCTAAGTAGTAAATTGTCCTGGTGATAATGGTAGGAGAATGATTACTAAATCTTCAGTATTTTGAGTAGGTGATCTGGTTGATGTCATATTTTGTCTTATTATATCAATGTGTAGAAATCGCTTTAACCGCAAATATTGCTCCTGAAGTGAAAAAAAAATGGAAACTTAAAGGTACGCAGCAAAATAAATTAAAACAATGGTTGGAACGACTCAGAATGGACAAACAATGAATGGAGCAAACAATAGTTGCATTTGCTTTCTTTTTTAATAAGACATCTCATTTACCATAGTTTCGGTTATTTCAATCTAACAAGCAATTTGATTATTTACAACTTAATTTTTTTTTTGTCGTCGATGATTTTATTAACAAATGTATATAGTAAATTAAACAAACAAATCTAAGCTACTATTGCAGTAGGAGGAGTGGAAAAAAGCTGGCACATGGCTGAGGCTGGAGGGAGGACTAACTTTGACAAATTCACATTTGATCTTCGAATCCGTCACACTTGGTATGGGGTGGTCATATGCGGATTCGTAACTGGGTGAGTGTATGTTATATTCTATTTAAAAAGTCAAAAGTAGGAAGAGGAAATATCTATCAATAACCCTCATCACCATCATAATCATCATCATCATCATCATCATCATCATCATCATCATCATCATCATCATCATCATCATCATCATGATAATAATAATAATAATAATAATAATAATAATAATAATAATAATAATAATAATAATAATAATAATAATAATAATAATAATAATGATAATAATGCCAAAAAATGAGTTATTATTATCCATTTTCCAAATATTATAATATATTAAAGTCATACAATTACGAGGAAAACCTTTTTTCTCTAAACCAATCCAGACGTTCAAGAATTATTCATCCCTGCATGCATCTGGTTTACCAAAAGAACATACCAAAAAAAACCCAATAAAAAAGAACAACAACAAAACAAAACAACAAAACAAAACAACAAAACCAACCAACCAAACAAATAAATAAGAACAAATAACAACCCTTTCCCCCCAAAATAAATGCCCAACAAAACAAACAATAAAAAAACAAAAATTAAAACAAAATACAAACCAGAAAAAAAAAATCCACAAAAAACTTAGACCAAAAAAAAAAAAAAAATAAAAAAAAAAAAAAACGAACTCTAAATGATATTTTGATGTCACAACTATAGTCAGATTTTTAATAAGTGGCGCGTGTTTTTATTCTTTTTCTCAGCTTCCCCCCAATGCATAGCTGCAAAATAAATGTGTATGAAACTCAGAATCAATTTGTCTTAATAAAAAAATATTTTTTCATGAATGTTAAAACAATAGGAAAGGATTTCGTTTATTACAGCTATATTAAAGTCGATAACAGGTGAGGATCGGAACTCATAGAAGATTTACATTACCAAAATTATGAATTTTCCGCATATCCATTTTGAAGGAATTCGTTAAACTGTAGTGTTCGGTAAATTGAAGCTTAAACGATATACGTACAGTATTTGACTATGAAGCAACGAATGGCAATTATTAACTATCAGACATATACATTTTATAACTATCAATACACATTACTCGTGAATACAAACGAAAGTGAACATAACGCGCTTCCAATATAATTTTGATTGCAAAAGTTTGAGAAATAGCTTGTTTATGCCAAAGAGGATTACATAGATTTGTGTAGACTGGTCAAAAGTACAAATTCATCAATTATGAGACAGTGTCTCCACAAATATGTGTTCAACAATAACACCACCACCAACAACAACAACCAAGAAATACTGGACACATCAATCAGCACAGTCTGATGACGAGGATGATGAAAAAAGAAATGAAACGACTACAGAAAGATTCCGAGCATCACTCTATCCAATGAAATGTAATTTCCCTCTAGTTTGCGAAGGTTGAGACATGCCTTTTCTCATTCTTCTCTTTATCATTTATTGCCTCGTCGGTGAGAGTAAATTTGGTGTTCCTACTCTCAATCTTTCCCTCTACTTAGGCCCAATGACCTCGATTGGATTGCGCTCACAGTGACATGGGGGGAAGTCGCGCAACCTCGTGCCAAAACTCCCTGATTAAACAGTCCGCTTTGAAAGCTGTTTCTGGTTCATTTCTTTCTTTTTTTTTTACTAAGGAGTATAGTTAGCATTTTGATAAATGGTCAGAATATGTAGAACTGTCTTATTGAAACCATGAAATCATGTCAGCTTTTATATTTGCCAAAGTTGGAGCCTTAAAGTGACCATGGGCCAACAAATGGTAGCGTTGTCCAAAACAAAACAGCTGGGTGTTTCAATGGAGGGCAGCAAACGATATTTAGTCAGTCTCAAAACACCTTTGCATAATAATATTCCAGATGATGCAGAGAAGAAAAAATGGTATGGCATCCTTTTAAATATACAGTATCATCACCACCTGCAAGAATAGCAATGATTCTCTGTCCAGAACCCATGGGCCTTTTTCTTCTTGAATAATCAGACGTCCAACATTTTTTTCGGATGTATATTTACGCTCACCCATACATCTTAGGATGATATCCATATCAAAGTTATCTATGATCCTTTACCTGCCACGTCGTTCTACACAGGTGATCTCTCTGTCGTATTTCGATAACGATCTTCTCATGGCTGATTGTGAAATTCCAAAACCATTGCCGTCCTCTTAAATTACTTATCCATAGATACAAGAAGACTTCTTTTCGAAACTTTACGAGAGTGGAACCGATAGAGATTCCGTACCGTATCGTGTTGTTTAAGAGCCTATTACGTTTTTAAAACCTTTAAAGGCCCTGCAAAACGTTCATGCATAGATAAAAAATTGTCGAAGTTATATAAACAGTGTTTATTAATATGACAATATTGAAAATACAATCACTATTTCAAATGATTTAAAGCGAAATATTTCATATCAGTCGTTGGTAATTGGGACATGATGTAGATGATATGCCATAAATAATAAATTCAAAATTTAATACAAACTACATAAGTGGTATGTTTATAACACTTAAAGTGAATTGTTATTATTTGGAAAGAAGTATGACGTGAACTCATAATCACTACGTTAGCACAAGAATTTTGGAAATACGATGAATTCATTCCTACTTTGTGGTGCGTAACTTGTTTTCATTTTTTTCAGTGTAAAATCTATAATTTTATGACAGCTGTTTTAAAGTTGTTTTTATAGGTCTTAAAGAAGAAAACTTTTTTTTAATATGGCATCAATACGGTCCAAAATCTAGATTCAGTTAAGACAAATTGATTCAGAGGTTGACACAATTTTTTACAACTTTTGATAGAGGGACAGCTGAGAAAAATCAGAAAAAAAACGCACCATTAATAAAAAATCTGACTATATTAAATTTTGTTTCAACATTTTTCTATATTGGTCCGGCAATCCATCAAAAAGTTCAAGTGCCATTGGCATTTAAAGACAAAGGAAAAAATGTCTTTCTTTATTGCAATAATCTGTATGTGCTATAATGATAAATAGCTTGAAAGTAATTCTTCGGAGCCAGATTGCCATGGAGCTTATGTTGTAAATGTCTGTAAATATGGTATGTATTTTATTAGAATGAATCTGACCATTTTTATGTAGTATGTAAATGGAATGAGATTTTTATAATTTCATTATCTTTTCATCAAATTCTGCGATCAGATGCCCTGTGACTGGACAGGAATAATGCTAGTGCTATTTTGATTTTTTTCTTTATGAATAGATATCATCGGCTTTTGATAGAGGGACAACTGAGAAAAGCCAGAAAAACACGCGCCATTAATAAAAAATCTGACTATAATTTCACTAAAGATCTAGAAATCTAATCTTCAAGCCTCTCTTTTAGTGAAACCAATGACTTCTCGATCGCATAATGCGACAGTACGTAGGTTTCCCTCCGGGTGGGATCCTGTTGGGAATTCTAAATAAAAGATTTCCGGAATCCTATAGAGAGAACGAAATTGACGTCACTCAGGCCGTTTTTATGTGGTGGGAGTAGTGATGATGATGTGGTGAGTGGTGCTAATGGTGGTAGTGATGATAATGTGGTAGTGGTGGTGGTAGTGGTAGCAGTGATGATGATGTGGTGGTGTTGGTGGTTTGTGGAAGTTGTGATGATGATGATGATGATGATTATGATGATGATGTGGTGGTTGTGGTAGTTGTAGTAGTGATAATGATGTGGTGATGGTGACTGCAGTAGTGGTGGTGATGATGGTGTTTGTAGTAGTGATGGTAGTGATGATGATGTGGAGCTGGTTGTGGTTGTAGTTGTGGTAACAGTTATGATGAAGATGCTGCAGCTGCTGATGTTACTGGTAATGATGATGATGA
>NC_088361.1:72134944-72179944 GCF_034508935.2 Berghia stephanieae
TTCTTTGATATTTGTTGGTAGCTCGTATTATTTTTTTTTGTGTGGAAAACTGATAATGACAATGTTGAAGCATTGGCCTCAGTTTTAATTTGCATCTGTTGCTGTGCCTGTGTGTGTATGTGTGTTTGTGTGTGTGAAATTAGTGCAGTGTGTGGCAAAATCAAGGTCTCCAAGTTGTTGTCATGGTGTCCATTGTGTCAAAATAAAGTGTAGAGTCGCACTAGTTTCAATAATGATGAGAAAAATAAGGTATGGAGAAGTGCCAGATGAAAATAGAGATCAAAAAGTCACGGGGTCAGTGCCAAGCTCAGGATCCGATTGACACGAAACCCGAAGCCTGGTTGAGAGAGAGAGAGAGAGAGAGAGAGAGAGAGAGAGAGAGAGAGAGAGAGAGAGAGAGAGAGAGAGAGAGAGAAAGAGATAGATAGATAGATAGATAGATAGATAGATAGATAGATAGATAGATAGATAAAGAGAGAGAGAGAGAGAGAGAGAGAGAGAGAGAGAGAGAGAGAGAGAGAGAGAGAGAGAGAGAGAGAGAGAGAGCGGTGGCTCAACCGACTGAGCGATCCAACCACACAAAAATATGTCTATCAAACTAAGTACCGATCTCTCTCCCTTTTAACTACTGTTGGGGTCACAGCGAGGCTGGCTGACAAAATCCCGCGAACTCTACACTGAGCGAGCAAATTAAGCTACCCGCTCTCCTGTGTATGAAATAAGACATGGTAACATATATATATATATATATATATATATATATATATATATATATATATATATATATATATATATATATATACAAATAGGACACACATGAGATATCTCCAATATTGGGTTGTATAAAGTTCAGAAAAATGTGGCGTGGGACTAGTATCAATAATGATGAGAAAATAGAGTATGGAGAAGTGCCAGATGAAAACAGAGAATAAAGGATTACAGGCCAAATTCAGGATCCGATTGGCACGACACCCTCTTAATGGTGTTTTTTGTTGTTGTTGAACATTTGCAAGGTTGTTTAGATTTAATTATGGTTTGAATTAACATTCCAAAGTTTGTTGTATAACATAAAGAAAACGTTTGTTTGTTTTTTTCCAGCCACACAAAAATATGGCTATCAATCTTAGTACCAATCGCGCGACTCTCTCCGTATTTTTATATATGGTACTGTACTAGTTTGAATAAAAAGATAAACATCACTATCTTGCTTTACCAATAAAAGAAAATGCTCTCAGCAAAATTTGTATACCCTTTCATTTTTTAGTTTAGTTACATAATCTGGCAATAGACTGTACTTTTCAATGAATTTAATGTTATAAAAGATGTTTATATAGTTCTGTTTATGGAGCCAAAAGTTCATGGGTCTAGAATTATTTTTTTGTCAGAGGGCTAGGTCTTTTATAGATATGGGGGTCTTTATTCTTTTCCTTACAGAAATGTCATTTCATATTGCATTTTCTATTCCAGGCTGGGATACTCAGAAACCCTAACCAGATGACCCCATTTTTCGTCATCCATTCAATGCAAGATCTTTCTGGTTTTGCTGGCATCTACATGAGTTCCTTGTTTAGTGGCGCCCTTAGCACTCTCTCTTCAGGTAATGTTAGTCAGTAGACTGTAAAACAATTAGGATGACATTTGAGAAAGTAGCATTATTTGATTAATGTCCGTCTGATGTGGGGTCCTTAGGGCTCTTGGGGGTTGGGAGAAGGGGAGACGATATGCCTTTTTCATTTATGCAATATCCCTAGCTATCATTGTATGTCCAGTCCATTGTTCACAATTCGCTTTTTTCCTCTTGGCTGATGGGCTCAAGTTTTTTCAGGAGTAATCCACTTTGAGAATGTATGTTCCTTAATAAACTTCTCTTCTTTTCTTCATTTAATTTATTAGCCGTCGCCTCAATGCGGTATGATGTGGCCCAATTTTTTAAGATGATTTTTCTCTTCTATTTTTTCTCCTTTTCTGGCACTATTTCATACACATCTTTTTGGAGTTTTATCTTACACCAGTGTATCTATGTTCCCCAATTTGTCACTTTGATATGGTCATCAAAATTAAAATGGAACTACCCATGTCGTTGTTCTTCTCGTGCTCAGTATTTGTTTATAGGGAATAATAGTGTGACGTCCTAATACTGCTTTCAATTGTAGTTCCCTGGAGGACTGGATACAAACCTTGCGCAACTGATCTCCTGATATTTAAAGGGATGGCATATATTATTCTTTAGTATAAATAAATGCTGATCGTCATTAAAAATCAACCATCCTAGATTTTTTTGCGCCCCATAATCTTAAGAATCTTCCTATACACCCTAATACTAAAATAATTATGCCAATTTTTGATTCAATATGTCATGGATTTAGTGTTAGTGCTCCGAAGGACTAGTTCGTGATAGACTTCTAAGGAGTTCTGAACAGGAATAGAGGATGGTTATGACGTCAATATTCTCTCCCTTTTAATGATCCAAACTGAGAGTTCAAAAGCGGAAACGCGTTTCTCTGTGAAGAATAGAAGGGTGACCTCTTTGGTGGAATGGTAGCACGACTCACAGGTCATGAAGAGGTCTGAAGTTCGATTCCCAGTCGAGGCAGTCTGATTTTATGGGATTTATTTTCCTTGTATTATCTATGTTTTGTCTGGCACCGTATTATACACATATCTTTAGGAAATTTGTGACAAGTTCGAGCTGCTGCTTTGCTTGACCAACACAAACGCAGGTAGCATTGTATATATTCTTTTTAGATCACCAATCACCCAACAATTTTTACGTCAATTGGTAGATAGGAGGGGGGAGGAGGGGGGGGGGGGGGGGGGGCAACGTCGACCTCTCTATTCCATCCGTGGAGGTAAATATCAAACTGGAATCCTCAAAGATCGTCAATCATCCAATTAACATAAGGTATGATTAAAGGCTAAGAACACGAAGCAGTTGACTGACTTCAGAGAAAAAATCGTTAAGATGTTTGTATTGATCAAAATCAGGTGCAACTTGACTGAAACGCCTATGTTGAAAGCTTTCTACTATAAATTAGAGAAATAGTTAACATAATCTCAAATACTTCCAGAAACAGTGAATAGGACAATCATTCAAACATTATTTCAAATTTATCATCATAATCTTTCATTAAGGATACAATACAAGTTGAAATCCATCTCTCTATGATTATGTATTAGATGAATTTCCGTTTAAGTGGTCATGCGATACGAAAAATCGACATTTTCATTGTTTGGATAGAGATTGTAGTAATCCAAGAAGATAAATAATGTACATGACTTGAAAAAATATTCACCCGTTGCAATGAAAATTGAAATTGGTGGCCGTCTTGGATTATTACTATTAAAAAAACTAAAATACTAACAGCATTAATAATAACTATGTCTATAGATTATTATAGTATCTATAAACGTGCACAGGCGTTTTGAGAAGCAAGACTTCGTTTTTATTTTATTCATGGTTAATTCCAGGAACGGGCAAAGCATAAAACAAAAAAATACACACAAAAAAGTTTCAAAATATCAAAAAAGAGCTTGTGTATCTTTTTTAAAGATAGATATTTTGTCTATTGATGTAGGCTTACGCAAGTTACTCACAATATCCGCCAGCAGAATATTAAGCACCAACATACAAAACTGTGTGTAACCTTGAACGGTTACAGTCTGTTGGTATGACTTAGTGAGAATAGATCACAAAAATAGCTGTCCATAAACAATAACAAAGAGATGAGTGACTTCAATTTTGTACCTTCTATAATTACATCTAACTTCAAAGCACCATATTAAAATCTTTAGGAGGAGTTAACTTTTATATGTCAAAATGTAACAATTTGAGGGAAAAGCAGTTAAAATGAAAAAGGAAATTCAGTCCAGTCTTCGTTGTAACTATCAGATGTGAGAATTTCTAGATGTTGGGTGAAACACATATCGGACGCGAGAAAAAATACTTGAGAAGTTTAGAAGCCTGCAACCGCCAGATTATAAATGATACAAATATGAAATTGTACCACAATCAAACCCAATTATTCAAATATTGTTATACATTAAAATATATATTTAAGAATTTTCATTCTACTATTATTTCAATAACCACACGTCAAAACTACCATATCGAAGAATTTGGACGTAATTCTTAAATTTTGATGTGATGTTTTAATACTTCATTTTACTTTACGACTGATCCGTAGCATTTTTTACCATGGTCCAATTGATTTTCTAATGTCTTGAATAGTGTGTCGAGCTCATGCATTTTGAATTGACCCTTTTAATGCTGTTTATGTGAACAATCAATGACCAAATTCTGTAATCCATGGGATTCAAGTCAGGGTACGTTGGAGACTATTCATCTTTGGAAATAAATCGAAGATTATTTATGCTCGTAAAGAAATTTATGTAGAATTGTTGGAAGCAACAAATTTATTCCAGACTTTGCCCCGATTGATCATTTTTTTTTCAACCAGACGCGGCAGCTTCTTACACTAGTAACACAGCACTGCTAAAACAATACGCATCGTTTGAAACTTTCCACATCGTGATATTTATACGAGTTTGGTATAACCGGCATAGTTTCTAAACCAATGAATAATTTTTTAGCAAACTTAGCAAGAATTAACTCAAATGTTTGTTATTCTTGCATGTAAATTTTCCAATATTTTAGGTTTCTATTTCGAACTGAAATAGCGTCGTAATTATTTCAATTTTTTTTCTCGAACCCTATATTATATTGGTGTTTATATCTTTTAGGGCCCAATTTGAGCTTTCCAATGATGCATGACCAAAAAGTGCTGATTTCACAAGTAATATTAATAAGGGATGAACTTCGGTGTTGGAAGATTTTTTTTTGCCGAGCTGGAATTAACTCACCTTTGGATAAGAAGTCGTAACATTAAGCAATCTGAACCATTATTATACGTTATAATTTGTATAAACTGAAAATTTGGTGTTTGAAGTAGCATAAAAATGTAAATAGCTCAATTTTGATATTTGGTGCCGAAATTGATAAAAATTGCCACGCATGTCCCCTAAAGTGTAACAAAGGCTAAATTAATGCTGGCTAAATTATACCATAAACCTTCAATTGCGGTTACTCAATCACATATGAGTCTTTATAAGTCGTGAAAGTCAAGCGACAGAGAACATGATCATCATTGAATAGGTGATGATCAGAGAAAGCTCATTTTTATACTTCAGTTTGGTGTACTTGTGTACTATTATACCTCCACTCCACTCAGATGTAAGTACGTGCCTGTAATCAGTGACTAAGCGGTATAAAATTTAATTTCTAACAGTTAATATATGTTTAAGGTTACTTCTTTATTATTTCCAGGAATCAATGCACTGGCCGCCAATACTGTTGAAGACATTCTAGAGAAACCAATGAAATCAGTCAGTGAGAAAACTGCCACAACAATTACAAAAATTGCTGTCTCCTTATACGGGACTGCAGTTGTTATTGTAGCTTTCCTGGCTAAAAATCTTAAAGGGCAGGTGACACAAATGTCAGTTTCTATTTTTGGAACTTTTGGCAGTTCTGTACTTGGTGTTTTTCTTTTGGGTTGTACTATACCATGGGTGAACAAATATGGTGCCATTTCTGGGGCAGTCATTTCTCTGGCTTTTAATCTGTGGCTGGCAGTTGGTAATAAGTTGCATGGAAGGAAACCCCCAATCCTTGAATTTGGACCAATTGACATGTGTTACAATAAGACTACGCTCGCACCATATTTAAATGACAGTACGTCCACACACACAACCCGGAGGAAATCCATAGATTCTCTTCCCGAGACGTTCTCGCCATACGATATATCATATGAATGGTATAGTATTTTTGGATTGCTTGTTTGTTACATTGTGGGCGTCATCGTTAGCCGACTCACACGACACATATTTCCAAACAAAACTGAACCCAAATTGATAATACCCTGTCTCCGTGAAACCTGGGGCCTTCATTCAAGAAAAATTGCAATTTCAGATAATGATAACTTGTTTATTGAGAGGAGAGTCAGTGAAACTAAGATCACATTTTGATCAGTACCATTGTCGATTTTACAAGCATATTCCTCTAAGTTTAGTGGAAAATGTGAAGCTAAATGCAATCTATGGCTTTTCCTTTTGAAAGATCTTTGTTTCGCCCATTACATTTGTGACCTAACGCTTTAAAATGTCTTAGACGAGTTATTAACTCTTGTTTTAATGATATTGTGATGAATGAGGTTGATGTTTATAATAAATTAATATGAGATATGGAGGTATACATCCACGAATATTAAAGGAATTTGCTAAGGAAATAACATTTCCTGTCTGCTACTTACATTAAAAATCCTTTCCTTGTGGTGTACTCCATGATGATTGGAAGAGTGCAAATGCTATACGCCAGTATTCAAAAAGGATGATTGGTGTGAACTATCAAACTACAGACCAATATGTCTAACATGCTTTCTATGTAAAATCTTAGCGAGTATAGTTAAGATAAATAGTTCCTTTTTATATATGAATGAATTGATAAATAATTGTCAACATGGATTAACTAAGTCATTACATGTGATGGATACTTTTATAAAATGTATTGACAAAAATGCAATTTTGAAGTTATTCAATTGAATTTATGGAAAGCTTTTGATTCTGTGCCACACAAAATATTATTTTTTAAACTGGAATTACTGATTATATATATATATATATATATATATATATATATATATATATATATATATATATATATATAAATGGATTGTATCTTTTTTTAACTGGCCGTACGCAATGGGTTGGCGTGGGTGTACGTTGTTCTGATTTCATATGCGCAACTAATGGTGTCCACCAGCAACATCGCACTTGGTCCTTTACTGTTCACTATCAGGTTTTTCTTATATTGTTATTCTTTCCACGTAAAGCAATTTTCTCGTATTTCAAAACATTTTAAAGAAGAATGAATTTCCCATATAAAGATGAAGATTCTATTCATCTACGCCTATTAGAATTCAAGATACAGTCGTTTAAAAATTAAGTACAACATTTGGCTGTCACAAGTTAACACAGAAAATGCGATGGAATTGTTCAAGTCAGATCCAAGTGTTTACAGATGTTTTCATTTAGCCAGAATACCATTGGCTACTGAGATTGAACGGAACGTTCGACAAGGACGTTACCGAATTGCTTATATACATTTAATGTTTTCCTTACAACGATGTCTTCAACTTAAACCTTCCAAAATCAACAACTGAAGACAGATACAAAATAATTGGCTACGTTGAAGCCGTCAGTAGAGTGATAGATGTGGCAAATGTGTTCCATGTCACTGAAAGAAATGTGCATAAACTTCTCAGTAAGTACAGACGCATTGGAATAGCTAAGGAACTTCAGAAATCTGGCCGTACTAGCATTGTTAACAAAGGAGAGAACGAGGAAATCATTGTGTTCACGAAATAGCCCTGTCGAAACTGAGACATCAACAAAGATTACAAAGTTTACACTAAGTGGGAAATTCAATCGATGTAATTTTGAACAAATTAATATACAAACAATTCTATTTTTAAATATTTTTAAAATCTTCTTTTCTTCTCTCGTTTGATTCAAGATTATAATTGCAAAGTTTTTATTATGATCAGTAATGAAAGATACAAACCCTTAACTTAATGATGAACGTCACGTCACCTTGCATTTCTTGTGTCAACTTGCGACAACCAAATTCCATCCTCCGATTTGAAATGGTCATATCTTGAAGACAGATAGCCGCAGACAAATACATTATTTGCCTTTAGTTGGGGAATTTATTCTTCTTTAAAATGATATAAGATACAATAACATTTATATAAACGCAGAAAAAATAACAACATAAGAACAACCTGAACTTTCTTTTGGAAGCGACTGTATAAATGATAATATATAACCTGATAATATAAATCCTAAATGCAAATTTTTTGCTGACGACACCAACATTTATGAACTGACCTTAGATAATCATTTCTTCCAAAATGACCTAATGTCACTATATAATTGGTCTGAAAATTGGCAGCTTTATTTCAATATTGCTAAATGTAGAGAGTGCTACATATTGGTAGGTCTAATCCTTTTTTCTCTTTTTACATAGGTGACAATAATATAACTGTTATACTAACTCCATAATCCAAACGAGACGTTGGGATCATCTTTGATAATAAAGTGTATTTTGATGGACATCTATATGATTGTATGAAAAGAGCAAACAAACTTGTGAGAATTATTTAGAAGCTTTAGTTATCTTGATATAAAAACGTTTGTCAAACTTTATAAATCTGTCTTAGGACATTGTCTGAAGTTAGGAAATAGCGACAGTCTATTAACATTGAGAATAAAAAGAGACACGCTTCTAGACTTTGCCTAATATTCGACCTCCATCTGATTAAAAAAGATCAAAGCACATTATAAATTTTCCTTCACTAAAATATCGTAGAATGAGAGGTGATCTTATCCACATATATTCACTCGTGCATGGTTCTTACAATATGGATTGTAATAATATTATAAATTATTCGCCTGAGGAGATACGCGTAAGATACTTGTTGAAAGGTGTAATTCGTCTATAAGGAAAAATACTCTAATTCAAAGAATTTTGGCAATTTGGAATAATATAAAGTTTGAGACAAAATCTCTATGATTCAATTAATATTGTTTAGAGTGCCATTTATAAAGAACTCACTAACATAATATTTGATTTTGATGAATATTGTATCATGACGTTGGATATTATTTGCATTTTGTATATTAGATAATTTAAAATCTCGATTATATAAAGTTGGAAATGTCACATAAATGTAAACAATGAAAATTACACTATGAATATTGACAATAATACATTTTGTTTATTAGATATTAATTTGATATTTTGAAATAGTGATTATATAAATTTGAAAAGTTGTATAAATGCATGAAAGTTTCACAGAGCATTTAAAGGTTCTTAAAACCTTAGGTCTTAAACGATATGAAAAAAATACGAAAAGATCAAATCAAACATTAATATGTAGCTTAAGCATGATTGTTATAACAATGTTATATTTCAACCAGAACAACCCCCCCCCCCCCAATAGAAACATTTGAACACAAAATTACATTAATATATTTCAATTTTATTGCATCAATCTGTTTCATAATATTCATCTTATTTTCAGATCTGATTAATGTTATCAATAATGCAAATCTGATGAGTAAATCAAAATATTTTTTGTCAAATAAAGCCCCAAGTACATCTTGTCTTATATTAATCACTGAATCTTGTTATATTTTATATCTTCAGGCAAATAACGGTATTCCTAGAATTTGGAAAAAAAATGAGAATATACTGTTATTCACTTAGACTCTAAAATAATTCCTTCAAATATAATTTTACTCTTACAAAAAGCCTGGCCAATTGAAATGATTTTACCTTTGCCATTTTTATATCTGAGAAAACGAGAGATGACTTTTCCCTTTGTTTTTTCACTTTTCTCTTCTTGACCAAGACAAAATCAGCAACGATCTTATTACTTTTCCTATCCCTTTAAAGTCAAGGGAGGATATCAAACATTAGTTTGCAGCAACTCTCGTCCATTTGGAAGAAACCTTGACAGCAAAGCGACAAGAGACGCCAGACATCCAATCAACAAACCTAGGCCCCACATGGCTTGCTCACTCTGTGAAAGATTATAAGAAGTAAAGATCTAACTCAGATTAGGATCATCCGACCATGTAAAAGTAATGTTATCAGGAATTGAGATAATAGGAAAGTACTTCATCCAGCAAATACCAGAGACACTATGACACATCGCCCGGAAACTACGGATGTTGTTTTCCCTTCTCGACGGTAACTGTCATTTTGCTATAAGTTTTAACAATAACGGGGGACAACAATGAGATTATTATTATTATTATTATTATTATTATTATTATTATTATTATTATTATTATTATTATTATTATTATTATTATTATTATTGTTATTGTTATTATTATTATTATTATTATTATTATTATTATTATTATTATTATTATTATTATTATTATTATTATTATTATTATTATTATTGTTCTTATCATTTGTAACAATCAACCAGTACAAGCGGAATCAGTTTGTAAGTCATGCTACACTTAACAACGCTGTTTAGCATTGACCTATCGTAGAATTTTATTGCTTCTCTGACTACTAGGCCGCGATTCAGACAAAATCACTACCGTATGTTTAGTAGATAGTTTTAAATTAGAATCAACTCCACTGATAATAAATACTGAATAACACGGACCTAGAAAGAATGGCGATATGGTGATAACCGACTTTGATATCTTTAGAACAGTAGGGTCCAGCAGTGAAAAAATAATTATCTTTTACTTACCAGTACCGCAGTGAAAGGAGCCAACATTCCTCCTATTCTTGCCATCCCTAATGCGATACCCATAGCTTGAGTCCTAACGGATTGAAATCAATGCATGCAAGGATTTAGACAAATGCAGTAATCGCATATTAAAAATAGGAGTCCTGTTGGCTTATATCTCAGTTTTATTTAAACACGTGCTCTGATATATTGCGATATCCACAAAATACTATGTGCCCAAAGAGCTTTTATGGGGTCCCAAGTCAACAGTAACACTCAACTTGGTGGACTGCACATGATGCCTATTAGTCGCTATTAAAGCCATCGTCAAAATTGATCTAAACACACAAAATGCACCAAACCTGTTCAATGTATGTGTTGTGTGATACAAGCAAGTAATTTGTAAAATTAGAAACTACATAAAAATACAGATGTAACAAAAACCTTGATAACATCATCAGTTCTTCCAAAACTATTGTAACCCTCTCTCTTTTGAATCTCATCAGCGAGAGGATACTCAGGCTGCAAAGAATTCAAAACAATGCTGCAAGAATAGTCCTTAAGCGCAGCAAGAAACATCATGCGTAACCCCTGCTAAAAAAGCTTCACTGGCTTCCTGTTAAGGAGCGAATATTATTACAAAGTTCTGATATTGTGTTTTAAATGCCTCAACACATATCAACGAACTTATCTTTATGATATATTGGAGTTAAATACACCCGATCCCTTCGCTCGTCACCCATTGGAAAATTGCTTATCACTAAAGGAAAGAACTCGTACGTGTCATGTGGAGGACGATTCTTTTCTAGAAACAATTCAGCCCTCTGGAACAAACTTCCAAAAGAAATACGGCTTTCTTCATCGTAAGATATGTTTAAAAAGCATCTTATGAATTTGTTGTATTCCAAATTGGATTGTTGATGGCCCTGTATTATTCACAATGTAAAACACGTAACCCTGTGTAGAATATTATAGAAATTGAAATTGTCCCAACTATCGGGAACCTCTGTAGTGTAATGATTGGTTATCAGTAGGTCTGAGGTTCGATCCCCAGTCGAGGCAGACTGATTTTAAAAAATGTTTTTTTCTTGTATTTTTCTTTTTTGCTTTATCTAGACCTTTCATACAAACTTGTTCAGATCTTTATCATTTACCAAACGATAGCTTATTTTTTTCCAGAGACGGTGGTGTATCAATTTTTTAAAACATTTTTACCATATAATGAGAAGCCTTCAAAATAGGGAAAAATTGGATTGAGCAAAAACTGGCTTGTACGGGGGATCAAGGAAGGCTAGATTGCTAGTGTTCATCTTTGCCAATTTTGCCTTCACATGTAGATAAATAGAGCCTCATGTCGCGAAAATTACTAACACCTTGACCTCCTTGAAATACAAAAAAATAAATCGAGTCGAGAAAAATAATTTCTAATTGAACAAATGGTATTGTTGAGATAAATATTAATACCTTACCGGAGTATCCGTCTCCCTAAAGAGGTTGAATGGCATGGAACGCCATTCTTCACGATCAAAGGGCCAATACCGAGCAGTCGATTATCTTTATGCCAGTTGTTGCCTCCACATTTCCTATCCAGGACTTCCTTGGTTTGCCCCGTGCCTTTCTGCCAGCTTCTTTTCCTTCTAGCACTGATTTTTGGATGGTGTTGTGTCTCCGGATGTGTCCAAAATAAGTCAGTTTTCCCATTTTAAAAATTAAAATTAATTCAATAATAGATACACATATTTTTCTGTGTGGCCAATGTTGGCCCTTTATGGGAATGTGATATGGCCTAAAATACCAAATGTAGAAAATTGACCTCGCCATCCCCCATAGAAAAGCTCCAAGTTTTCGCGTTGGCAAAAAATGATAATTGTTATGCAAACCATCTTTTGGAAGGTGATGCTTACATGGGATTTCTCAAATAGAAATTCAATGTAAAAACAATTTGTACAAACAAAAGAGAAGCTTAGGTGAAGGTTGAGGTCAGTGGGAGATGGCAAATCGACTATTGTCCAGCATGTGAGCGCTCATTCACACATAAGTCGTGAAACACAATCGATTTTGAATCGTTTGAGAATTAAGATACTGCTTCATCGAATTTTCCCTTTTTCCAAAGCTCAAACGTTATCTGAAAGGAAACTTCTAAAAATGAAGACGAATGTCATATGTGATCATGGTATCAAGACAAAGATGCTGCATTTTACTATGACGCTATTCAATGAAGAATCACGTTTTGATAACATCACCAATCTAGCCGCCTTGTTCTGAACATTCTGCAATCTTTAAATATTGTAATTGGGACTACCAATGAGCAGCGCATTGCAGTAGTCAAGTCTACTAATAATGAAAAAGTGACATGCGTTTTAGTGATTTCAGTGTCAATCAAAGACCTAATACAAACTCTAATCAAACTAATCAAATGCTTGTCAGAAAAAGTTGACACTTACAATTCAAGACTGAAAAATATATTTGACAAACACGCCCCCGATAAATTAAAAACGATAACCATTAGACTTATTAATGGCTCCTGGTATACGGAGGCAGTCCGTGTTCAGAAGCGGATCATACGAAAAATGGAAAGAAGGTGGAGAAAAATTAAGAAAAGTAAAATGAAACAAGGAAAGAGCTGCAAAGATCTGGAAGAGGAGAATGTTAGCAAAGAACAATACGTTGATGCAATAAAAAAATTGAACAATCAAATCAAAACAGCAGAGACAAACAGTCTGAAGGAGGAAATAGAAAACAATAAAAACAACAAAAAGGAGCTTTACAAAATAATAAACATACTTACCTCCCCTGAATCAGAAACACAAAAACTACCAGATTACCAAAATGCAAATGAGCTCGCTGAAAAGTTTAACACTTATTTTGACGACAAGATTGCCAACATCAGAAAACAACTCGACCAACATGAATCTGCATTTCAGTATGGATAGACAGATGGAGAGAGAGAGAGAGAGAGAGAGAGAGAGAGAGAGAGAGAGAGAGAGAGAGAGAGAGAGAGAGAGATGATTCTTCTTCTTCTTCTTCTTCTTCTTCTTCTTCTTCTTCTTATTCTTCTTATGATTGTGATGATGATGATGATAATTATTATTATTATTATTATTATTATTATTATTATTATTATTATTATTATTATTATTATTATTATTATTATTATTATTATTATTATTATTATTATATTATTATTATTATTATTATTATTATTAATATTATTATTATTATTATTATTATTATTATTATTATTATTATTATGTTATTATCATTATTATTATTATTATAATATTATTATTATTATTATTATTATTATTATTATTATTATTATTATTATTATTATTATTATTATTATTATTATTATTATTATTATTATTATTATTATTATTATTATTATTATTATTATTATTATTATTATTTATTATTATTATTATTATTATTATTATTATTATTATATTATTATATTATTATTATTATTATTATTATTATATGTCTAATGTCTATGCAACAGTCCTGTATTCCGGCCATTTGGAAAACATCGAAAATTGTCTCTGTCCCCAAGAAAGACAATGTCTCTTGCATGAATGATCTCAGACCTTTAGCCCTGACATCTATTATTATGAATTGTTTCGAACAACTTGTACTAAAAAAAACTTAACTCACTCAATACTAGAGATTTTTGCTACTTTTCAAAAATGGAAAAATGTATTAAAAATGAGCATGTGCATAGATATTTTTATTCAACTATGATTAACATGCAAAAAAACTATAAAACATTAGCTTTGATACTACGCCTATAATTTGTCTCAGAAAAATGTAATATAATAGGCATGGGGTAAAAGTAACCCGGGTAAACCACGGATATAGTCGGTGTTAGGGTTGAGTGAGTTAATCTCCAGTTTGGCCTCCAATCTGACCCCTTACAATTTGCATATCAACCAAATAGAAGTGTTGATGCCATGAACCTTTTGTTGAATAATATTCAGTTATTTAGAGAAACCAAATGCATATTGGAGAATTCTTTTTATTGATTTTTCTTCAGCATTCAACACGATTCGGCCCCATTTACTTGTTGAAAAGCTGAAATGTTTGAATATAGATTCCCTTTTGATTTTCTGAATTTTAGACTTTCTGTTAGAGAGAGAGAGAGAGAGAGAGAGAGAGAGAGAGAGAGAGAGAGAGAGAGGGGGGGGGGGGGGGAAAGAGAGCACAATTTGTAGAAATTAATGGAAACAAATCTAATAAAACAATTACTAATACAGGTGCCCTTCAAGGATCTATTCTCTACCCTCGCCTCTTTACGGTTTACACAAATGACTGTACCAGTGACTTGGTCCCAATTTTAAAATTTGCTGATGACACTGCCCTTCAAGACTTAATATTTAAAGATGATGAAACTGCATACAGGTCTGAGATCGACAGATTTGTTGGTTGGTGTGAAGATAACTACCTGAAATTAAATGTAGGAAAAATCTAAGAAACGATTTTTTTGATTTTAAAAAGAACACACATTCCATCAGTCCGCATAAATTAACAATCAAACTGTTGAGCAGGTTTCAGTTTAGAAATATTTGAGTATTTTAATTGACAACAAATTGCAGTGGCATTTACAAACCGAAGTTGTTGTCACTACATTGAACAAAAGAATGTAATTCTCAGAATTTGATATAGACAAAACTTTATGCACCCTTTTCTATAGATCTGTTTTGGAGACCGTTATTATTTTTTGTTGTATTACAGCATGGTGTGTAAATGCCAGTATTTATGACATCAAGTAAATTGATAAGATTATAAGGCCAGGAGTTATACTCACCCAATTTCAAATGTGGAAGAACTGTTAAAGGGATTTTGTCTTAGTAAACTGAAGAAAGTTATGAAGGATGTTGGTCACCCCTTTCACAAATATATTAAGTTATCCACGAGACAACTAAATTCTCGTAGAAAATCGCGTTCTACTCCAAACTAACAAATAGAGCATGCTGTTGTGTTTTAGATGGGATACCAGATTAATATTGTGGTGTCACTCAACGCAGAAGCGGTAAGCGAATAGATATGAGAGAGAACAAGTTATTACTGAGTATAAGTTAAGAGTAGCACAAATATATCTCAAGAACATTGTAAGTAGATGGACAAAAAATTATATAGCTCAAATATGGAAAGTAATGAACAAAGAGTGCATCTTTTTCCATGTCATGCCTCTCTGATAGTTTTATTAGCATAATTAATATTTTAATCAACGGACTTAACGAATAATAACTATATTATTATCTGTGACTCAAGCATAGAATTAAACGAATGAGAATACGTACGAAGCCTAAAAAGTGTCCACCAATGAAAGCATTCAGCGCCATTATATCTTGGGCTGGGAATGTAAGCATTACCATTCATTCGGTCTCTATGTCAACATAACGACACAAGAAAAACAACAAACAATATCAAAATCCACAATAAAATGTTTCAGAACTGTTGCGTATAGTTATGGCACAATGAAGCTGTCAAAAAATGAAGTTAGAGAATGTGTGTAATCATGTATTATAATAACCTATAATGTGTTTTCCAACCACCACATCATCAATGTCACTACTACTACAACAACCATTACCACTTCATCACTACCACAATTACTACAACCACCACCACTGCATCATTATCACTACCACTACACCACCACCACATCATCATCACCACTACGACCACGACCACTCCATCATCAACACTACCACTACTACTTCACTATCACTACCACCACTATTACAACCACCCACCGCATCATCATCATGCCCACTACAACTGCAACAACCACCACCACATTATCATCACTACCTCTACTACTACAACCACCACCACAATATCATCACTAACACTACTACTACAACCACCAGCCCCACATCATTATCACTACCACTACTACTACAACCACCACTACCACCATATCATTACCATTACCATTACCACTACTACTACAACCACCACAACCACATCGTCATCACTACCACTACTACTGCAACCACCACTACCACCATATCATCACCATTACAACTACTACTACAACCACCACAACCACATCATCATCACTACCACTACTACTACAACCACCACCACATCATCATCACTATCACTACTACTACAACTACAACCACCACCACATTATCATCACTACCACTACTACTACTGCAACCACCACCACCATATCATCATCATTGAAATATTTTTTTTTAATTGAGCTTTATATAGTGCAATATCTACTAAATGTGCTCAAAGCGCTTTACAAGGGGTCCCTGGTCAACATTTAACATGTAGGACGGGACATGACGCCTGTTAGGCGATATTACAATTTTTCGGACAAAGACAACACTGTTAACGGCCAGGTACTCGTTTTACACCTGAGTAGGTGAGAGAATGTGAGTAAAGAGGCTTTTCCAAGGACTCAACCATGCGCCGAGCGCGAGGCTCGAACCCAGGACCTTCCGATCCGAAAGCGAGTGTCATACTACTAGACCACATAGCCGCATCATTACCACTACTACTACAAACACCACCACCACATCATCATCACGACCACTACTACTACAACCACCACCACCACCATATCATTACCATTACCACTACTACTACAACTACAACCACCACCACATCATAATCACTATTACTACTACAACTACAACCACCACCAACACCACATCACCTCACTAACACCAGTACTACAATCACTACCATTAGGTTTTGGAGCTTTACTTCATTTGAAATAAGGAAACTTCGGAATTGTATTTGGCATTGTGTTTATATATCATAATATAATTCTAATCAGTTATCTATTTAGAACTAGATACTATACAATATGTATGTCAAATACCACCCCAATTCCACTTTCTTGTGTGCGGGAATTCCTCTTTCGGCATTGAAATTGAGTGTGAGAGAGTCATCACTACACACATAAACAACAGAAACAATTTAAAAACATGACTATGACACGCAACCACTCACACACGAGGCTATACTATTTATCCCTTTCTCTATATAGAACCGGACAAGACAAACAATAGCTTGACTCTCGCTACACTTCGCATTGATGTTTGTCGTCTCACGAGTTCAACTCTCGGTCGACCTGTCAATATTCCTTTTTGCCTCGGACGTTAATAGAATGTTGTGTGGTTTTGACCGTGAAGAAAACCTTAAGAAGTCACATTTATATCATTTTAGAGACATCGTTTTGAATAATTTTGAGTTAAACGAGCGATCAGGAAGATATTTTCTTAGATTTCATGAACGGCCGATCAGCGCTTGTTTACTATAGTAATGCGATTCCCAGCCAATGTCTCAATGGCGGATATTTTTCTCATCGAGGCCGCTGGTTGGTTAGCCAATAAGAGCACCGTACGGTTTCCATTGGGTAAATTCCTTGGACTCAAGTCAATTAACTAATAACAAAGGGGAGTAACTCTTTCCTAGATTAGCTCAATGTAACATAAAATACAATGCAGCATTTTATTGTCCTTGTGTCAAATATGTAAGCGTATGAAAATTTCTTCTGTTTATATTATTTCACTAGTAAAATATGGATATTTCTTTTAACACCTATTTTTACTCTTTGTCTCACGAAGTGATATGGGATAAAAAGTAATAATTAATTCCTCATGCGATTATTCATTAGAATGCATAACTGATTACCGTTCGATAAGCCTTTCATTATCATACAATAGTATTATCATTTTTGTTTTCTTCATTTCCTTGGTTCCTTTTCAACAAAGAATCTTGACAGTCCATCTGTTTCTTCTCTTTGTTTGTTTTAAACCAGGAAAGCACATCATCCAATGTCTGTGGCAGTTCTCGTCCATTTGTTTCAGGTAAAAACCATGACAAGGCGACAACAACGCATGCCAGACAACCAATCAACAATCCAGGACCCCATTTGGCTTTTTCGCTCTGAAAATGCAGTGAAATTCACGATAGGCTTAATATCATTTGCATCCATTTAAGTCTAGATGAACATATTGGCAGGTCTGATAACCGGAAACAATAATGACCTTAATTTGACATTTTTGTAATGGTGGGTATTTTGAGATTGTTTAAGAACAACAAGAGCCCTTAACAATGATAAATTATCAGATCTCCAAATAAATACATGTTATAGTTTTGACTCCTAGCTATCAACTGGTATTCATTATGCGGGGATTATTTAGTGATGACTATCGAATTTAATTCCAATAATGACACATCGTGGTTCTGTTTATATGCTTAACTAATAGAATGAATATAGTGCAATTAACATATGCATGTGTATAATAATTTAAATTTAAAATTCACTTTTAGGTATCTGATCTATCCGTCGTGATATCAGACATGGCGTAGAATAGGGAATGAGATTAGCGGAAGAGTAGCGTCCCTTGATTGGACGTCACCGGCAGAGAAGTTATTTGTAAACAAACAAACTACAAGTATTACAAGCCAAGCGCTCCAAATACAAAATTTATTATTCATATTTCTGTACATAATCAACGTAGATCTTTTCTTTAGTTTTCTCCATCATGAAATGTTAACAAAATATGATGTAGACTACAAATTAAAAATAAAAGATGTTGATAAATAATACAATACGATGAGATACCCTTCCTAAACTTACTGAACTTCTCGCTAATGATTGGTACTAATAATGGCGATAGCGTCTGTCGGTTGTCAAGACGCGACTTCCAACAAAGGGGCGCTACTCTTAAATCTGTTTTGAAATCTCATTCCATATTGATTTTACTTTTACATCATAGAAATTATTTTATCTGCAGATCATATATTGATTTCTGACAAACACCATGCTTACAAAGCATTTCACAATAGATGTTTTTCCTCTATAGTAAACACAGTATAACATTATAATAATATTAGCAGCCTGGTGGACAATCGGTCAACATTTAATGCATAGACTTTGCTGTTAAACGTTAAGCAATGTTTCAGAATATTAATCTCCCCCCCCCCTCCTCCTGTCCCAAGTCAAAAATTGAGAAAATGAATGTAAAGAACATTAATGTCCAATGGCAAAGTAGTAAAGGTTCCAAGACCCAAGGGAACTAACTTGTTGATTTGAACAAAATTAAAAAGACCCAGGATCGCAGACGATAAATTAACACAGCCGATCTCATGGTAGACTGCACTTTAGACTAAGGATGATTAATGGCCCGCTCTTTTATGACCTAAAAGTATGATCGGTACCACACATCTCCTAAAACCACAGATTCTAGATCCAACAATTTTATGAAAAAAATAACAGTAAATAAAAAACCAAAACAAACAAATAACAAAAAAAAAAAAAAAAAAAAAAAAAAAAAGTGTGAATTTTTTCTCGAGATAGCTATCAAGTAACTACTTTACAGCTCTTTGAATTGAAAGGACTCGGTGAATAGAAATGTTTTTGATATTATTAATTTTGAATCAATGGTATCATATTATGGTATGGGATGTAAAATATATTAAACATACAAGTATTCTTTAAATGCATTACTACATCCTTACATTATTACATTACAAGTATGTCCTCTACTTCATCTACATCCTCTTTATTGTAACACTGTTTAATATCTTGCTGTTTTGCCATTTCCAGTTCCTCTTTCACCCTGTCATTGTCGGGAGCCTCCACCATCAACTCCTGCACTCTCCTCCTCCTCCTCCTCCTCCTCCTCCTCCTCCTCCTCCTCCTCCTCTTCATCATCATCATTATCAGCATCATTATCATCATCATTTTCCTCACTATGGAAAAATAAAAGGGGGAGATATTTGCGTCTATATGACCGACAGTCAGATGGTGTAAAACCGTAAATATAGTAACGCAAATCAACACACACGACATTGAACTTTTACCGCTGTCACTTTGCTCTAACTATCTACCCCGGAAATTTAACAACATAAACATCGTCATTGTTGACATTCCACCAAGTGCGAAAAGCCACACTACTGAACAAATAATTGATGACCAAACCTCATCACTTCTACTCCGTCATCTGGAAATCCCCCTTATTATTTTAGGCGATTTTCATCACTGCCAATACTCAACACCGGGCTTTGAACAAAACATAAAATGTGAAACACGAATAAACAAAACATTGGACCTTTCCTATTGTAACGTTAATGACGCTTTTAAGTCCGTTTAGAAACAAGCCATTGGAAAATCTGACAACAACACAGTTCAATTAATACCAACATATGTGACACGTTTGAATCAATAACAACCTACTGTAAAATCTGGTCAACAGAATCCATTGAGAAACTGCGGCCTATTTTGATTGTACAGCATGGGCAGAACTAATCACAAACAAAGAAGACATAAATGAATGGACAGACCCTATCAATGGATATATCAATTTCTGCATTGAACTGTGTATAGAAAAGCAAGAAATAAAAATATATCCAAAAAATAATCCCTGGGTGACAAAGAAGTATAAGCAACGTGCTTTTAAATGCGGTGACCAAAAAAGTGTGAGAAACAAACAAACGACTACAGACACTAATCAAGGAAGAATAGATCGCTTACAAAAATAAAATGTAAGAAATAATTAAAGGAGGTAATCCAATGACTTAGTCAATGATTCGAGAGATAGGAGGAATGGATATCAAATCTGGAAACAAAAATAACACACAAGGTTCAATTGATAGACGAACTCAACAATTTCATTGTCGTTTTGACATCGATAATAACATTGATATTGTCATCGATATCGGGAGACAGTCATAGCTGTACTTAACACCACCATGAGCGACCTATCTATCATTTTTGAAGAGAGGAAAATGTTTGCAATAAAATCAACCTAATTTCCTTTGGTATTGCGATGTGGTATGGTAACTGTGGAGTGAAAGAGAAGAATAAAATCCATCATGTTAAACAAAATCGTTGGTTGGAATCTGAACTCCAGCAGAAAGTATCCTCAAAATAGCAATTCCTATACTTCCTCAACCATCCTACCCCCTACATCATTTATTTAAGTTGTTACTATCTCGTAGACGTTTTGTAGGTATTAAAACTAGAATGAACAGATATAAAACTTCTTTATACCCACATCAGTATTAGTACCAAATGAAAAGAAGTAATGTATATAATATCTTAGCTCTATCTGTTATTAGACAATACCAGATTACGGTATATTGATTAAAATTTTTAAAAAAATTTTAACATGTCGCACTCTCTCTCTCTCTCTCTCTCTCTCTCTCTCTCTCTCTCTCTCTTTTTTTTTTTTTTTTCTCTGTCTCTCACATACACACACATACACATACACACACACTCTTTCTATATATATATATATATATATATATATATATATATATATATATATGTGTGTGTGTTTGTCATCATGTTGATATGCCTTTTAAATAAGTTACACGAAGCCTATTTAAGTGTGAGTTTGTGAATGTGTTTTTGTGTGTGTGTATGTATCTATGGTTGCGCACTTTTTGTTTAATGTATATCTGTTTGCGTAATTATGTATATGGTGTAACCAAATGAAAAAAAATTCCCTTCATGGACAATTAAGATATCATTATTATTATTATTATTATTATTATTATTATTATTATTATTATTATTATTATTATTATTATTATTATTATTATTATTATTATTATCATTATTATTATTATTATCATTATTATTATTATTATTATTATTATTATTATTATTATTATTATTATTATTATTATTATTATTGTTATTATTATTATTATTATTATTATTATTATTATTATTATTATTATTATTATTATTATTATTATTAATATTATTATATTATTATTATTATTATTATTATTATTATTACTACTAGTAAAAGCCCGCAATTTTGCGGGGAAAGAATTATTTGCGTTCGATATTGCCTGAATCATTTTCTTGATTAGCTTGATTACGATTAGATGCACACTTTAATCGATGTGCTTGTCATCGCTGCCATGCTTTATTCGGCATGACTTTTGGTTTATCAGTCAGTAGATATCAATATCAATAAGCCACAAAGTGGCTTATAGGCAAGAAATTGATAGATTTGTGTCTTGGTGTGATGCCCACCACCTAGAGCTTAACATAAGCAAGACAAAGGAGCTAGTGATTGACTTTAGGAGAGTGAAGGAACCGATAGAACCGTTAAAATTAAAGGACCAATTCGTCCAGCGAGTTCCTCACTACAAATACCTTGGTGTAACGATTGATGACAGGCTCAAGTGGGATGAACACTTGAAAATAATTAGGCATAAGATGTGCAGGCGTACATATTTTTTATCAAAACTCTCTCAGTTTAGAATAGATAAAACCCTCTGCACATTATTTTATAGAGCAGTAATCGAAAGTGTTTTGTCATTTTGTATAACAGCTTGGGGAGGCAATTGCTTAGCAGTGGAAAGGAACAAAATAAATTCAAATATTAAAAAATCCATTAAACGCTATATAAATGATGTTGACGATGTAGATCTTTTATACGAGAAATTTTGTATAAATAAAATAACTAAAATATTAAATGACCAGTATCATCCACTAAGACCATCAATTATTATGTCAGAAAGAAGTGGTCGCCCTTTCTCTATTTCAACGAAAACAGAGAGACACCGAAAATCTTTTCTGCCGTCCAGTATTAGGCTTTATAACAACAAGCAATAATCATTTTATATAATTATTTCTCATTTTTACTTTTTAAAAATATAAATATTAATTTATTAATTTATTTGTTTTGCAATCTTTTCAATTTTCAATATATAGTGACAGTTTTGACTATTTTACAGTGTTGAAATTGTTCATATTATAAAGCGCAGCTCTGGTTATAGAGCTGCTCCTTTTTTATATATATACATCCTATTTCCATTGTATTTTTATCTTATGTGTAAATTATAACACGTCTGTACAAAAAATTTCCTTTTTGGGATGCAATAAAGTATTATTATTATTATTATTATTATTATTAAGTCTTTACCACGCTTGACTTGGGAGGCCTTCCGAAAGCTCCTACAAAGGGAAACAACTTTAATAATATTCCCTCAACTAACCTCAAGAAAAAGTAAAACCTAGACTACTTTTAACTAACCCTAATCGGAAAATAAACACCCTAGCATTATGACTGACCCTAATAGAAAAAAAAACCCTCGGACTGCTTTGCACTACCTTTAAATACTTCACAAATTAAAATATTATTATTATTATTATTATTATTATTATTATTATTATTATTATTATTATTATTATTATTATTATTATTATTATTAATTATTATTATTATTATTATTATTTCATTATTATTATTATTATTATTATTATTATTATTATTATTATTATTATTATTATTATTATTATTATTATTATTATTATATTATTATTATTATTATTATTATTATTTTTATTATCATTATTATTATTATTATTGTATTATTATTATTATATTATTATTATTATTATTATTATTATTATTATTATTATTATTATTATTATTATTATTATATAATTATCATTATTATTATTATCATCATCATCATCATCATCGTCGTAGTCATCATCATCATCATAATCATCATCATCATCATCATTACCATCATCTTCAATCAATCAATCAATATTATACTTACCAACAGAGCAGTGAAAGGAGCCAACATTCCGCCACTTCTCCCTATCATTGAACACATTCCTAAAGCCTGAGTCCTATTGATAAATGAAACATTAAGCTGGATCCATAAAATATAAATTAATTTCTAAGAAATAATAGCAACGAATATACCTGATATATTATTAATTAAAAAAACAGAATAGAAAAATCATTTGGAATCCCTTGATTAATCCCCACGGGAAAATGTTTGTCTTAAGGCGTATACAATGAAATAACCTAGACGTCGAAAATAAAGCAAAATGAGGATGCCTCGAGTATATTATGGAAACCGCTACCTCCATAGCTGCCTCAATTTTTACAATAATATTTGTAAATTGTGACATTGTGGCAGTTGACTGTTAACAACATGATTAGAACTTTCGGAAATAATCTTCTTTTACCTATTATTTTTAATCAGAAGTAATTGTCAAAAAGTTTCCATTTCTCTTTATCTTTATTTTACGTTCTTATTGAATGTATTTTTAAAAAATAACTTTTCTTTATGTCAAGACTAGAGCCTTTAATACATGTCTGATGGACTTCAAATTATGCATAGAATTATGTTTAATATTATATTATGATTCTTTTAGATTTTGAACGATGCATTGAGCTCGATGATAGATTTAAAAGCATTGCTTTTTTTCGAATTCGTTCATGGAAACGACATAAGATTGATATTGTGAATCCCCGTTAAGTTAGATATGCCATTTTGGCTAATTGTGTTTCAGAGGTTTGTGTCTATAAATTGATCTACTAAGAATATGAAACACATAATTTGAAAACTTTGGCCAAAACTATATTTTTCCAAATTATGCGCAAGATACAAATTCATGGTTTTGCTCATAAACACCAGGCAATAATTCGAAAATTTGCAGAAAGCAAAAAAATATATATTTTGAGACTTTTTATAATTATAAAATCAATCATATAAAGCAAAATCTTCTCTCATATTGCTTTTCTTTAGAGCGACTTCTTATTCAAACCACATCAAATAGTGCTTGTTTTCTCGGTTTCTTCAATTGTTCTTTCAGGTGATCAAACGCTCTAAATTAAATCACATTTTGAATTAATCTAAAATCTTATACATAACACCTAATGTTTGTTTTTTCCCCTAATCTTACACACTCAAAACTCTCTAAAAATCAAGAGTTAGAAAATATTCACCTGATATTTGTTGGAAAGATTTCAGGGGTGTAGAAAAAGAGAATCCCAAATCCTCCACTTGCTCCGGCCATGGCTATCATATTGAATCCTAAGGACAATCCCGAATTTAGTGAGGTCTCTGAAGGTAAAATTTAGACGAATTTCATATTTATATATGACTTAACATCAATATATCACCCTTAAAAATTCCCTTCATTCACACCCGGGGAAAATGTTTAATTATTGTCTACTCCAAGGGAGAACTGAAGTAACCAGGACGTCGGCTACAGTGCAACATCGCAAAATTCGATATATCTTGTCTCGGCTGAAAAGTATGTGATTTTTGATGGAAATGCTATAATTATACTACGATTATTTTTATTCTCATAATCAGGTTCTTTGAAAGCATAAACAAGATGTTTAGCTTATCAAAGATAAATGTTGCCTTCTGATTCACATACCAATTAGTCGTTTTATAGAAACGCATCATAGAAAGGTTTTGACACAGTTTTGAATATATTAGTTTGTAAACACGCCTAACAGGCAAGACGTGTCATTGTGTGCTCTGGTGTATTTTAATTGTTTTGTGATTGCTACATATTGATACCTGGACATTTTTACTTCGTTGTACTCGTTAAAACATACTGTTTCTTATTGTATAGTTTTTATCAATTCTTAAGAAAGGACTACTGTATAATTCTGTATTTTATCATGGAAACTGTAAGTTTTAAAAGATTTTTACACAGTCACTTAATGGCCGCCGCACTCTTACGAACATTGTTCACCTTATTTTTAGCCGTGATTTACCACCATCATTATTTTAATAATTGTGAACATTTTTATTCAACATCTGACTTTTACAACAGGCCTCGAGGCGGTAAACGTAAACAACGTCACATTCCAGCTGTGATTTTTAACTCAAGTGATCCGATTTTTTACAATAATATTAATAAGAACAGGCCTCGGGGAGGCAAACGGAAACAACATAACATCTGAATGGTAACAACTCGTCGTCCACCCGGCCCCCACACAAACCCCCGTCCACCACCAACACTTGTAACTGTACCGACGACAAACAGTTTCACAAACGACAACAATAACATTGTTATTGGTCTTCTGAATGCACAGTCCTGCCGTAACAAAACCGAAGAATTAAACGATTTATTAACGGAGAAGAACTTCGACATGTTATTTATAGTAGAGACATGGCTCTCACAGTCTGGAGACGACCCAGTTGAAAAAGCTATGACACCCCCTGGGTACCAATTTAGATCGTATCCAAGGAAAGATCAGCGAGGGGTGGCATTGGCGTATTTTATAAAACAAAATTATCTAAACATGTGGAAATCCTCGAAATGCGCTGCAAAACAATGGAGGCCATTGATCTTAGATTATCCCTCCAGAATACAAGATACAACTTCAACTGCATCTACCGACCGCCAGCGAACAAGAAAAACAAAATAAAATTACCTGATGTTAGGAAGGAAATCAACGAGATGCTAACTTTGCAACACACGCGTCCTGGCCATTCAATTATACTCGGCGACTTTAATTTTCACTTCGACAACGTCACAGACACCGCTAAATTGCACGAGTCATTATCGGAGAACAACATGTGCCAGATCGTAACAACGCCAACGCACTCTGCTGGTCATATTTTAGATTGGGTAATTGTAGAAAATTCAGAGTTCCAAAAAATCAACGCCACCGTCGATTATCTCCCCTTTTCGGACCACTCCCTCATTTCTTTCAATCTTGACGTTTCAAAACCATGCCAAGAAACCACCACCACATCAACCAGAAACATTAAAGGAATTAATTTGGACAATTTCAGAGGCGATTTAGAAACAAAACTAACTAAAAATTCAATGATTTCTCCAGACCAGTGGAATAGTTGTCTCATCGAAACGCTTGACAAACATGCGCCATTCCAAACAAGGACCGTCACCAACCGCAAGTATACTCCGTGGTATACGTCGGACGTTAAAGAAGCTAAAACGAAGTGTCGGAGAGCAGAAAGACTGCTGAAAACATCAGGCCTTACGATTCATCGTGAAATATTCAAGAACGCATTTCGTGCCTGGAAGACAACAATAAAAAAGGCAAAGACCACGTATTTTCTTTCAAAATTCGAAACTTCTAAATCTTGTAAACAATTATTTAACATCTGCAATGATCTACTTGGACGTGAAAGATGCACTTCATTACCATCTACAACCAATCAAAGAGACTTGCCAAACACATTTGTCAACTTTTTTAAAGACAAAATCCATAACATTCGTTCAGAACTAGATCGGCATGAACCATTTATAGATACAAATACATTCTGTGGTACCCCTTTAGACAAGTTCCAACCAGTTTCACCTAGTTTCATAAACGAGTTGATAAAAAAGCCCCCATTAAATCCTGCGACCTTGATCCCCTACCAGCACAGCTTTTGGCCAGCTCCATCGATACATTATTACCATCCATTACATCAATCATAAATACATCCATACTGACTGTTCCATCGTGCTTTAAAAGTGCCCTCGTCAAACCACTTCTGAAGAAACCATCACTGGACCACAATAAATTAAACAATTATCGTCCTGTATCAAATTTACCTTTTTTGTCAAAACTTTTGGAGAAGGTAGTTCTTACACAATTAACATCTCATCTTAAGAACAACAGTTTGGAACAACCCTTTCAGTCAGCCTACAAACATCAACACAGTACTGAAACGGCGCTTCTTAAAATCTTTAATGACTTGTTATGTAATGCTGATGCTAACAATATCAATGTATTATGCCTTTTAGATCTTTCATCTGCCTTTGACGCCATTGACCATGACATTTTGTTAAGAAGACTAGAAATACGTTCGGCATAAAAGGAATTGCCCTTAAATGGTTTACATCATATTTACAGGATCGATGGCAGACTGTCGTGGTGGATGGTGTTCAGTCAGAACAAGTTTTACTAAATTTTGGAGTGCCACAAGGCTCTGTTCTTGGCCCTGTCCTTTTTACTGTATATATGCAGCCCCTTTCTAGTGTGATATCCAGATTCAATCTGAGTTATCATTTTTATGCAGATGATACGCAAATGTATGATTCAGCACCCCTTAGTAATTTACAGTTCTTAATACAACGAATTACGAGCTGTTTTAATGAGATTAAATCTTGGATGTACCACAATAAGTTAAAATTAAATGATAGTAAAACTGAGATTTTAATGTGTGGAAGGCCGAGTATCCTTAAACAGGCAAATAAATCACCTATTACTCTCGGAAATAGCACAATAGAATTTTCAAATAAAGCAAAAAACCTTGGCGTCATCATTGATAAAGATCTTTCCATGACAAGCCACGTGAATAACACGATACAATCTATGTACATAGAAATGTAAAAAATAAGCAAAATTCGTAATTTAATACCAAAGCATATAACAGAACTTTTAATTAATTCCCTGGTTTTATCTAAATTGGACTATTGTAACTCCCTTTGGGCGAATTTAGCTAAAGACAAAATTAGCAAACTTCAGGTTGCTCAAAATAACGCAGCCAGGCTCATTGTACGCAATAACAAAAAATACCCGTCAGCAACTCTTCTCCTCCGTGAGTTACATTGGCTTCCTGTTGAAAAAAGAGTTGTCTATAAGATTTGTACTGTTGTCTACAAATCCCTGAGCACGAACAGTCCCTCCTATATTAAAGACCTTCTAAACATATATGTCCCCAATAGAAACTTGAGGTCAAGCAGTGACCAATCAATCCTTGTCAAACCTAAGCCATTGCGTAAAATAGGTGAACAGTCTTTTCAATTTTCGGCCCCCCATTTTTGGAACTCTCTCCCGTCACACGTGAGATGCTCGGATTCGTTGACAACGTTCAAATCTCGCTTAAAGTTTTATCTTTTTACGTCATAATGTTGCAATATTATTTTCATATTTTGTTGTTGTTAAATTGAATTCGTATCACGTTTCCTTCACACTTGTCTCACTGTAATATGTTTTGTTTTATATCACTGTAAAGCGCTTAGAGCCTGTGACAACGTGGTAAAGCGCTATATAAATGCCATTTATTATTATTATTATTATATTATCAGAACACTTTTTCTTTGAAGATCATTCATTGTTATATATTATAATGTTTAACCTAAAACTCCGACAGTATGTGCTGAACAAAATTGGGCTTAGAAATTTTTAAGAAAGTGAGATAACATAAAAATTGTGACAACTTTGAAAAGTTTTTAATATTCTGCATGTTCATGTCAAACCTTGAAATGATTACAAGGGGTCTATCTCCATTCACTGCTAGACGAAACTAGATGATGAGACAGGGGTTCTGATGGAATGCAGACTCAATCCTTGATTTGTTGATTCATTTGCCTGTCAGTACTACTCGTTATGGATTGGACCATTTTGTTTTGAGAATTTTTGTTCAAAAGATTGACCAAGAAACGTTTTATAATAAATTATTGCATTAGACCGAAGCATGAGGAAAACTGTATAGTTTTGTGAAATTTCAGGGGATAAAGGGTTCTGAACTTAAAGTGTTATAACTCTAAGACTTTTAACATATTGTTTTTTTGAAATATAAATTACACAAAGCAAAGATAATGCTTAACGGCGAAAGTTGTATACTTGAAAAGTGTTATTTGGTCAAATTTTCTCACTATGCGTAAAATGAGTAACTCATCATAACTGTCGAAATAAATTGTAATAGCACCTTATAGGCATCATGACTCGTCCTACCTTTCAAACTTGTATGTTGGCTTGGGATCCCATGAAAGCATTTTGAGTACATTTCTTATTTCATAAAGACTCATAAAATACATTCAGTCTGATATTTGGGACAATTATATGGGTTGTAAGATGTCTAAAAGTTTGTTTAATTAGTAAAAGTATGCAGAACCTGAGAACCTGGTTTATAAGATTGGGTATAGGGGTAAAGGGACCAAGATTATTGTTCGTTACAATGCTCTTTTTTTAGCTGTAAAATTTCAGATTTATTTTTTGGATCAAACCTAAAAGATAATCATAAAAGGTTATAACAATGATCAATGATGGATATGGATCGTGAATGTTCTTACGTTCAAACGACCGAAAAATACCACTTCCTACGAGGCCAACACTCATCACCAGGAATATAAAAATGATCACATTTTTTCGCCCGTATCTGAAAAATAAATGTTTAAAAAATGAATTCCTATTTAAACTAAAATGCTGTAATTGCAATGAACCCAGCCTCCTTGCAAAACCATAAAATGCAGAGAGCGGTTTGGAATCGTCTAGTGGTCATATTTAAGTCAGATTTCAAGACGAGTACTATGTAAGTAGTGATCGTCTTTTGCAGACATGTTTTTATTTTATTCTTTTTGCAATTTTCTTGTTTCAGAACGACTTTGATCTGAAGAGTTACGCCTTGGATTCACGACACGGCATTTTAATTAATAACGTTCTGGAGTTCGAGTCGGTGAATGGGCGCTTCATTTGTATGCCCTTATTGGGCAAAGCTTAGGGACCTAATTAATTCCCTCGTCCAACCTATCTATCTATCTATCTATCTATCTATCTATCTATCTATCTATCTATCTATTTATCTATCTATCTATCTATCCATCTATCTTTCTATCTCTCCTTCTAGCTATCTATCTATACAGTATCTGAATGGTCAACATTTTGATCAGTCTCGCGAAAGTTAATTTTTAATTTGTCTTTACCGGCGTGCACTTATTTTCAGTTCTGATAACCCATTTCATTGTTGCAATGGAAATCTCAACAACAACAAAAATATAAAAATATGCGCAATTTTGTCCATTACAACAATGTTGGGATGTGAGACCTGAATATGTGTACATGTCGGTCTTTACCCAAAATGGGATGGCTATCAATTCCTGCCTATTGCCGCTTCAAGCCTTGACTTCCGCCATGACTCAATCATCTATGACGCAATTATCCCACACAAAAATATTCCTATCGTATCTTATCGTTTAAGAGCTAATAGGTTCTAAAAACCCTTAAATGCTCTGTGTAAGTTTTATGCATAGATACAATTTATCAATTATATAAATATTATTCAATGTCAATCGAATGCAACGATTTGCGTAAAAACGCCAAACTGACAACTTTTTACAGTGTCGAAATTGGTTGTTTTTGAGAGTGTTAGTGTCGTCGGTACATATTTGATGATGTCTGTTTGACTCAACGAACTTTCAAACTGGCCTTAAATTATAAAAGGAAATCAAGTTATCTGTTTATCTACCTGTAAAAAATACATTTCTAATTTTCAAATCTTTCAGTAGAGTTGTGCGCCGTATATTTTTTTTTATTGACTCAAATGGCACAATGTTCTCCATAAGGTTATATTTTTAAAAAGAAAGGATGTTTTTCTATTGTTATACTCTTATTAGCTTCTTTATATTAATTGCTGTTTAGTTCTAGTTTTCGTCTTTCATTCATCAGTTTCAAGATCTTGTCATTCATCCATTTTTGTTTTGTTTCGTGATTTTTCACAATGGAATAGTTTCTCTTGCAGATTCTGTGATGCAGTTCGATACTTGATTCCAGTACTCATCTATGTTTATATATGAGGTCAAGTTTTCACTTTTTTATTTCACGCACTCTTTATAATCATTTTTTATTTGATCGTTAATTCTCAAAAGATATAATTGCAGTTTTGGTTCCACTTTCGTTTTCATTTTTGGTTTAAGTTTTATTTTTAGCATGGCCTTGACAGGTCGGTGGTCACTAATACAATCTGCGCTTGGAATAGTTGTTGCATTGCGTACGATATTTCTGAATCGATGTTGGACCAGAATAAAGTCTATCAGATTTATATAAAGGTCATATGGGCATGAATGTAAGAGAGCAAAGGAAAATTATATTGAACATGAATGTCACAGAATTGAAAGACTAAAACAATCCAACACCAAACAATTCTACCAGTCAATGTAGGATCTAAGTGGAAAACGACCAGTCATGGCAAGAAAATGCGTTAAAGACGCAAACGGCAATATACTTATCGACAACAACGAAATTTTGGAACGTTGGGCAGCATACATTAAAAAAAAATCTTAGCGGATGACAAAAGAGGGATCTGCTAAGATAAAGAAATCTCTACTGTGATCACGGGTCCCCAGATTATGCGAGAAGTAGAAGCTGCTTGCAAAGAGATGAAAAAGGGGAAAGTGGTAGGCCAATATAGTTTCTCAATAGACGCCCTCGACGATCTGGGAATAGACATTCTGACAAAAGCCTTTAATGTATACGAAAAGGAACTATTGACTGTGACCAACACAGAACAATCAGCATAATGAGCAAGGCCACAAAAATTATATTAGGAAAACTTATGAAAAGAATGAGGAGCAAGATCTCTCCAGAGATAAGTGACGAGCATTTTGGTTTTGTTAAAGAAAAGGGTATGTTAAATGCAATTTTTACACTGAAAATAATGCAACGGTCAATCGAAAAACAAAAATCACTTTATCTATGCTTCATTGATTATTCCAAAGCGTTTGATTCAATACAACACGAAATGCTCTTCAAAATCCTAGAAAAGATCGGTGTAGACAGTAAAGACCTTCCGATTGTGAAAAAACTTATACTGGAATCAAACAGCGTGTGTCAAACTTGATAATGAAGCATCGGATTTCTTTAACATCGAGGAGGGAGTAAGACAATGTTGTGTCTTATCACCGGGCTTTTTAAAAACATATATAGTGAAATGATATTTAAAGAAATTGAAGATGTGAAAGGCGTCGTCGTTGGAGGGCAGAATATGAATAGCATAAGATATGCAAACGATGGTACTCTGCTGGCATACTTCCAGAAAACGTGCAGATAATTTTAGATTTACTGGTGAGCAAAAGTGAAGAGATGGGCCTGAAACTAATTGTTAAGAAAACCGAATGTATGGTGGTCTCAAAGAATGACAACAACACGACTTTCCACTTGTCAAGCAAAGGTGAAACCATCAAACAAGTAAAGAAATTTAAATATTTAGGCACTATCATTACCCGTGACGCACGTGACATTGAAGATATAAAACAAAGAATAGCAATAGCCAAAAAAAACGTGTTCCATAAAATGCGAACAGTTGTGTCAAACAACAACCTAAAGTTGAAGATCAGGCAGTATGAAAGTTGTGGAAACATATGTTATAAGTACCCGTTTATACGGCTGTGAAACGTGGATACTTGACGAAGAATGTACTAGGAGGTTAGATCTATTTCAGATGTCGATGTATAGAAGAATGTTGAGACTATCATGGACAGACAAGTATACGAACGAGGACGTGTTGGAGAAGGTGAGAAAGGGAAGAATGTTGATCGATGCTATCAGAAAGAGGATGTTACGGTTTCTGGGACATGTGTGGAGAAGAGACGGAATAGAAAAGTTGGTAACATCTGAGATGATCGAAGGAAAGAGAGCTTGATGAAGACAAAGAATGACATATCTAAATAACCAAAGAATGGCCAAGAGTAATTTAAAAAGCAACACATATTTCATTTGCACCGCAGAGGATCGTGATTCGTGACCGACAACGTCAAGAGTCAAGAGTACAAGCCACGATTGATGATGGTCTAATGTTGGTGCATACATTTTGGTGTCATCAGCAAAAAAATTGTATTTAGAATTTATAGTATCAGACAGATCATTATATAGACAATGAACAGTAAAGGACCAAGTACACTGCCCTGAGGGACAACGCAAGTTGTGCATATGCGAAGTCAGAACAACTTTCACTTACCTATTGTTGCTTAAACATTAAAAACCGGATAGACATTGCAAAGGCGGCATTCGTGAATATGAGATCAATGGTCACAAACCAAGAAATGGCCATGCCCACCATATTTGTGTTATTTGTGTCCACTTTTATCCTAATAAATAGTGATGTTGAAAATTAGTTAAATCTGTAAATCATTATTTCCCTTCATGCGATGTTTGACTTTAAAAGAGCGTTCTCGTGAAATTGGCTATCTTCAAGTATGACAGAATGTGACAAATGTTGTTGGAATTGTTAGATCACCAGACAGACTGTCTACGCTTTACAGCAACACTTTCGCGCGACAAAAATAGTACAGTATTGCCAAAGAACTGGAATGCCCTCTATAACAACTCACGGTGAGGACTGATTTATTCGTACTGCAAACAAAACTGCACGTTCCTGGACGCCAAGTAAACAGACACACAGTTAAGGGGGCAGGGTCACCAGAAAAAAAGGGAAAAGGGCGAATGAAGAATATCGCAATAATATTACTTTGATTTTATGAAGAATTCATTAAATTTTATGATCCTCTTTGAATTTTTGAAATCCATCAAATAGTTTTTTAGTTATTCCAATTTTGTCTACACCTGTTCTAGGGGTCACCAAGCGAAAAAACAAATAGAACTTTGACTTTCGTTTTGAGGTTAGGATTGATTGGTCGCTCTAATAAAAATACAATGAGCCGTCATCTTTTGTGTCAGTTCTATTTTTGTGTTTTGAAAACAGAGAGAGAAATGCAAGGCGTCTTTTTTAAATAGTGTTCTTCACGAATATTGTATTTTGAAGAAATTTTATGATCAATAATTATTTCATAATGAATTCCAAGAAAAATTCTGAATCGACTTTAGTGTAAATCGTTCTCGCAGTGGTGTCAGACCAAGGAACCGTAATTTTCATGGTAATCGGTTTACAAATAATAAGAAAAAGGTGCTGTTAGTATTAATAGTGATTGTAGTGTAGGGAAAAGGAAAAGCAAAGCAGCAGGAAGTTGTATCCAGAACAAACAAGGGGAACTGCTATTTGAAGAACAACATATAGAGAGCCGATGGGTAGAATACATAGGCGAACTGTACAATGATCCAAATAGAAATGAACCACCACTGAAATTCAAAGAACCATTAAGAGGACCAAAAATCACCAAAAGTGAAATTGAACATGCCATGGAACGAATGAGGGATGGTAAAACAACAGGCCCTGATGAAATATCTGTAGAGGTATTAAAAAGCCTAGGAGATCTAGCAATTGATGAACTTCACATATTATTCAACAATATATACAACACTGGGAAAATTCCAGAAGATCTCTGTAACTCTATTTTCATAGCAATACCAAAGAAAGCAGGTGCAGTCAGATGCGAAAATTTTAGAACTATAAGTTTAATAAGCCACATCAACAAAATACTGTTGCGTATAATTATCAACAGGCTAAGGAATAAGATTAACCCCGAAATCGCAGAAGAACAATATGGATTCCAACCTGACAGAGGGACAAGGAACGCAATATACCTCCTCCGTGTTTTAAGTGAAAGAGCTATACAGGTTCAGACACCACTATACCTCTGTTTTGTCGACTACAAAAAAGCTTTTGATAGAGTACGCCACGAAGAAATACTAAAACAACTGCACTCCATTGGCGCTGATGAGAAAGACCTCAGACTCATGCAAACATTATACTACACCCAGCAGGCATTTATCAAAATCGGAAACTCTACAGGAAATTCCATTCCTATTAAGAAAGGAGTCCGTCAAGGGTGTGTTGCCTCACCAGATCTGTTTAATCTATACCAAGAAACAATCATGAGGGGCATAACTAATATGGAGGGAATAAAAGTAGGAGGTCACAACATAAATATATAAGATACGCAGACGATACGGTACTCGTTGCAACATCAGAAATCCAACTTCAAAAGATTGTTGACAAAGTGGTAGTAGATAGTGAAGCCAAGGGAATGGAAGTGAATATCACCAAAACGGAATGCATGGTAATACAGAAAACACCCGAAAACAACACCTGCAATATAACGATTCACGGCGAGCAACTTACCAACGTAGAAAGTTTTAAATACCTAGGTTCAATAGTGACAACAGATGGAAGATGTAACCGAGACATACGAGCAAGAATAACTCAAGCCAAACAGGCCTTCATGGACCTCGGAAACATTTTGAAAAACAAACAGATGTCGTTCGGGATTAGATTCCGAGTCTTGAAGTGCTACGTGTGGCCAATCTTGTTATACGGATGCGAAAGCTGGACTACAAATGCAGAAACACAAAAGAACATTGAAGCTTTTGAAATGTGGTGTTTGAGAAGGATGCAGAGAATATCGTATACTGCACACAAAACGAACGAAGAAGTGCTAAAACAAACATACCAACAAAGGAAACTAATGCCCTTAATAGCGGATCGACAACTATCCTTTTTCGGACACATAGTAAGGAATGATAAGAATGAATACCTGGCAAGTTGTGGGAAAATACCTAGTAAACGCGCCAGGGGGAGGCAAAACAAAAAAAACACCCATAGACCAACTGAAGGGCTTCACCAACCTAACAATCCAAGAGCTGTTTGAAAAAGCAAGAGACAGGGAGGAATGAGGAGAGATAATTCATGCAGTATCCGAAGCCTGGACCAGGCATGGAACCTAGAAGAAGAAGAAGTGTAGTTGATCCGAATGATAGTGCTGTTGTGGCATGTGCTAATGAGAGTTATTGAATCAACCAAGTTCGTTTAGAAAATTAGCCTGCCACGCCCAATTCACGAAGTGAAGTAAAATTGTGCAATTTGTATGATGTGATGTGTGAGCTATCAGAATCGGCTTGTGGTGATAGCGACGTGTTATATCAAGTGATTGACATGAAAGTGACAGTGGGTTTAGATTTTTTTAAAGAACAAATTTCTTTCAGACTTTTGTGCAATGGGTGTCATAGTAAAGTTTAACTGAAAGAAACTGAGCGGCGTGGGTTAGGAAGTATGTTTGGTTTTGATTGTGCTACCAAAAATTGCCCTTCTAAGCAGTTAGCACCATTATCATATATATATATATATATATATATATATATAATATATATATATATATATATATATATATTATATAACACAGCATCACATGGAAAATCATCTCCAGAGCACAGTCGTACTTCCCCTCTTCTAAGATTTGCAACCTCTTCTTGGAAGAAAAATTATTCATCACCACTAAATATATATATACTCGTGCGTGGTTCTTACAACATGGATTATAATGATTTTTTAAAAAATTATTGCATGTTACAAACACTAGGGGAGCTAAGTCTATAAAGACAAATAATCTACTTCAAAGTACTGTGGCACTTTGGAATGATCTAAAGTTTGAGACAAAAATTCCAATTCAGTTAATATTTTTAAGAATGCCATTGATAAAGAACTTTTAAGAAAATTGATTTTGATGAATATTGAAACATAAATTTTGTATATCCATTATTATTATTTGAAACTCTCAAATGTACAAAGTTGGATATGCCAAATGAATGTAAATAGAGTTAATTACACTACGAAATTGAGCATTACACCTATTTATGTATTAAATATTTAATTCTCAATATTACCAATTAACATTGGATGCTGTTTATGCAGTAGAAAAAAAAAGTATCTATTCATAATAGATGCACAGAACATTTAAAGGATTTTAGAACCTATTGCTCTTAAACGATAACGATACGATACGCCATTATAGGTCGCGAGAATCGTGGTATTGATCCACAACCCCAAAACAACGATGAACTATTCGAATCTCTTAAATTACGTGGGACAACATCCTTGAAATTCAACCGACGATACTGGTAGAGTCCATGTGAAAGATGCATTGCGGTGATCAATGCCAATTGCGGGACAAACCAGATATTGATTATTACATACGCTGACATGCAAAAGATCTTTCACCTCTGAAAAAAAAAAATAACGTTTTAAATTTCCATTCAAAGATGATCATTAAATATCGTCCTGTATCAAATTTACCTTTGTCAAAACTTTTGGAAAAAGTTGTCCTTACACAATTATCTTAATAACAACAGTTTGGACCAACCTTTCCAGTCAGCCTACAAACAGCAACATAGTACTGAAACAGCGCTTCTTAAAATTTTAATTTTTGTTACCTAATGCCAATACTAACAAAATAAATGTGTTATGCTCTTTAGATATTTAGCTGCTTTTGAAACCATAGCCCATGACATTCTGTTAAGAAGACTATAAAATACGTTCGGCGTAAAAGGAACTGCCCTTAAATGGCAGATTATTTGGTTAAGGGTTTTCAGTCAGAGCAAGTTTTACTAGTCTTCACCCTCTCCTTTTCACTGTGTAAATGCAGCCCCTACCCATTGTAATTTCCAGATTCAATCTGAGTTATCCTTTTACGCGGATGATACGCAACTGTATGCTTCAGTACCACTTAGTAATTTACAATTCATAATACAACGACTTTCGAGACCAAACCTAAGAAGACCTTGCGTAAAATAGTTGAGCAATCCTTTTAATTTTCGGCCTCCCAATTTTTGGAACTCTCTCTCTCTCATATATATATATATATATATATATATATATATATATATATATATATATATATATATATGAGTGTTGGTGGGTACTCGTAGGTACGAAAGTGCTCGATAATGTTGGTTAGAGGTAATATAAAAATATAAGTTGTCACACATTATATATATATATATATATATATATATATATATATATATATATATATATATATATATATATATATAGGTATAGAATAAAACCCACGAAATACAAGTGCTCGATCTGTTTCGTGCCTTTTACTTTGGGCAATCTTCGGGAAGTGAAATCGTTATTGTTGTAACGACAACGTGTAACTGATATTTGTCAACTTTACAATCTCATGGAGGTTTTAAAGTTGTAAAGAGAATTTAAAAGTTTTTAAAGCCCGTTAGTCTTAAACAATGCAAAAGAAAAGATACGAAATGTCTTATTGTTTACTTTAACACAAGTATAACTAAACTAGCTAATCAGTTTAAACCATTAAACCGGTGACTGTTATTTAACATTCATTGAGTAAATTTTCATTCAATGAATTCACAGCATTATTCAACGATTCTATTGTACTAAAAACTGTAAAGGGTTTCCTAGTTTACCAGGAGTGTAAGAATACAATACATGAAAAAGAATCTACTCAAAACTTTAAATGTGACCCATCGTATCATGGTATTATGCTCGAATGTTTTATATAGGGAAAATTTAGTTTGAAGTCAAAGTGGTCAGAAGTATGAAAAGTCTGTCGGCTATGAATATTTGTGTGCTGATTTAACAAAACCAGTCGGATGTTGCACAAGCTAGTTTTAAGATACGAGCGAACAAAGGTGAAAAATAGTTATCTGCAATGTTTTTGCTTTTTCACTTCATCGTTTTTATTGTTCATATAACTACCTTCGAATGAAAGAATATTAAAATTTGAAACTTATAGATTATTTAATTCAATTTTTCACCTGACTCTATCGAAGCGTAATGATGTATGACTTGCCTTTAAAAGTGATTTTCTCCGTTTTAAACAATGAATAACTTCGATTCTAGTTGAGATAATTATAAAATACAAATTGCATTTTGTCAGAAAAAAAAATAGTGCCTCTATTGGAAATAAAATCATATGGGATTCCAATTTTTCCAACATCCGACCAGTTTGTCAGATCACCATACATTTGTTTTAACTCGAAATTGCTATATTCTATTTCTAAGCACGAAGTTCACCCTGACATAATACCGTTCTGACACGATGGGTCACAAGTTACCTATTCAATCCGAAATAGAAGAAAATATTAGATGGGACTTCCATCAGAGCTGTCAGGAAGAAATTCAAGTGTCGATCACCTGAGAGAGTTGTCGATGACAAATATATGGAGAAAAATCCGAGAGTAACAGTAAACCTGTAAGGATAAATATTTTGAAACAGCAATTAATCCTTACTGTTTAACATCAATTATGAAGGCAAAGAAAAGAGAGGAAAGAAAAAGAAACAAGACTTAGTGTTTAAATATAATCTAGATATTTAGTATTTGCTTCATGGTCTTTTAGATCTCCAACGCACTTACTCGTCATTAAATTCCAGAATCAGCAAGAAAAATAATTCTACATGAAAAAACGCGTTTAAAACTTAGTGCATTTAAAAAATGAGCAAGTAGTATCGTCATTGGTGGCAACTTTAGTATGTGCTTAGTTTAGACACGATGAGTGTCTGAATCAGCTCGCTCCACATGTTTGGAAGAATTTTTACAATATTTTGACACATTAATGGGAGGAATTTTATGCATGCACTTGAGGACACCAATATTTCGACTGCCTGTGTAAAAACTGTGAGTAATACTCAGCACCTATGTGAATTGTATACATTTACGTAATAGTCCGAGGCAGATATGTAAATTTTAGGCCTACATGTAAACTAAAATCGGAACATAAAGAATGGATAAGTCCAACCACCTTGGACCTTATTGAAAAGAGGAGAACAAGGAAGGAACAAGTGAACACAATCCGAACAAGGGCTTCAAGACTGGATGCACAAGAGCAGTATCGAGCCATAGCTATGGAAGTCAAACGATCTGTGAAGAAAGACAAGGAAGCATTCATGAACAGACTTGCAGAGAAAGCAGAAGCAGCAGCGACAGGAGGACACATGAGGATCCTTTATCAAACTACCAAGACACTTGCTGGATAATATGGGAAACCAGAGGCACCAGTCAAAGACAAAGATGGGAAAACTATTTTTGGAAAAGAGGCTCAATCTGAACGATGGAGGGAACATTTCAACTGCCTTCTGAACAGACCACCACCAGACAACCAGCCAGAAATTTTGCCTGCAAGGAATGAGTTACCAAGTAGCTGTGATCCACCATCTATAGCAGAGATTGTGGGTGCCATTAACAAGATGAAAAGGGGGAAAGCTGCTGGACCAGACCAGATTCCATCGGAGGCTCTAAAAGTTGATGCAGTAAGAAATGCTGAGGCCCTGCATCCACTATTTGAGAGAATCTGGAATGACGGGATATTCCCAAAGGATTGGAAGGAAGGACATCTTATCAAGCTTCCAAAGAAAGGGGACCTCAGTAATTGTAATAATTATCGAGGTATCACTCTTCTTTCTATCCTAGGAAAGGTTTTCAACCGTATTATTTTAGAGAGAATTAAGAGTGCAACAGATGCTAAACTGCGGGACGAACAGGCAGGTTCCGAAAAAACCGTTCAACCACCGACCAGATTGCCTCTCTGCGAGTTATAGTGGAACAGTCAACAGAATGGAACTCTCCTCTTATTGTCAACTTTCTGGATTTCGAAAAGGCTTTCGACAGTATTGACAGAGCAACATTGTGGAAAATTCTGGCACATTATGGACTCCCTGAAAAGATAGTAAACCTCATTAAGGAACTGTATGAAGGATCAAGTAGCAGGGTTGTACATGAAGATCAGCTTACTGACAGCTTTGAAAGTAAGACTGGTGTCAAACAGGGATGCTTGCTCTCACCATTCCTGTTCATCTTTGCCATTGATTGGCTAATGAAAGAAACCTCCAAAGGGCGAAGAAATGGGATACAGTGGACCCCCTGGACACAGTTGGATGATCTGGATTTTGCAGATGATCTGGCTCTTTTGTCCCACACCCAGGACCAGATGCAAGCAAAAACCACAATTATAAACAGCCTCTCGGAATCAATTGGTCTAAGAATTCACCCAGCAAAGTCAAAGGTCTTGAGGATAGGTACGCGTCAAAGGGAGCAGATCAAAGTAAAAGATCAGGAACTTGAAGATATAGACACTTTCTGCTATCTCGGAAGTATAATTGACAAGGATGGAGGCACGGAAGCAGAGGTGAAAGCACGAATAGGAAAGGCACAGGCTGCATTCAGATCTTTGAACAGAGTTTGGAGAACTAAATATATCTCCCTTCGACTAAAGCTAAGACTTTTCAACTCAAATGTGAAGTCTGTCCTACTGTATGGATGTGAAACTTGGAACGCATCACAGGCATGTATAAGGAGGGTACAGATTTTTGTAAACAGGTGCATGCGTAAGCTACTCAGAATAAAATGGATGGATAGAATAAAAAAATGAAGAAGTATGGAAAAGAACACAGCAGAAACCAGTCGGAGAGGAAATAGGAAGAAGACGATGGAGGTGGATTGGACACACGCTTAGAAAGAACGACTCCACTATAACAAAGAAAGTATTGGACTGGAACCCTCAGGGCAGAAGATCAAGGGGAAGGCCACGAGGAACATGGAGAAGAATTAAAGAAGCCGATATACAGAGAAGTGGTAAGACCTGGAATGGGATTAAAAAGTTAGCTCAAGATAGAGAAGGATGGAAACTGTTTGTCTGTGGCCTATACCATGACCAAGGGTGAAAAAGGCAATGATGATGATGTAAACTAATGGGCATGATCTATATTAACTTTCCATGTGCTCGAGGATTTTTAGAACGTCAACAAGCAATTTCTTGATTTACTGGAGTTGTTATATGATAACTCGACAGTAATGGGCAATTGTGACTATTCGGGTGCTCTTGGTTAGTCGATAGAGCCAGATAACCCGAATCGTCACAGTGGCGCCCAATAAGCTGTTGTTTCATTACATTTTTATTTACTATTGAGATTATATTTGACTGTTACTCATCTGCCTCAGGCCAATTATATTTACTATTTTATCAGCCCAGTAACATTTCCTATCATTTGACTAGGTGCGAGTAAAATAACACTATCTAGTATTATAAATTAAGCGCTGATTTACCCTATACTGTGTGCTGTATATTGAAATTAACATTGATACCGATGTAAAAACATGTCCACTTGATCAAAGAAATGAGACATTGAAATATTCTTACAATTATTTCGTAAAACTGAGTGATATTCACAAATACAAAACATGTTTCTATATCAAAAATGATGTACTAATGAGAAAATATTTATCTCCCTTTGCGAAGAAGGAGGATTGCCATTTAATCCTACAGCAAATTGTAGTCCTCCAGACATTCAGCGATATAATACTGGCAATTGTCCATGATAATTCTCATGTAGATTAACAAGACTTTATCTTATATAAAGAAATAATTTTATTGGAGGTTTTAATAAAACATGTCATAAACTATGTCAATTCTTGGAATGCAAGCCAACTTAGCATGAAAACTACAATACCCGAATTCAATCTCAAACCAATTTAAAGTACAGGTGAACCTTTTTCTACATTAATTATTGACTGTGTAGGGACCTTGCCTAACAGCAAAAGTAAAAATCAATATATTTTTACAAGATTATGTCCTGTCACTCGATTCCCAGAGATGTTCCCACTCAGATATATTAGAGCTAAAACAATTCTAAAATCCCTCTATAAATATTTTGCTATGTTTGGAATACATCTGGAAATCAGAAGTGATCAAGGGACCAATTTTAAGAGCAAAATACTGCAAAACTCCTTAAAAGATTTAGGTATAAAACATACTTTCTCTTCTGTCTACCATTCTGAAATTCGGGGAGCTTTAGAGCGTTATAATAAAACTCTAAAAAGGCTTCTTAGAACCTTTTGTATTGAAAATAAACAGGATTGGGATGACAATGTACCCCTTGTCTCTTTGCTACAAGTAACATGATCCAGGAATCTCTGGGATTTCCCCCTCTGAGTTAGTCTTTGGACATACTCTCAGCGGACCTTTGGAAATTCTAAAACACAAACTGATTTTAAATCAACAGACTTATGTTTAGGGATATGTCATTGACTTTAAGACAAAATTGTCTGATGTTTTAAAACTTGAAAAGAGATATTTGTCGTGTACACAGGATAAAATGAAATTTATTTATAATATGAAATGTAAATCAATGCTTTCTCAATGTCTTAATTTTCCTCCCCATCAATCACCAACCCCTTTGAGGCCAAATCGTCAGACCCTTATAAAATAATAGAAAACATCAGCGATACAAATTACCCGATTCAAACCCCCAACAGGAAGAAATGGAAACAAGTCTTCCATATTAATTTAACTAAACCCTTCTTTGAAAGAAAGGAGAGTAAACACGACACTGTGCCCACCAAAAATATCAATAATTTAGTTCTGTGTACAAACTCTAAAGACAATATTTTTTCTGCCACCACAGTAGAACCAGTTCACGTCACAAAATTACTGGAATACCTGGATGGAATGGACAACCACCTCAAGCATCTCTCACCGGAACAACGAATCGATTTGAGTCATCCTCACCCGGCATCAAGACGTTTGCTCCAATGAGCCCAGTGTCTCACATCTACCGCCATACTCCATCAGACTTAAGTCTGACAGACCAGTTCAACAATCATATTATAGAATACCCCCGGCTAAGAAAAACATTCTTAAAGCAGAAATCGACATTTTTTTAAAAACAACAACATTCTCTCAAACAGCGAGTCCAACTTCTCATCACCATGTTTCCTGAGAAAAAAGGAAGACGAAAGCTGGAGGCTTATTATGGACTATCAACGACCGAAATCTCTTACCCGGATCAATATCCCATTCCAAGGATTGATGATATCATCGATAACATCTCATCAGCCAAACTTTTAAGTGTCCTGACCTCAAATCCGGATGTCATCAAGTCCCCCTTCACCAAGACTCCAAACATCTTACAGCCTTCATCACCCCATTTGGGCTCTTTCAATATAATATCATACCATTTGGCTGCTTACCATCCAATCCATAAGATAAGTGTATTTAAAAGAAGACGAGGGATTCTGAATAAATCCAAGTATGACATTTTGTCGGAGGTCTTCAGCCCCACTTTGCTGCCGGAATCTGTTGTTTGTCCATCATTTTCATCTTGACGTTCCGTATTAATCCTTGTATCTATCGTGGCCAGTAGTCGCAGGACCTGTATGATCCAATGAAAAAGGGCGACGTTACTGTTATGGCATATAAATTGAATTACACTAGGAAAGAGTTGCTTTGTTACTTGCTAGTTGACTTTTGTTACAGATCAATTAGTTATGATTCGTTAAGTCCATTGTTTAAAATAGTATTTGTGCTGGCAAATATCAGAGTGGCATGCCGAAGAGAAGGATGCACTCTTTGTTCATTACTTTTCATTGTTGAGCTATGTTATTTTGTCCATCACCAAATAATGCGATATATTTGTATATGCTCTATTTTGTATTCAGTAATAAATTCTCTATCATATTTATTCACTAAAAGCTTCTGGATTGAGTCA
>NC_088361.1:72182444-72184944 GCF_034508935.2 Berghia stephanieae
CTTTGTCCATTTAGGCTCAGCAATTTGATTGAAATAAAACCCACATGGCAGCCTTGTATTGATTTTGGCAAGCTAAAGCAGCTTTGATGCAAGCCAACATAAGATTATTCAGAATGGATTAACTTTCACGCTTTTGTTCTCTTACATTTGTAAGAGTCGAAGAGATTAGCCGAGATGAGAGACAATGTGCCCTCACCACACCTTTTGGTTACAATATACAGTTGTCAATCCCAAAACAAAAAAGATCGCTCAGTGTCTCTTTACAACCGTCATTGTTTATCTGTTGTCAACACTATGCCCAGCCCCCTCGCCTCCTATCTTATGGTCACATATGACCTCACAAACCCATTCTGCATAGCCCCGCCTCTAAAAGAATGGTAGCATTAAACCCACTCTTGATTCGTTAAACTGTTTTCACCGGTGATAAAATTTAATCATGATAATTTGTTTGTTTGATTTAATGAATTTGCCACTTTTTGAGGTCGAACATTTGTTGCGATTAACCGAAACTTGTTGTAATTAACCAGTGACTTTTAAATAGAATTAATTCCGTTTCTTGGGAAATGTTGCGATTATCCGAGGTGGACTGCATTTCATGTAGAAAACCTCTTATTTACTGGTAATGGAGGGTATACCTACCCATCCCTCTTTCAAAATACCTAGCAACCAGAATGTTTGTGCATAATTACTAAGCTTTCTTTCTGTTGAAACATAATAAAAGGCATTTGAATGTGAATGAATAGCTTCACTTAGCACTACACAAGTCATTGCCTCATGTAAACAAACCAACCTAAAATTGAGTTTTTAAAAGTTTGATCAATCAATTGTGTTTTATGTGACTTCTGCTGAGCCAACAGTCGTGTGCATCGTTTTTGGACAAGGACCTATGGGAAACAGAAAAATGTAGAAAAACAGTCACTACACTAAAAGAAAGCCAGATTGACCACGCAGAAAAATATCAAACAAACAAAACAGACCCACTTGATATTCAGTAATGAGACTGGTACTCATCTGCCCCTTTCGCCTCTTTCTAATCAGCAGGAAAGTTCAAGCAAACAAAATGGCTTTTTTTCTGATAGAAACAGACCTTCTATCCGACATTTTGAATATCCATATTAGATATGAAGAGTTCCAACAGTTAACCTTGCGTTGCAACCTTTCTACAACTCAGCAGTGCGGATTCAGCCACAAAGATGACTTTGTTTGCAAGGCCAACCAGATCAATTTCAAATCATTAAGTGATTCAACTGATGGAGAAATAAGACACAAACACCAAGAAGTCAACAAGAGGACTATTGCTTTCATCAGATATTATCGGGAAAGGGTATAATGCTCTTGAAATATCCCCACTAATGAGTTACACGAGTTACATAATATGGTCATTAAAAAACGTCGTCAAGCAATACATAAAGTAGCTACTGACAATAGCGTCTGACGCAAAACTAGAAGAAGGAAAGCAAATACAGTTTTTGGACATTTTCTCAAATTCACTTGGCATCTCTAACCTGGCATCTTTGGTGTATGATTACTCAAAAATTAACAAAGCAATGCAGTTGGAATGTAGTGTGTGCATTTAAAATACATTTATGCAGGTCTTCTACTAAAATGAAACGATTTCATCGAGTGGTTTGTGATTCATTGCTTCTGTGCATATGTAATGAGGTTATTAATTACAACTTTTTTAGAAATCAATTTTCACAATTATAAGAAAAATACCATTTTCTAAGCAGACCCGACATTTCTCTTCATAGAAAAACTTATTAACAAAATATATGTTAAAGTTCAAAGAAATTGATCAATTTATGAGGATACCGGCTGATATCATAATCTCCGCTATTTTAGTAACCCGGCAGTCATCTTAACTTACCTAATTTGCTTATTTATTTATGAACATAAAGTTATTGTCATACTTTTCAGCTCATTCTTATACCACATGCCAAGTTACATAAAATTGATTGACAAATAATGAATTTAGCGCCTAAATTAAATACTTTGGTGAAAGACTTTGTGTCATACAAAAGAGAATGGAAAGCAATTGTAATTCAACCAAAAGCTAAAGAAACCTGTATAAATGCTGATTCTATGAAATGAAATGATATTCCTTTTATTCATCCCCAAGATGCTCGATACAGCTCATGGTGTCCTGATAACAGATGGCAGAGCACACGTTTTGGTTAGTAGGTTATGTTAGATTTGGCTAGGGTTCTATAAAAAAGTTAGCAAGTAATTGTAATGTCCGTTCACGCTATAAAACCGGTGTAAATTCCGGCCCCATTGGCCTTATGGCTTTCAAAGACTACTGTTGCATGCCCAAGGGGAATTTTCTCTTTACGATCTATTCCAAGGGAAGGCACTTTGCAACAGATAAGGGCTCTATCCAAAGGGTAGCAAGCAATTGTAATATCCATAAAAACGCCATAAAAACACGACTAAACTTCGGCTACGGATGTTGCATGCCCCATGTGAATTTTTTCCTTTCTGCCTATTTTGAGGGAAGATT
>NC_088361.1:72187444-72189944 GCF_034508935.2 Berghia stephanieae
GAGTCAAAAAACACCAGCTAATGCAATGACCGCATTCAGTCTCGCAGAAATTGAAAAATATATGATCTAGCAGTATCACCCTCGCCTTTTTGTTGTAAGAGAACGTTTTAAAATTTGGACAGATCTCCAGAGAAAACCAGGTGAAACTATTTAGGAATTGGCAGCTAGAATTCCCAGAGCGCGTTACATCGGTGGGGTCTAACTACCTGTCCAATATGTCCACGCTGTGGGCAAGAATCCGAGACGGCAGAGCATCTAGTCGAAAGGTGTGTTGTGACGATGCTACCCGGCGGGTTCGCGGCGGTGCATGAATGCGGACCGGACTTTGCTGATTGGGTCGATCGTCATAACATAATAGTGTGAACCATAAGAGGCTGCTGCCAGAGCGCTTTAAGAACATAATAGTGTGGAGTCCGAGGCCATTCGGGCACCAGGTTGGATCTCCATTAGTCACATATCGGGCGAGCAGCTCAGGTGACTCGCTTAAGCTCGATAACCGAGATAGTCTCGTGACAGTCAACCGGGATTTACACCTTTACCCTCGATATGACTCAAGACCCCGCAACGCGTTAAGGTCGGAAATCCATGACCGCAGCCTTACCTATCGAGTGCATCTCGAAGGAGTTGCCCGGAAGATGGAGAAACGCAACAGTCTTCTGAGGAAGCAGTCGGGATCAACTTGGAGCGCTAACCAAGCGCTCCTGAGGACTTCCGCCTTGGCACTACGCTATTCCACCGCGGAGTATTGCGCTCCAATGTGGGGTAGAAGCAGGAACGTTGAGAAGGTAGATGTTAAACATCGCATGGGACCTGTTTTCTTTCCCGTGTCTGTGAACGATACGTGCCGCGAAATAAACTTTATTGTCACCACTATTCCGTTACACTTATTAGTACGTACAAATATATACAAATGCTCTATGTTTCTGTAGATTAACTGTTTCAAACAAAAAAAAAGTAAAATATGTTCGTAGTAAGTCCGTAACAGACATGTCACATCTTCAAAAGGCATGTAAACAAGTGTGTGAAGAATTTCCTGATGTCTCGAACCAGAACTCGTAAATTGAAAGATTTTTAACTTGACATTAAATTCAAAGCCGATGTGACGCCTGTGTTATACAAGCCTCATTCCGTCCCACTTGGTATGCGATTTAGGACGACCTCAACAATAGCTTGGATGCCGGTATTGCAAAGGGTATTTGGAAGCCGACATTTTTTCAACGAATTTGGGACACCGATAGTGCCAATAAAAAAGAAGGCAACCAGTGGTGAGAGACCGAAAATTCGAGTATCCGGAGACTACTCTGTTACAGTTAATCCGCAATTGGAAACTTACAGATATCCAATACCTTTACACGAGGATATCATGCGCATATTGAGAGAAGGCCACGGATTTTCCTAAATCGACCTAGCCGAGGCTTACACACAGATCCCGTTGTCACCAAAATCGCAAGAACGCCTCGACGTCAAATGTTTATTCTACGGATCAAGAATCGTTATTCCTGAGAGCTTGCAACTTGTCGTCCTCAATATCCTCCACCTCGGTCATTTTGACATGCAACGCATGAAACAATTAGCGCGAACTATCGTATTGATTCTGACATCATCAATACGTGTCATGGATGTGTTAAGTGTGCAAAACATCAAACAACCCGCCAAAGGAGCCAAGCCATCCATGGATAACCCCAGACTCATGGTGGAGTCGAGTACACATCGATCACGCAGTGAATTTTATGGGTAATAACTGGTCAGTGATGGTCGACGTCCACACAAATTGCCCATGCATTCATGCATCCCGTTTGACGACAACGAAAGCAACAACTAGCCTTCTGGAAGAGGATTTCACTCACTTCGGCTATCCTCACGCAATCGTGTCGGACAACGAATTTCAGGCATGGTGTAGGGAGAGGGGAGTCAAACGTCTCACTGGAGCTCCCGATCATCCCGCTACAAATGGTGCCACACTAAGACTTGTGGGAAGTTTTAAAAAGGCTTTGAGAAAATCGTATTTTCCTCCAAGACAAGCTTTGCAACAATTACTTATGCAATATCGTCGCACGTCTTTAGCTTCTGGTTCATCACCGAGTGAATTGCTTTATGGACATCAGAATCGTAAATTGAACGACACAATTCGCCCATTATCCACCTCAAATTCCAAAACACGTATAGCAAAAACGCGTTATGAAGTTTGAACACATTTAATCGTTAAATTTTGGTAATCGAAAAGACGGAGAGGCGAAATTGATTTCCGCTACTATCGCCTAAGTGTTGGGACCCCGTCAAATTATGGTGACTCTCCAGAGAGGCGGAACAACGTGGAAGCGTCATATTGAACAAATATGACCACGTTTCAACCTTCCTCGCCAAAAAGTACCTGCGCAAATGATACCATACAGGACGATTTCGTTTCTAATCCTATCGGTGATTATTGTGAATGTTCATCATCACCCCTGGAGCAGAGTCGAGTCGTGAATCGGATCGTGTCCAACAGAGAAGATCGTGT
>NC_088361.1:72192444-72239944 GCF_034508935.2 Berghia stephanieae
AAAAATGATTACTAAAATCAAATTATTCACAACATTTGTAAAATCAGTGCTTATATGCAACTCCGGAATATAGGCATTGACTGGTACCGAAGAGTAGAGATTAAAAAAGATTCTTTAGAAAACATCTTATAAGAGTCTTGAATATACGATACTCCACAAAAATTATCAATAAAACTGCTTGAAAAGTGGAATGAAAGACCCTTATCTATTCAACTCCTGGAGTCTTTTTGGGGAAAATATACTCAGAGAAAATGAAAATATGCCATTCAATAAAGCCATGAATACTTTTCTCACCCTATCTAACACTAGATCTATATAAAAGCAGAGGTTAGTGCCGAATTCTGGAATCCACAAAAATCTACCAAAATCGACCGAAATCGACCGAACCTTACATAAATCCACTTCAATGAGGAGTGAACCAGAGACTGTGATGAGAGCACCGGTGGGGACTGAACCAGGGACAATGAGAGGTGGGCGTCATTGGGAATTGAACCAGAGACTATTGTAGTTGGGCACCAGTGGAGAGTGAATCTGACACTATAGGAGTAGGGTACACGTGTGAGGATTGAATTGTAAACTATGAGAGGTGGATACTAGTGGAAAGTGAGCCAAGAAGTGTGTGAGGTAGGCACCAGTGGGGAGTGAACCAGAGCTTATGGGATGTGGGCACCAGTGGGAATCGAACAAGAGACTGTGGGAGGTTGTCACCAGTGGAGAGTGAACTAGAGATTATGGGAGGTGAGTACCGCTGGGGATTGAACCATAGACTATCGGAAGTGGGCACCAGCACAGGGTGATTCAGATACTGTGGGAAGTGGGCATCAGTGAGAATTGAACCAGATAATATGGGAGGTTTGCACCTCTGGGAATTTGAACCAGACACTATGGGAGGTGGACACCGGTGGGAAGTGAACCCAGAGCTGTGCGAGGTGGGGATTGAACTTGAAGATCTAGGGGTTGGACACTATTGGGGAGTGAACCAGAGACTATGGGAAATGGGCAACAGTGGGGATTGAACCAAAGACTTTGGGAGGTGAGGACCAGTGAGGAGTGAACTAGACTATAGGAGCAGGGCACCAGTGGCGATTGAACTGGATACAAGGAGATGTGGGTACAAGTGGGTAGTGAACCAAAACTAATTGAGGTAGGCACAAGTGGGGGGGGGGGGGGTTGAACCATTCACTATGGGAGCAGGGCATATGTGGGGATAGAACTGGGACTAAGGAAGGTGGGTACCAGTGGAGAGAAACCAGAGGCTATGGGGGTGGGCACGAGGTGGCATCGTACCAGGGACTGTGGGAGGAGTGCACCACTTGGGAGTGAACCAGATATTGTGGGATGTGGGCACTAGTGGAGAGTGTGCCCAGAGCTTTGTGAGGTGCACACCAAGGGAAAGGAATCAGAGACTCTAGGAGCAGGGCACCATTGGGGATTGAACTAGAAATTATGGGAGGTGGGTACAAATGGGGAATGAACTCAGAACTATGTGAGGTTGGCACCGGTGGAGAGTGAAACGGAGACTATGGGATGTGGACACCAGTGAGGATTGAAGCAGAGATAATGGGAGGTGGGCACGAGTGAGGAGTGAACCAAAGACTATAGGAACAGGGCACCAGTGGGGATTGAACCAGAGACTATGGGCGGTTAGCACAATGGGGAGTGAACCAGAGACTGTGGATGTTTGACATCAGTCGAGAGTGAACCAAGATCTCTTAGTGGTGGACACCAATGGGAGGGAACCCGGAACACCCACCAGTTGGTGGACACTGGCGGGAAGCGAACCCGATAGATACCAATAAAGTAAAAAAAACCCGGGTAAAATCAAATATGGACACCACTGAAAAGTAATTCCTAGATTACCTGAGATGTGCGCCAGTGGGTAGTGAGCCTAGGACGATGAAAATTGGATGAACAAGATTACAGGATGTAGCAATATTGTTCCAGGTTCACTCATCACTGATGTCCGCCTCAGATAGTATCAGGTTCAATGTTCACTGGATGTCTTCTTCCATATCCCTGGGTTTAGTCCCCAGTAGTGTTCACATCTCACAGTCCCAGGTTTATTCCCCACTTGTGTCCATCTGCCCTGGTACCGTTCAGTCCCAACTGGTATCCGCCTTGAGTCTTGAGTTCGGTCCCCACTAGTGTCCATCTTCCAGAGTCCAAGGTTTAATCCACATTTATGTCCACCTCTCCTAGTTCCGGATTCGATCCCCACTAGTGTTCACCTCCCACAGTCCCAGGTTCATTCCATAGTTGTGACCAGCCCACTTAGGTTTTGGGATACACTCCACTTGGTGTCTTCTTTCTCAGCCTTGGTAGTGCCCTTAGGAGTGTCCCCATCTTACAGTCCTACATCACTTGAATCTCGTCCTATAGTCCTTTGATCATTCCCCATTGGTGTCCATCATCTTTGTTCCGGTTTCTCACCTCACACAGTTCTGGGTTCACTTCCCATTGATGTCTACCTCCCATAGCCCGGGTTCTCTCAAAATTCACGTGAATCCATATCTCCGAGTCACGGATTTGCTCCTCACTGGTGTCCGTCTTCAATTTTCCGATCCCAGATTTATTCTTCTCTTGTGTCCACCTCCCCTAGTCTCAGGTTCAATCACCTTTGGTGTCTGCCTCACACAGTCCCAGGTTCAGTCCCCACTTTAGTCCCCCCAAGGTATTATGGCGCAACTCTCCACTGGGTGTCTATTTCCTCAGCTTTAGGTTCATTCCCCAGTATTGTCCACATCTCAAGGTCACTGGTTTATTTGCTAATTGTATCTCATCCTATAGTCTTGTGTGCATTTCAGATTGGTGTCCACATCCCATAGTCCCATGTTTATTACCCACGCATGGTATCCACATCTCGTTGTCCTGGGTTCGTTCCCTACTGGTGTCCACTTCCAATAGTCCCAGGTTCACTCTTCACTGGGTGTCTTCCTCCTTAACATTGGGTTCACTCTCGATTGGTGCCAACCTTCCATATTCCCAAGCTCATCCCCCCTCCCCCCAATTGTGTCACCTTCTCAGAGTCCCTGGTTCATTCCCCACTAACACCAACCTCCCATTGTCCTTGGTTCACTCCCCAAGTGTGTCCATCTCCCATAGTCCCAGGTTCATTCCACACTGATATCAACCTCAGATCGTCCCAGATTCACTCTCCAATCCCACTTCCATACTCTTAGGTAAACATCCCGGTTGTGTCCACCTTCCTTAGACCTAGGTTCATTCCCCACTGATAGCAAACTCCCATTGTCCCGGGTTCACTTCCCAATTGAATCCATATCCCATTTTCCCCGCTCCCTCTCCAGTGGTATCGACCTCTCATAGTCCCAGGTTCATTCCCCACTGGTGCCCTCTTCCCATAGTTCAAGCATGACTCCCTAGTGGTGCCCACCTCACATAGTCCTGAGTTCACTCCCCATTCCCATGGTCTCAAGTTCAATCCCCACTGGTGTACTCTTCCCCCATAGTCTCTGGTTCACTCCCCAGTGGTGTCCACCTCACACATTTCTGGTTCACTTCCCACTGGTGCCCATCTCCCATAGTCTCTGGTTTACTCTCCAGTGGTGCCCACCTCCCATAGTCTCCAGTTCAATCCCCACCGGTGCACTGCTCGCATAGTCTCTGGTTCACTCCTCGATGGTGCCCACCTCCCATAGTAGCTGGTTCAATCCCAACTGGTCCCCACTGGTGCCCACCTCTCATAGTCTCTGGTTCACTCCCCACTGGAGTGGATTTCGTTGGGTTTTTGGTAGATTTAGGTGGGATTGTCTCGCTATGCTAAGGCAAAAAGGGGTACCTGGCAGATAAAAAAAGAAAATCGGAAAGCATCATACAAGCGATGTGATTTGTCCCTCTTGTTAATTGTTACTTTTAGCTTTGAAGTCCTTGTAAAGTCCCTGATCAAATTAAGTGCATGTTGCTCTAAATAATTTTTAAGTTTAATTTATTTTTGTTTGATTTAAATGTAATAATTGACATTTAAGGTACATGTCGATTTCGGGTGGTGGTGATACACCTGCTTAAAAAAATTACTTGCTGAAAGGCTCCAACCATAAATTTGGAGGCACTAAATACGATGATATTGGGTGAATACGCAATGACAAGCCCGGATACCAAGAGTCCGATGTGCGTCCCAACAATGACAGGTTTTCTACCAAACCTGTCTGAAAGGATTGACCCCAACATTGCTCCAAATGCTTGTCCAATTATGACCAGTGTCTGGGTCAGGCGGGCCAAATTTTTGGAGTCACATACCAAATCAAACTGAAGAGAAATAATAATAATAATAATAATAATAATAATAATAATAATAATAATAATAATAATAATAATAATAATAATAATAATAATAATAATTATAATAATAATAATAATAAGTTGCAAAATTCTATTTAAGCTCAATTATATCAACGTTTTTCGGTTGCATTAACTTGTACTATAGGCTATTTGCCTACCATGCCAGCTTTTCGACACAGCAGATGTTGCATTACAATTTTCCAATCACCCATACAAGGGAGGCAATAAAGACATGACCACAGAAACCCTAAACCTTAGTCGAGCTAGTTGGTTTGACCGTGGCTCCCTGGTCTAAAAGTGAAGCACTCACCATGCAGTCGATCAAAGTTTGAATATCGATGTGACCGGTTTAACGTCCTTGGAAAAGACATCTCCTCACAATGTTTAGTAAAAATGGTACCTAACCGGTTACAATGTTTCCTCTGGCGAAAAAAGTTCATAATAGCGTCTTACAGACCACTTTCTTGTCATAATGCTTAATGCCGCTGATGATCTGGGAATCCGTTTTAGACAAATAGATGTAATTCAATGGATATTGCAATGAATGAAAGTTTAAGATGTTATTCATTATACTAGTTTTGACAATCTTTTAACTTTTTTTTTTCTATGTGGTAAATTGGTTGTGTGTCAGTCATATATCACATTCATTAACAATATTTGTCTGAGATAATTAACATATATTTGATAGACAAACCTGTGATACAAATGAGGATTCAATAGGTAGATGGTAATATGTTCCAAATAGACAATTCTTCTTATCAAACACCGTATCATTAATGACAATGTTAATGGAACACGTTTCATAGACGACTGTTACATTACTGTGACTAATAGAATCCCCGTAGGTATCTAAGAATTCTTCATCCTTGGTTATGTTAGCACATCGATGTGGGACGGAGGAACCTGAGGTGAATAATAATGATGATGATAAAAATAATAAAAATAATAATAATAATAATAATAATAATAATAATAATAATAATAATAATAATAATAATAATAATAGTATTAAAAATACTACTACTACTACTACTACTACTACTACTACTACTACTACTACTACTACTACTACTACTACTACTACTACTACTATTACTACTACTACTACTACAACTACTACTACTACTACTACTACTACTACTACTACTACTACTACTACTACTACGACTACTACTAGCACTACTACTACTAACAATAATAATAATGATGATGATGATGATGATGATGATGATGATGATGATGATGATGATGATGATGATGATGATGATGATGATGATGATAAAATAATAATCATTAATAATAATAATAATTTTATCATTATTAATAATAATAATAATAATAATAATAATAATAATAATAAATAATAATAATAATAATAATAATAATAATAATAATAATAATAATAATAATAATGATAATAATAATAATAATAATAATAATAATAATAATAATAATAATAATAATAATAATAATAATAATAATAATAATAATAATAATAATAATAATAATAGTCGTTTTAATAATGGTAGGAGTAATATGATGAGGGGGGGGGGGGGGCGAAGTGGCCGAGTGGTTAAGGCATTGCACTGTGGCCCGGAAGGATCGGGTTCGAGCCCCGCTTCGGGCACTTTCGTTTTTTTTCCTTGAGCAAGATTATTAGCCCCCAATTTGCTTACTTGGACAACATGGGTGATTCCTGTTGACATCAGACATCTTGTTTGATGAGTTATCTATATTCCTTCTTATGATGTCGTGGCGAAAAAAGCATACTTTCTTTTTTTTTTTAGTATTTATATAATATGTAGTAGTCCTAGTAGTAGTAGTAGCAGTAGTAGTAGCAGCAGCAGCAGTAGTAGTAGTAGTAGTAGTAGTAGTAGTAGTAGTAGTAGTAGTAGTAGTAGTAGTAGTAGTACTAGTAGTAGTAGTAGTAGTAGTAGTAGTAGTTGTTGTTGTTGTAGTAGTAGTAGTAGTAGTAGTAGTAGTAGTAGTAGTAGTAGTAGTAGTAGTAGTAGTAGTAGTAGTAGTTGTTGTTGTTATTGTTGTTGTTGTTTACATTGTAGCAGCAGTAATGATGACGATGATGATGATGATGATGATGATGATGATGATGATGATGATGATGATGATGATGAGGGTGGTGGTGGTGATGTTAATGTTGATAATGATAAAGAAAGGCATTCAAAAGGGTAGCGAGTCATTACTACTGTACTTCCAATGCTGCATAAACTGGTAAATACTTTATATTTCCAGCTCTGAAGAGCTCCTTTCTGATTTAACCATTGTGACCTACGGTAGGATGTTGAGGCGACCTTTGGTAAAGCATATAATGCTATATTGAGGTCTAGTATTGGTATTTAGGCTAAAACCGAGCAAATTGAAAACATGAAAATTGGACAAAGGTAGCTAAGACCTATATAAATCAAACTGCTATAGAACCACTCTGGCAATTTGTCATAACAGTGCGTTTTGAGCACTTTTATTTTTCCCTTTACACCATTACTTAGCCAAGGAAATAACCACAAAAATACAATGTCCTTTCAATAAATTTAAATATATTGTTAACCATTTACGATAGCTAACTGATGTTTGTTTGCTGTTGTAACTAACGGATGAAAGAGGGGGAGAAGGGGTAGAGAGGAAGTGAGTTTGAGAGGCGGGGAGAGATAGATAGAGAGAGAGAGAGAGAGAGAGAGAGGGGGGGGGGGGTTAGAGGTAGAGGGAGAGAGGTAGATAGAGAGAGTTAAATGTAGGCACAGAGAGAGATGGAGTAGAGAGGGAGAGAATGAGGGAGAGAGATGATGGAGAGAGTGGGATAGAAAGAGAGAGAGAGAGAGAGAGAGAGAGAGAGTGGGGAGAGAGATAGATTTACAGATAGATAGAGAGATAGAGATAGAGAGAGATAAAGAGAAAGAGCGAGAGAGAGAGAGAGAGAGAGAGAGAGAGAGAGAGAATTTTACTCATTATTGTATTAACCTAACATGTGGACGTAGCCTCTGGTTTTCCTGTCCATGATACCACGCTGTCCTTTAATGCCATGGAAAGCATCCAGTCAAAGCATGGAATAACAATAAAGTTTTTGATGTTTCTGGACTCAAACATACTGCAATTTCATGAATTGGCAGGTATTCAAAGTTGCGGCCAGTACCATCAGCAATAAGTATTGCACATTAAAATGAAAATAGAAATATGTAGTCAGTTCAACAACGTCAGAGTCCACTGATCTGATCATGATATCATTATGGCCATTCCTTGTCGCATCAGCAATATGTAAAATCGTTCTATTTTCGGCCTCTTCTATTGAACATTGCTCAGAACATCACGTCCAGATAAAGCAAACACAGCTTTCTCTTTCAGAGCAAAATACTCCACTGCTGCTTATGCTAGAAACTAAAACAAAGAAGATTTATTCTTTGCCTTTAGTCAAGCACGCAATCAAACCTGAACGAGCAGGCAATTTGTGTGCAGTGACTTACACAAGGGCACAACAGTACAGATAGTACATGCAGTACATGCAGTACATGCTCCCATTGTCAATAACATAATGTAAATAGCTTGACACAATACTGCATCATAATGATTGGTGATGATGATGATGACGATGATAATGATGACGATGATGATGATGATGATGATGATGATGATGATGACGACGACGATGATGATGATGATGATGATGATGATGATGATGATGATGATGATGATGATGATGATGATGATGATGATGATGTGATGGTGATGTGGATGATGATTATGATAACGATAATGATAATGGTGACAATAATTATAGCATTCTAATACAATCTCACCGGTATGCCGACTCCCCACTGTCATTAGATCTGTGTTTAATCAAGTTTGACCGGAATAGGTTGTAAAACACATTGCAGTATTTCCGGAAAGAAAAAAAAATGGGGGAGGGGATAAGGAGCACTGTCTGTGTCAACACGGCATTTATCGAGCTGTGTTCTGCGAGTCTGTTTACCTGTCCATCTGCCCGTCTTGCAATGAATTAAGCTAATTGAATAAGATACACAAAAATCTCATAATATAGAATATTGTATGTCAGAAGTCCTTCAGAACATGCAATATTGAATTATATTGACGATTAAACAATTTGAATGGTTCGTGAATCGAAATTCAGGGAAAGGAAAACATCTGATTCAAAGCTAAAATTCGTCACCAATGGGAATCCAAAGGATGACGTAAAACAACTTTGGTTCGCCTTGTCTCGAATATTACACAATAGGAATGAACGAAGTTTTTGCCGTCCATTTTAAAATTTTCCTATCTTAAAAATCTTGTATCTCAACTAATACTGATCTCTCAGAGTGGTTCTATAGCATAAATTAAAGTATTTTCGTGTTCTACAACATATGCAATTTTCATGCTTTCAACCCTTATTTGCAAAATACTAGGTTGGTTTTTTTTTACCTAATTCCCCCTACTAGTCTTTCTATACAGAAAAGCGACTATAACAAAAGTCTTATACTTCTGGTTATTTTGGATCTATTTTGACTTTTTATCCTCTTCTTCATCTCGACATAATGCCACTTGAAGGCAGTGGGTCACACATTTATATTTTCTTCCATAACTACATACCTATGAAAACATTGGAGAGTAGCTGAAATCCACAAGGAATCATTCCAACCCAAAGTAAGACTATTTGCAAAACTGTAAATCTTCCCTTGGCTCCCAGGGCTTGATAGATGTGGTCAAGTTGTTTGTCATGTTGGGTTGACATGTTGGAAGCAGTCCTGGTCCAAAAATCTTCGGACAAAGATTGAAGCTGAGCGCAGTCTGCGCAATATCAAAGTCTGACACTGTCCAAATAATTAAGCCAATGTACTAGGCAACGACCACCAAAAGAAACTGAACATTGCATTATATTAAAAAATACAACTAAAAGGATCATTCTTACTTTGAGCATATTAATAACATCTCACTTTACCATTTCTTTTGATAATCCTCACTTTGTATTGTGATGTTATTTTTTTAAAGCGTAAGTAAACAAAACGAAGGCCATGAGCAAATACGCGAAAGTCATTGTAGATTTTATTTCAGAATACGAACAGTAATCCAGAACATATTGAAATTTTAAATCCCGGTAATGAAACCTATCTTTAACGGTTCTATTGTTGTTTAAGACTTCAGTAAAGGGCTAAACAGATGAAATATTATTGTTGATAATAAAATACCCATACGCACAAAGTTAGACATTGACACACACCCACCCACAAACACACAACCACACACTTACACACAAACACACATAACACATCGACGGATGTAAAAATATACACATCAGCAGCTTCAGGGAAGGAGAGAAAAAAAAGAATCTGATATTATCTGGACGCAAAACAGATACTAAGTTTTGATAACGCGTTTTAAAGATGTTTTAAAGATTAGAATTAAAATGTATTTTCCCCATTTCACAAACAGTATAAGAGCTGTTTTCGTAAGGAGGCCTTCACATAAAATCCATTTAAAATCTAAAATAAAAAAATAATCTTCCTCTTTCTCAATAATACAATGAACAATGTCTGGCATTTAAGTCTGCGAGAAAATTCGTTCTTTACTTTTTTTTTTCTTTCCAATATAACTGTAACTATCAATTTGATAACTCTATTACACTTGCATCGGTTCACGCTGAAATTTTACGTCTGGACCCTTTTTGAAAAAAAGAAATTATTGATTTACTCTTTTGAAAATACGAGTATAATGTAACGATGATTACAAACGATGCAGACACATCACACCCAATTGTACGACACCTTATAACGGAGTTAACAGAGTTAACAAATGAATCATGGCGCACTTCCTCCATGCGATACTTTACAGCAAATTAATCCTGGCACCAATCCGTTTTTATTTATAATACTTTCCAACCGATTTGTATTTAACTTACCGCTGAATTGATAAGGGGCTGATAGCTATTTGGCGTGTTACGACTCCAAACTTCATTGATGGCGTGGACCTGCTCCTTAACATAAACAGTCCTGTCTAGAGTATAGCGTTGTGATCAGGTCGTCATTCTAAATTTTCTTCTTCCCAAAATAATAAAGTAAAATATTATCGCTGCGATTTCAAAAGGAGAGCAATTAATGAGATGAAGCATTTTACACAGACAAAGCGATAAAAAAAATGTTAGACACAAGCTTGAGGTCAACTGAAAGACCATTGTTCTATTTCCTTTGACTCTGCGACTATATCTTTTTTTTTTTGCGAGGAAGGGGGTTAAGGGGAGATGGGGGGGGGGGGGGGGTGAGAGGGATGGGTAAAGATACAGGCTTGTTGCGCAACTTCTGTTTGTGACATCAATTTCCTTTTAATTGATTGTTTATATTCGACAATTATTGAAAAGATATGTTATCATAGATGCATAAGTACTAAAATTACATTGTAGAATAATCTAGGATACTTCTTTGACATAAATTATTTATATCTGATCCGATCTTATCTTATCTTATTAAAGGCTAATTAGGAAATACATTCTTTCAATGCCTTATACATGAAATGATCTTTTGACAATCTTGATAAATCACATTTGTTTTGGTTATGACATACATTAATCATATTCGTATTTAAATGAATTTAATTCTTTGTCGATTAATTTCTTAAATTAGCCAACAGAACTTGCGGTTTATGTTTTAAATTAAATAACATTACAAATGATGAACTAATGAATTTAGTATTCATTAAGTGTAACACTTTCATTATTATCAATAAATTTCAGAAACAGAACACAGAATATCAATACACACCGTTATATTTTCTATTACGACAAAGGAATCATTTCTGAAAATCTTTCCGTCTTTTCTGAATTAAATTTTCCATTCTTATAATTTGCTCTTCATAGATGATTAAAATACAACACTCTCCGAATAGAACAGTCACAGAAAGCATTAAACTTTGTAATGATTCGATGAAATATTCCTGATCACGATAATGGCAAGAGCAACGATTCGTCATGCTTACATCTTAGATACTATCGTAACTTACATTTAATAAGGATACGGTCGATTTGTTTTGGACGATGTTGGTTTCAGAAGATGTAACAGTGATGGCACTCGTTTGATCAACTTAAAGAGCACAGTCTTTGTCGGGCTTGGATTTGCTTCCTTAAAAAATTGTCGTCGATGATTAACGGCTATGTGGTCTTGTGGTATGGTACTCGCTTTCTGATCGGAAGGTCCTGGGTTCGAGCCTGGCTCGGCGCTCGGCGCTCGACGTACAGTTGAGTGGATCTTTACTCACATTCTCTCACCGTAATCACCGTGTAAAATGAGTAACTAGCCGTAAACAGCGATGTCTCTGTCGGACAAATTGTGATAATGTCGAACATGCGTCATGTTATATTACATTTCTACATACATATATATTATTTTAATATTTACCACAATGTTTGAGTCAGTCTGACTGACTCAAACATTGTGGTAAATATTTAAAAAATAATTCGCTCCATTGCTACATGTCGAGCACTTTTCGTACCATATTTGTATCAAACACGATTCGATACATACATATATATATATATATATATATACATATATATATATATATATATATATATATATATATATATATATATATATATCATGGTAGGGCGATGTATCGAGTCAAAGGCCTTCTTAAAGTCTACGTATAGAATGATTGCCTTCTTGTTGTGACTTTTTACTCCTTCTATTAACCTTCTCAATGCCAGGAGGTGAGCAGTCGTGGATCTTTCTGGTCTGAAGCCGTTTTGACAAGAACGTAGATGAGGGTCAATCTCTGACTTGACTCTGTTAAGGATCATCTTATTGGCGAGTTTGGCAGCGATAGCGGCAAGGCTGATTCCCCTGTAGTTGGAAGTATCACTTAGGTTCCCTCCCTTTGGGACTGGAATCAGATCAATTTCCGGTCAATGATTCGGTTTTTCATTCCTGTTTAGTAATCCATTTGTATACTCCAACAGGATATCATCTAAGTCACAGTACTTTACACAGTAAATCTTAAAAGCATATGGTATATCTCCTAAACGATACATAGACAATGAAGTAGGCGCAATCCAGCTAGCTATGATCTGATCACTGATCTATATATATATATATATATATATATATATAATATATATATATATATATATTGGAAAAACAAGGGAGGTAACTTTTTATGGGGTAGTGACATCGGTGACTAGTTTTTACTCGTCTGTTGTAATTCTAATGCAATCTTTTATTTTTAGTCAATAAGTAACAGAATTACCCTTAATTTAAGAAAGGTTAGCAAGTTACTTGTATATCAATCTGTAAAAGTTTTATGATTTTTAGATTTGCCCGTAATTCTGTAATCGATGATAAAAATTCAACATTGTGTTACGGAGAAATGTCATCCCAAATCTTTAAAAAAATAGATTATTATTACTTGACCCGTCTCAAGAGAGATTTAAAATTACGTCATCCTGTGTTGGTGCGGGTGTGCTAGATTGTGTAGAATCAATAATACTCGCAATAAAAGCCAAAGGTCAATTTAAAGACTGAGTATTACGACCTAGCAGATTTTCTTAGAATTCATTTGAATAGGCGGCTGATTGGATGACGCCTAAATTTAAAAAAAGATTTGTAAGTTACGCGTAGATATATCAGTCTGTTTTATTTTAGATTTGCCAGTAATTCTATGATTGATGATAAAAATATAACATTGGTAGTATGGAACAATGTTGAACCCCAACCCTATATATATAAAATATAAATTGTCACTCACACTATATGGCCAAGACGTTCGTTTCTTTGTTTATTTTTTTTCACGTCTTTGCCTAGGGTGCCACAGAAACGAACGTCTTGGCCATATAGTGTGAGTGACAATTTATATTTTATATATATACACACACACACACATATATATATATATATATATATATATATATATATATATATATATATATATATATATATATATATATATTGTGACGATTCGGGCCGCTCCCGGCGAGTCAGTAGAGCCAGTTAGCCCGAAACGGCGACAAAAGAAAAGACAACGAAAAGACTAGGAGGATAAAAAGAGGGAACTCGTTGATAAGTTCCCCGGTAGAGGAAATCAGGCCACTGCCCTGGGTCTAGCCTGGTCAGAGGGAAAAAGGGCCGTGTTTCCCGGCCAGACAATGGTAAAATAAAATGAAGGAAATCAAGATTTACAAACACGACCCATTTATTACAGAGACTAAATTATCAGTATAACATAAATAATGACGATACAACTCTACTTATCCATTCCTCCATTCTCCTGACATCCACGAATAAGGAACACCGCAATAATAAAATGATAAAACAGGACCGCTGGAAAAGCGGTATTCTGTTCAGCTGGACGAAACTTACAAGACCGCCCTCTCTGGTTTCCCGCGCTGCACTATAGCACCTGGTTCGAAACCTGGTTGGCTAAAAGAAGTGTTCAAAATGTGTTCAAAACATACACTCACAAACACCCCCCACACGCCCACACCAACAGATACACACGCTCTTTCCTCTCTCTCTCTCTCTCTCTCTCTCTCTCTCTCTCTCTCTCTCTCCATCTCTCTCTCTCTCTCTCTCTCTCTCTCTCATTCTCTTTCTCCCACCACATCGTTAAAAAGTGTTCTTAATTCAAGGAGAGGGGGTGGTGGGGGGTGGGGAGGGGGGAGTAAAAACTCAGCGGCTCAGGTTCTAAATATTAATTTGTAAGCTGTATTAACGGCTTAGTAGATTATTTCTTGGCAGACTTATCGAACAGTTCGCTTAATCACGTTTTATCAGTCATTCATGACTTTAATTTCTTTCATTAAAAAAAAATCTCATTTTTCTAGACTCAGTTGGCTAAACGGGTTATTTTTGACCACATCACAGGAAATAAGACCGAAGCGGTATGTTTTCAGGACACACATTTTAATATGACATTATACATGATGCTGAAACTTAATATGGCAGTTGTTGCTGAAATCTATGAGTTTTACACACAAAAAAGATATACATTACAGCAAGATTTGATTTAATAACGACTAGCATCCACAATCAATGATCAACTTGTATAAGTACATTACTTACATTTTCCATCAATATTTCCCTCATTGACAATAGCATAATTACTTCTTACATGGGAAAAACAGGAAATGTGAATATTCACTCCCATTGGAACAAGTCCATGTCTAAGTTCTTAAATAAAAATAAAACATTAATAATTTCTATTGTATACTGATTGTTCTTTAACATCGAGTGACAAAAAAAAAAAAGTTTAGTGACAACAATATATCAAAGAACGTTATAAATTAGTTTTTCAATTATTCAAAAGACAAATATTGCCTGTTTTCATCTTGCCTCCTCCACTTGTATGGGATACGAGAAAAGAAATTCCATAGAATAATGTTAACTGTGATCCATACCTTTCAATCCGGAATCTATCGGAATAAGCATGGTATTGAAGCCCAAATAAAAGAATTCATATCGAAAATAATTTACAACATTTAAAGGAATATATCATCTTTCAAACAACGGAAGTCTCCAGTTTAATCTCATTCACCCTGACAGAATACAGAAAAGACAGTGGGTCACGTGGATATACAAACTCATTATGATAAACATACACAATTTGCCAAGAGTCCCATCTTAAATTAAAACAGTCAAAGTAAAAACCTTTAAGAAAGAGGATTAGTGATGAGAATATGATTGTTAGTCAAATAACAATGAGCCACCTCCAGATGTTGAAGAAGAAACTGTAAGCTCCTCTTCCGGCGATGTAAAGAACATAAAGCACCAGGACCAGACAACATTACCGGAACTATTTTGAAAAACTGTCACAAACAACTGGCTATACCTTATACACAACTATTTCAAAGGTCAATCGATGAACAATCAGTGCCAGTACTTTGGAAAACATCGATTGTCGTTCCAGTTCCAAAAAATCGTCCGACCGTATTGAACGACTTCCGTCCAGTGGGGCTTACATCGCTTGTAATGAAATGTTTAGAAAAAATTTTAAAATCTGAGCTCCTACAAAAAGTTATGACCTGAAATTGCTAGATCCGTACCAATTTGCATACCAACAACATCTCAGTGTGGAAGACGCACTATTAACCGCCACAAATTCGATCTCAAAACACGTTGACCAAACGCCCTCGAATTACGCCAGAATCCTGTTTGTAGACTTTTCGTCAGCTTTTAATGCCATGAACACAGATATTTTGCTTCAAAAGTTGTGCAACATGGATATTCCAAACTACCTTATTAAATGGTATAAAGAGTTTCTGACCCACAGACGGCAATGTGTAAAATTGGGTGAACATGTCTCCAACAAATGAACGTTGTCGAACGGATGTCCCCAAGGCTGCGTGAGTTCCCCAATCCTGTACATCTTATACACCAACGACTGCAGACCATCCTTTGACAATTGTTTTATCGTGAAATATGCAGATGATACTGCTATTCTTGGCTTATTAAAAGATACACTTACCGAAAAGAATTATTTCAAACAAAAAAATCTATTCACCGATTGGTGTAAACAAAATCAGCTTGAATTAAATGTTGAAAAAACGAAAGAACAGGTGTTTGGTGTAAAAAATAAAAACGACTTAAAGTGTGTGACGATCGGTAAAGACGATGTTGAGATAGTTGACTCTTTTAAATATTTAGGAATAACCATTTATAGTTCCCTCAATTTCTCTCAACATATTAATATAATATCTAAGAAAGTTGCCCAAAGATTATACATCCTAAGGAAACTGAGAACATTTCAAGTAAATTAGAAAACTATGTTAAGAGTTTATGACTCATTGATTAAAAGTGTAATTGCGTTTGGCTGCACCATATGGTTTGGCGGATGCCGACTTAAAGATAAATCAAAAATTTCAAAATCTATCAAAGAGGCATCAAAAATAATAAACCATCCTCTTGATGGAGTAGAAAGAATTCATGGAAAAGCAATAGAAAGGAAAGCATTCTCAATTACCAACAATAAAAAACATATTTTATACCATGAATTTAGTCTTTTACCATCTGGGAGAAGGTTTTGTCAGATTAAATGTAGAACTAACAAGTATAAATCAACGTTCTTTCCATCAGCAATAAAAATTTTGAATATTTCACATGGTACAGAAAAACCAAGGATTGATAAGTTGACTGATTAACTGATTAATTTATTTAATGTTAGATTAACTGACCAATTGATAATGATGATAATTTTTGGTGTCGAATTGCCACAATTGTAACAGATTGAAAACGAAATGAATATGTTTATGTTGTGTATATCGCACGTGTGAAATAAAGAGAGGAAGAGAGAGAGAGAGAGAGAGAGAGAGAGAGAGAGAGAGAGAGAGAGAGAGAGAGAGAGAGAGAAAATAAGTAGGAGTGAAATATCTGTTCAATGTTACAGTTATCATTTAACGTTATAACAAGTGTAACTAAATGACAAATTGCCATATTTATGGACAGATCTATTATTATTATTATTATTATTATTATTATTATTATTATTATTATTATTATTATTATTATTATTATTATTATTATTATTTATTATTATTATTATAATTATTATTATTATTATTATTATTAGACATGTTGCAAAATATAAATAGCAGAGATTGTAAAATTGAGTCAGTATAAGGAGTACCTACGTTAAAGAGATGAACGCCATATGTGGTTCTAACAGAGACCTGGAATTTGTCGCATTCAATTAAAACCATAACAATGACCGTAATGGAAGTTTATTAAGATTCTCAATGGCTTATGGTTGTGAGATAAAACATAATTTTTATCTTCTAAAGACTTTGTAGACAGAAACAATAAAAATAGTTTATGGTCATTACTTAGTAGCAGATCCAAGATGAAATCGTAATGTACGATCAAAATGACACTCCCTGTCTACACTTGTCCAGAATAACTTACAATTAAAAGCGCACAAGAAAAGTAAGACAAAGGGAAATGGCACAAATAAGGAAAAGATGTATATTCCAAGAGCATAATATCATTGTGCATGGTCTGAGATTACCTAAAAGGCTCATACTGACACAAGCATAGGTCCATACCAAGAAAAACACACTCAAATGTTTACAAATCATAAGTTCAAAAAGTCCAATACATAAGAGAGATGATTTACAAGAAAAAACATCAACTCCCAAAACTATATCTATACATTCGACTGTTTCCTTCCCAGTCAAGGACTCCGGTCAGAGTCAGGACAAAACTAAGTAATCTCAAAGACATAAAGCAATTGGAAAACAGATATAGGGGAATATAAGATACAATAAGTACCTCTCTGCCCACTATAGGAGGTCTGGAACCCCACCCAGTCAACTTGTCAAAACCTCCCAAATCTGGGAGTTCAAGAAAATTTTCAAGGAAATCCCAGGTCTGAGATTTTTTGACAAGATAGATATTTAAATGACGAACTTTCTGGTCGTTCTTTTTAAATGTATTGTAATCGAAACATTAATGGTATTATATGATGGAGTTTTTAAAGAATGAAAAGATAAGTAGTTTGTACAAATGTAGCAATTAAATGAATATATCAAGATATTGTAACAACAATCCAGACAAAAAGAGAACATAAAGGAAGTATGAGTTGGGTATTGAGTTTGAATTCAATATTTCATTCACCGTGTCGTTTTCTAACCGTCTCATCTATTTATTTTTTAAATTTCTAATGCCCAGAACGCCATTCCCGTACTACCCTACTCAGAAGGGAAGCTTATCTGCAACTAAAATAGCATATTATATTAAAAACACATGACGGATATTGCTTTTACATCGAGCACGCCAACTATGATGTTTTTGGCTCACTTGTAAAATTTTGTCAAAAATAGTTACATGGTTAGAGAAGAATACTGTCGAAATAATGATGATGATGATGATGATGATGATGATGATGATGATGATGATGATGATGATGATGATGATGATGATGACGATGATGATATTGATGATGATGATGATAACAGCAATAACAATAACAATATTAATGATAATACTACTACTACTACTACCACTATTGCTACTACTACTACTACTACTACTACTACTACTACTACTACTACTACTACTACTACTACTACTAATAATAATAATAATAATAATAATAATAATAATAATAATAATAATAATAATAATAATAATAATAATAATAATAATAAAGTAGTCCTTCAGAGCCATTACGCCCATTGTGCCGGAGTTTATCCCCGTTTCTATAGCGTGAAACGGACAATAGCTATTGTTTGCTATCCTTTTGATAGGACGCTACTCTATAGCAAAGTACTTCCCACCAAATCTAACATACTCAGCTACCCATAAACTGCTGGGTGGACAGGAGGGTCAGAAAAAATTCTCGACTGCACCCGGGATCGATCTTGGTCCCTTTGCGTGTGAACCGAGTGCTCTACCAACTGAGCTATCGGGACCCCCAATAATAATAATCAGCATAGTTATTTCATCCAAATGAATTATTTGTTTACAGACATGTTGATCAGATATAATAATAAGTTAGGAGATAACTAAGTTGTATTAGTATGTATAATGTGAAAGTAGTAAATTGTGTTAATTGATTTGTATATTGAATATTAAAAGTTCGTGTTTATAAGTTAAGATCAGTTTTAAAAATGAATAAATTACGATGATATGATGTGGTTTTTGTTTAAGATTAAGATAACATATATTTAAGAAAATTATTATTAAATAAATGCCTTGTTTTATATTAAATCATATTATAAACTGGATTTTATCAACTTTAAAAATTAGTCTAAATAAATCTAGTTCTGTACTCAGTCTTCATAAGTTATGGAACGTATATATAAAATAATGATACTACTACTACTACTACTACTACTACTACTACTACTACTACTACTACTACTACTACTACTACTACTACTACTACTATTACTACTACTACTGCAACTACTACTACTACTACTACTACTACTACTACTACTACTACTACTACTACTACTACTACTACTACTAATACTAATACTAATACTAATACTATTACTCCTACTCCTACTACTACTACTACTACTACTACTACTACTACTACTACTACTACTACTACTACTACTGTTACTACTACTCCTACTACAACTACTTCGTCTTTTCTTTTTCCTCCCCATCCTCCTCCCCAACTTCTGTTCCTCTTCTTCTTCTTCTACTACTACTACTACTACTACTACTACTACTACTACTACTACTACTACTACTACTACTACTACTACTACTACTACTACTACTACTGTAGTAATCTATTTCGAATACTTCTTAACTTTCCCAGGATTGTAAATAAATCAATACATATTCTCACAGCGTCGATCGTATGTTAATTGTTATTGCCATGTTTGCATATGCATACTTACTAGGCCATCTGCTATTGCTACGGGATTCACACTGCATTAAAAGGCCATCTGATATAGCTATGAAATCGACGCTACATTGACACTGGATTAATTCACACATAGTCGCTAGGCGCGAGATAGAGCTATGTGGATTTTGACGGCCCGTGGTCAAATACGCAAAATAAACGGCCTAATTAGGAATTCAAAAATTACAAGACGCTAACAACGATGACACACAGATTACGATTGGTCTCAAGAAAACCACCAGTAAAAAAACAGGCCCTACACCGAATCCTGGAATATCGTTGGTTCCTTGTGATTCACTAACTCCCGTGATAAATATATATAAACAACAACAAAAAGCAGCCATCTCGCTCTCTCTCACATTTCATCTTCCTCACCACTCACTTCCTCTACAGTGGACTCAAAAATTCTACATGTTGGACTTACATAATGTTATTATCAATTAATGCCATTTAAAACTAGTATGTGTAGTGAGTAATAATTAATATTATGCTCGCCTGGCCGTAAGTAGACACAACCTAATATAACAGAAATCAATAAATCATGTTATTAACAATAATTGATAATTCATGTTATTATTAAAAAATATTTCATTCACTTTTTTACCTATATATTTATATATGTATATATTATCGTATATCTATGTATTCCTTCCAAATGAATGGTTTTACATACACGAATTACATTTACCAATGTGCTATCGCTAATCCGCGATAGTTCTATTCAGTATTTATATGCATTGATTATTATGCTCTCATTGATATTTATCTTTTCCCATCCCACTAACTTTGATGTATCCCGTTAATTAAATTACTGAATAACACAATGTAGATCAGTGGTGATGTCAAGGGTATTAATTGAAATCCCTCACGACATCACTATTCATAAGGAATATAAAAATGTTGCAACTAGTCATAGATTTGCTCCGGTATTTTCACAGATCGGGGTACCGACCAAACATGCATCTGGAAAACAAGTGAATGTCTATTTGGCTACAAGTTGATACAGAGTGAAATCTAACAAGCGATCCACTGAGACAACTGGAATGGAAATGGCTCCTTCTCCAACTAAACATAAGAAACCTTAGCGCCGCCACCAGTCATATCCAACCAGATAAGAACCCTTGCAAAACAAAATAAATCAAATGATTAGTTTGTGATACGGGATGAAATTAATTACCCATTGCCTAAATTTAATGAACTAGTAAAAAGCCCACAATTTCGCGGGGAAGGAACTATCTTCATTCGATATTATACCCACCACCATTTAATGAGGACAGATTGGTAAACAACGTTGCTTGTGTAACTTGTAAATCCTCTGTTGATTTTTCTGTGTGGCCCAACATGAAGTGTAAGCCGCTATAGCCTCTGATCCGTGACACAGCAACATATAGTTGTCCGTGTGTGAAAACAGGTTGTGGTAAGAATATCAACTGCGAAAATAAACCTGAAGTAGCAGACATGAGTAGAGTTGAAAGACGATCCTGGGATTGAGAACTTACCTTACAGTACAGTACTCTGGTGATCATGTTTGGTGGCGTTGGCACCGTTTTTATGCACCTCCACTGGAGGTGTACAAAAACGCACCATTTTATGCACCTCCGTTGGCGCTGCTGGTTGATTAATGAAAACGTTGCTGCTTGAAGCTCGAAGGAAAAAATAACGATAAGTGTTGAATTGTAAGCCTCAATTTAATAGACGAAGACATACTGTGGACGTTTCTGATTTCCCCTTTATAAAAAAAACAGCTTTTCCACTGCGCTACGGAGCCACCTGACTATTCATAACATTTCTAAAACCTTATTATACCTCCAATGCAACTGCTATTTTCTGGTTTTAAATTTCGATTTTTTAGATTATTATTATTTTTTTAAAATTTATTACCAAAGAAGCTTAACCTGGGTATTAACCACCCGAAACCATCACATTGAAATCATCAAAGGGGCAATAAAAATACTTGATGTCATAAATAGATGAGAACTGTTGAAAATTAGTGCAGATATGAAATCCTTAAAGTAATTAAGTGAATACAGTAATTCGAATGCGACGATTTGCGTAAAAGCGCCAAACTGACAAATTTTTACAGTGTCGAAATTGGTTGTTTTTGAGAGTGTTAGTGTCGTCGGTACATATTTCATGATATCGGTTTGACTCAACGAACTTTCAAACTGACTTTAAATTATATAAGGAAATCAAATTATCTGTTTATCTATCTGTAAAAAATACATTTCTAATTTTCAAATCTTTCAGTAGAGTTGTGCGCCGTATAATTTTTTTATTGACACAAATGGCACAATGTTCTCCACAAGGCTAGACTATATTTTTTTAAGAGAGGATTTTCAATTCCTTTGTATTTTTCTTCCAACAACAGTCTACACGTTTTTATATTTCACACCTTCTAAACTGCATTACACAGTTCCTCCCCGCCTCCCCTCTTTTCACTTAATTAATTGCGCACCGTTTAGAAATATCTAGCATTCTATTTTAATTCGTGCTTCCTTACAAAGGAGTATACTAATTTCCTGCCAACCAATGCTTTGTTTATTCATCTTAACTACGCCACTACCACATCATCTCAATCATCTGTGGTGTTTCATTCATCCTGTTTTCTTGATAAAGGGGAAACCCGAAACGTTCATTTGATCTGTTTTTGTAATTAAATTGAAGATTACATTCAATTTCACATTATTATTCATTTCTTCGAGCTTCGAGCAGAAACGTTTACATTAGGTGAATGCATTATACTGGAGATGTAGGAACTTTCGGAATATCTCCCCTTTACTTACCTTATGGAAAAAAACAAACATCCTAGCACCTTTACTAAGACTTATGACTAACCCTAATAGAAAAAAAATCATCCGATCTCGAGCTAACCTTAATAGAAAAAATGATGACAAATTGAATAAATAAACGCCTGACAAATGATCACAGTGAAAATACAAATTTAAAGAATACTGGGGATGTAGGAGCTTTCGGAATATCTCCCCTTTATTTAACTTATGGGAAAACAAACACCCTAGCACCTTTACTAAGACTTATGACTAACCCTAATAGAAAAAAACTCCTTCGATCTCGAGCTAACCCTAATAGTAAAAAAGACCCTCGGACTGCTTTGCACTACCTTTCAAACTTCACAAATCAAAATGGCGGCTGGAAATCAAAACAGTGGTCAAAATCCATCTGTCGTCCTTTGGTTGTTCTTCCTGTCGTAAAAACGCCAAACTGAAAACTTGTTACAGTGACGAAATTGGTTGTTTTTGAGAGTATTAGTGTCGTCGGTACGTATTTTATGATATCTGTGTGACTCAACGAATTTCAAACTGACTTTAAATTATAAAAGGAAATCAAGTTATCTGTTTTTCTATCTGTAAAAAATACATTTCTAATTTTCAAATCTTTCAGTAGAGTTGTGCGCCGTATAAATTTATTGTTTAAATAAGCACAATGTTATCCACAATGCTATATTTTTTAAAGAAAGAATTAAAAAAACACTATTATTCTTTGGCTAATTATGTGTTAACTTGTTCTTGTGTGAGGCAATTCTGTTGATTTATATTAAAGTACTCTTTCTTTAATCGGGATTATAAATTATCTTCTGAACCGCCTATCCCTATATAACGTGCCAATAATCTACCACTACTTCTACTACCTATTTCTTTAAACTTAAAACATTTTCTTACTATCTGTCGAGTTGTCAGGAGCTACTACTACTACTACTACTACTACTACTACTACTACTACTACTACTACTACTACTACTACTACTACTACAACACTACAACAACAACTACTACTACTACTACTACTACTACTACTACTACTACTACTACTACTACTCCTACTACTAATACTACCACTACTACTACTACTACTACTACTACTACTACTACTACTACTACTACTACTACTACTACTACTTTTTCTTCTTATTGATTTGGATATAATGTAGAAACAACATTATTCGAATCTCGAATCTCAAGATAAGTAAGATGAAGGAATTACTTGAATTTTTCCTTCATGAGAATAAACTGCTTTGTACCAAATGATTCAATTCTATTTATGTCGCAGTGAAATGTGTTATAAAATTCTGATTTTGAATTTAACTGAGCTTTAATACTATGCAATTAATCCCATTTTTAAGAATTTGGGGAAAAAAAGATTGGAGCGTGCAATTATATCAATGCTTTTGAGAAATTAAAGGAATATAAAAGTGACAGATGAAAACAAAGAATAAATATATTGCACAATCAGGGGCCGAACCGAGGATTCATTTGGTATGGCATACACCGACTGGCATAAAGAGAGAGAGAGAGAGAGAGAGATACAGAGAGAGAGATAGAGAGAGAGCGAGAGAGAGTGCGTGTGTTTGTGCGTATGTGAGAGAAAGATACTAAAAAGTGATAGAGAGAGAGAGAGAAAGAAAGAAAGAAAGAAAGGGAGAGAGAGAGAGAGAGAGAGAGAGAGAGAGAGACCGAGAGAGAGAGAGAAAGTGAAATACTCCCTTCATATTTTATAAACTTTGATTTGACAATTGACCTCCAACCCACAAAAATACAGGGTGGATAAACCAATAAATATTCAAAGATTTGAAATGGACTCCAACACGAGAGACCTCGGCCAGGGTCTGCTTAAAACAATTTTATTCACTCCAGGATAAAAACAGCAAGCTCTAATACTAATAATAATATTATTACTATTCAAATAATGTGGGCAGCACATACCAGGAATGGCAGGGCTCAAAACTTTGACAATAGCAAAAGAAATAGATTTGGTTGTCATATTTAAAATACCAGTTGGTTTTTGCCGAGTTTAACTGCAGTTTAAATCGTAAGTAAAAATTTAATGATTAAGCGCCCCGGACAGGCAATGGTAATTTGAGCATCACAACAACAAAAAATCGTGATTACATTTAAAAAACAACAATAATAATAATGCTATGTTGTTCATTCCTCATAAAAGTGAAAAGGGATATAATTCAATATTTATCTTTTATCGGCTTTGTATTTTGGTTATCGTAAATTTTGTTTCTTCAAAAAAGAAGTAATTTTGTGGGTTCCTTAATAAAATGAAATTTGAATGACCCCAGCTTGGCATTAAAACGAATACTCGACTGAAACATTACGAAAGAAATTGCTGATTTTGGGATTGTGCCAGCTTTTAAATTAAAAAAAAATACCTGGGGTCTGATTCATGGAGCGGGACTATGGTAGTCTCAGACTATAGCAAAGTCTGAGACTTTGTAGTCTAAGACTTTGGGAAGTCAGAGACTACGGAAAGTTAGCTATTCATGGAGTCAGACTTCGTCCCTGACAATCAAGTCTCTGACTACGCTTGCGAAGTCTCAGACTACAGAGGTCAATCTATTTTTAACTGGGGATTCCTCGGAAACGTACCACAACACGTCATAGAAATGTGTTACTTTTCCAGCTGCGCATGCGTCATACGAAGAGGCACAGAAATCATATCTATTTCTTCTTCGTGTTTGTTTTGATCGGGTTTTTTTTTGTTTTGTTTTGTTGTTGTTTTTTCCCCACAAATAAAAATAGTGTGAGACAAGTTTAAGGGTGTAAAATTGTTTGAGAATGTGTGTGTGTGTAATGTTTTTAGTAAATATAAATAACGATGGCACTTAAATGATTCCTATCCACGGTGTAGCATTGTTCTAAGTAGAGAGCGGTGGGCGCTGCCTGAAGCATGGGGTTCCGAAAATACTAACGAAAGAGTGATGATGGAGAGGAATCGGTGGAAACAATACAGACAATGGGCGTTTCGGGTACAAACCCTTCGTCGGCACAACAATAAACAAATAAACGTTGAAAACAAATAAGATGAAATGCAGTATAAATTGCATCGTCTGTACTCAACGATGGTTGGAGTGTGAACGAATCGTTAGCGCGGTGAGATAGAAATGATGAGGCCAGTGCATGAGAGACGTGAAATTTCTAGAAAAAAATGGACGATAAAAGACATAAAAGAAATGTAATAGTAGTAGTCGTAGTAGTAGTAGTAGTAGTAGTAGTAGTAGTAGTAGTAGTAGTAGTAGTACTAGGTAGTAGTAGTAGTAGTAGTTGTTGTTGTTGTTGTAGAAGTTGTAGTAGTAGTAGCAGTAGTCGTAGTAGTAGTAGTAGAAGTAGTAGTAGTGGTAGTAGTAGTTGTAGTAGTAGTAGTAGTAGGAGTAATGATAATAGTGAAAGTAGCAGCAGCAACAGTAGTAGTAGTAGTAGTAGTAGTAGTAGTAGTAGTAGTAGTAGTAGTAGTAGTAGTAGTAGTAGTAGTAGTAGTAGTATTAGCAGTAGTAGTAGTAGTAGTAGTAGTAGGAGGAGGAGGAGGAGGAGGAGGAGGAGGAGGAAGTTACTATGAAACTGTGTGTTGGGGGGGGGGGGGGAGGAGGAGTCCCTGCAGAGTGTTTTGAATGGGCAAGATGAGGAGTGTATGTGCGATTGTCGAATCTTCGAGAAAAGTAAAGAAAAGAAAATAAACAAAACCAAAAAATAAATAAATAAATAAATAAAAATAAATATAAAATCAAAAACTGTCGGGTATTCTTGTTTTAATCGCTGTACAATTACTTCCCTCAGCGTAGGGGACATATTATGATCTTGAAATTTAGTCCCAGACTACGATATTTACGCCTGCTAAATCGCGGGTGTAAATTTCACCCGTTTAGTCCCTCGTTTAGTCTAAGACTTCGCGTAGTCCAGCTTCATGAATATCTTACAACGCCTTTCAGTCTGAGACAACGGATTTAGTCTAGGACTATCGTCGTACTCCCGCTCCATGAATCAGACCCCTGGGGTCTGATACATGGAGCGGGACTATGGTAGTCTCAGACTAAAGCAAAGTCTGAGACTTTGTAGTCTCAGACTTTGGGAAGTCAGAGACTACGGAAAGTAAGCTATTCATGGGGTCAGACTTTGTCCCTGACTATCATGTTTCGGACTACGTGTGCGAAGTCTCAGACTACAGAGGTCAATCTATTTTTAACTGGGGATTCCTCGGAAACGTATCACAAAACGTCATAGAAATGTGTTATTTTTCCAGCTGCGCATGCGTCATACGAAGTGGCACAGAAATCATATCTATTTCTTCTTCGTGTTTGTTTTGATCGTTTTTTTTTTTTTGTTGTTTTTTGTTTTGTTTTTGCCCCACAAATAAAAATGGTGTGAGACAAGTTTAAGGGTGTAAAAATTGTTTGATAATGTGTGTGTGTGTAATGTTTTTAGTAAATATAAATAACGATGGCACTTAAATGATTCTTATCAACGGTGTAGCATTGTTCTAAGTCGAGAGCGGTGGGCGCTGCCTGAAGCATGGGGTCCGAAAATACTAACGAAAGAGTGAAGATGGATAGGAAGCGGTGGAAACAATACAGACAATGGGCGTTTCGGGTACAAACCCTTCGTCAGCACAACAATAAACTAATAAACGTTGAAAACAAATAAGAAGAAATTGCATCGTCTGTACTCAACGATGGTTGGAGTGTGAACGAATCGTTAGCGTGGTGTGATAGAAATGATGAGGCCAGTGAGAGACGTGAAGTTTCTAGAAAAAAAAAAATAATGGGCGATAAAAGACATAATAGAAATGTAATAGCAGTAGTAGTAGTAGTAGTAGTAGTAGTAGTAGTAGTAGTAGTAGTAGTAGTAGTAGTAGTAGTAGTAGTAGTAGTAGCAGTAGTAGTAGTAGTAGTAGTAGTAGTAGTGTAGTTAGTAGTGTTGTATTAGTGTAGTGGTAGTAGTAGTAGTAGTAGTAGTAGTAGTAGTAGTGGTAGTAGTAGTAGTGGTAGTAGTAGTGGTAGTAGTAGTAGTAGTAGTAGTAGTAGTAGGTAGTAGTAGTAGTAGTAGTGTAGTAGTAGTTTAGTAGTAGTAGTATGTAGTAGTAGTAGTAGTAGTAGTAGTAGTAGTAGTAGTAGTAGTGGTAGTAGTAGTAGTAGTGGTAGTAGTAGTAGTAGTAGTAGTAGTATGTTAGTAGTAGTAATAGTGGTAGTAGTAGTAGTAGTGTAGTAAGTAAGTAGTAGTAGTAGTAGTATGGTATGTAATAGTGAAGTAGTAGTAGTAGTAGTAGTAGTAGTGTATATGATAACAGTAGTAGTAGTTACTATGAAACGTGTGTACCGGAAAGTGTTTGGAATGGACAAGATGAGGAGTGTATGTGCGATTGTTGAATCTTCGAGAAAATAAAATAAAATAAAACAAAACCAAAAAAAAAAATAGAAATAAAAAAATAAATAAATAAAAATAAAATCAAAAACTGTCGGGTAGCCTTGTTCTAATCGCAGTACAATTACTCCCACCAGCGTATAGCACATATTATGATTTTGAAATTTAGTCTCAGACTACGATATTTACACCTGCTAAATCGCGGGTGTAAATTTCACCGTTTAGTCCCTCGTTTAGTCTGAGACTTCGCGTAGTCCGGCTTCATGAATATCTTACAACGCCTTTTAGTCTGAGACAACGGATTTAGTCTAGGACTATCGTCGTAGTCCCGCTCCATGAATCAGAGCCCTGTAGAGGAAATCCACATGCAGATGTTGATAATTGGATTCAATAGTCTGATGTCACGTCGCCCAGCAACAGCGGCCATCATGGTTCTAAACAAAGAAAATCGGTACTTTTTATTCTTCATGCTGGCTAGAACTTTTCATTTGTCTTGTGATTAGAATGTGTAAAAGTCAAAACATGATCATATTTATAATGGGTTTTTTTCCCTCTGGATACGCTTTTATGCTCGTCTGAGAAATAGTTCATTAGGGTGTCCGCCATTGTTCCGATAGTTTAAAGCCAGTTACTAAGTCACCATGCGTCGTTACGAAGGAAGTGACGTTACGACTGTTGAAGTGTATTAGAACCCTACGTAAGCAATGGATCCTATAGACCCATACTACAACATTCTTGCACTCTTACGTAGAGGGTTCCGAACAAGCTCTCAATCGCAATGCGACCTTGGGATCGCTGCGCTAGTACTCAAATTGTTATTGGCCCATTGTTGTAGTGAATATACACTCAAACCAACGAATAATATTGTAAATAACAACAAAACAAGCCCGTGATTTGGCTCGGTTATCAAATTATGTGCACATCAAACATTACAAATCTAATTGAGATAGAAATCCTTAATACTTTGCTAGTTTATCCATCGTGATTTATAAACGTTTAAGTATTGCAATGTCAGGTTATGCGTGACAAAACTGGTAGCATTCATAAACTTCAGGTTGTAATCTGACATTAATTGATATCGAACAAAATTATATGACATTAATAACTACATTAACACGTTGACAATATGGATACAACACACTTTGGATTAGCAATTTGATCGGTCTTCAACAAATACCAAACAATCATGAAATGTACATGATCCAGTCAATGGAGGTTGTCTTCTCTCCAATGTAATCTAGGGGATCGTTTATTTCTACCACCGATTGCGCAACTCGAGGTTGTCATTTCCGAAGACTCCATACTGACAGGCGTCCTCGAGATAAGTGCTGAAGAATTTTCACGTGATCTGATGCTGCCATTGTACATGAGTTGACGATTGTTTGGGCCTGTCCTGGCCGGACAAAGCTTAAAATTCTTCAAACATTGATAATTGACGCTGAAATGCAGAACAATAAATGGGTTTACGGTAGAGTTAGCCACTGCAATACCTCCAAGAATCGCATAAACATCATGTGAGATATCGTTGTGGTCGCCATAAGACATCACCATCTCTGCAACGAAATAGGGCATGCCGCAAAGGATGAAGCAAACCACAATCACAACCATCATTTTAAGGGTCTTCAGCTTGGCATTGTGGAGAGTTGTAGATGTTGTGTTGCTGGTAAGGTGAATCTTTCCTGGTTTGAAGGTCTGTCGCTTTGCTTTATGACACTCCGATGCCTTCCTTGAAATTTTTAGAAAAATGCGAATATAACAGACGCATAGGATGATGAACGGGAACAGAAAATTAACTAGTGCCGCATACGTCAAGAAAGCCTGTCGATGGATGCGTTCTTTATCTCTAAAAGTATTTTCACACATCGTCATATTTCTTTTGTTGTCATATTTCACGTGGAAAACGAACAGTATAGGTACGGAGCACAGCAGGGCTACGCCCCATCCAACCGAAACAAGGGCCAAAACCTGAGAAAAGAGAGATAATTCGAGAAATTTGTAAGCATTCTATTATTCATGTCTTTAAAATAACACCGCATATTACAGATATATGGCTTTCAACTTTATTGTGTGGCTCAGTGGCTAGTGCGACCGCTCGCTGATTCTCTCTCTCTCTCTCTCTCTCTCTCTCTCTCTCTATATATATATATATATATATATATATATATATATATATATATATATATATATATATATATATCTTTCAGCCAGATGGAGGGTCCTGAATCATTTGGATCCCAGGTGGTCTCTCTTTTCATCTGGCAGTTCTCCATTACCTGTATTTCTCATCAGCTGTTACCATCTAGCACCGTCTGCCCCGTGGAAAATGGGCTCAGATAGTAATCGACTCTACACAGAGTCTTATCAGATTCGGTTGCGTGTGATTCTGTGAGTCGAGAAACCTTACGATTTAACTACCGCAATCATGTTAATGAAATCCGCCACCTCAGTTTGGTATTACGAGAACATCGGAGCGAATCACTGAATGTAAATTGTTTTTAAAATCTCTCTTTATCGAAAGTTGAGAATTGTCAATATGCTCGGGGAGAGGGGTGGGGGATTTTACAGCAAAAGTCTCTTTATTGGTTAAAATAGAGATTTAGATTTATTGCAATAACACAAGTGCTTAGTTCACATAATAATATTTGTAATAGAATATCTAGAAATGATTTTAAAATCTAAATTATCAAGTGTCTGAAAGTTTATATGTATTTGTAATGCCAACCTGTATGCTAATATAATTTGACTTGGATGCATCGTAATTGGCATGCTTATTCAAAAAGCAACGATCAAGTGAAAACTTGCCATCCTGAGGGCAATAAAGGTTTATTATTGTTAAAATAATTGCGATGGCGCCGGCGGTGATGGTGGTTGTGGTGGTGGTAATGATGATGATGATGATGATGATGATGATGATGATGGTGATGATGATGATGATGATGATGATGATGATGATGATGATGATGATGATGATGATGATGTGATGATGATGATGATGATGATGATGATGATGATGATGATCATGGTGGTGGTGGTGGTGGTGGTGATGGTGGTGGCAGCGGCGGTGGTGCTAGTAGTGGTGGTGGTGTTGGTGGTTGTGGTGGTGGTAATGATGATGATGATGATGATGATGATGATGATGATGATGATGATGATCATCATCATCATCATCATCATCATCATCATCATCATCATCATCATCATCATCATCATCATCATCATCATCATCATCATCATAACCAGCATCATATTATTGACATTGTCAACACCATTGCCACCACTACTACCACCACTACCACCACCTACATCATCATCATCATCATCATCATCATCATCATCATCATCATCATCATCATCATCATCATCATCATCATCATCATCATCATCATCATCATTATCATCATCATCATCCTCTTCATCACCGTCATAATCATTACCATTGCTAACACTACAGTGTTTATGTGAAACCAATAAGAAATTCAGCTTTCATCGCCAGATTCAATCTGAGAATATTTTTATGGCCATGTATTTGAAATAGCCGAAATAGAATCACAGGGGGCCAAGACAACTTGAATATTCATTTTATATGACTTGTGGGACTCGCTGGCAGTTTTGTGATTATAGTACCCATAGGACTTCTAAGACCGTATAATTTGGACATTTCTAACACATATCCATACATATTATATTAAAGTGTTAGGGTTATTTCTAAACACATACAAAAATGTAATACATTATTAATGGTCTTTACAATAAATACACCTTTTTCTCTCAAAGAAATACACAAAAGACGAGCTAGATATTCGAAACTGAGTCAAATAATATAAAAATCAGTATTCATTTATAATACATATCTCTGTTATGTCAGCTATTGAATACTCACTGTAAAAAGCTGACTCATAGCACTTTCTAATGAGAGTTCTTTCGTGTAACAAACTGTGTTAAACAAGATGCCCTCACTGCTGAGAGTGAATTTTGTTTAGTAACAAGATGACTGCCGTACTCTGGAAAGACATGTATTTAAAATTTTGGCCATAAAATTCGTCCTTCTAATATCGATGGATTTAAATGACTCTCATCTTGGCAAAACCTCTCATTCCTTGGACCCCGCGAGGTGTGGGATAGCAGTTTCGTTCAAAAGAACTGCAACAATTTTTAATAGATAGTGAATATTGAAACTTGAGAAAACTCCATATTCCTGAACTCTCCTTTGGCATCATCCTCTGGTAGTCACAGGTTCATTAGCCCCTGGTGCCCACCTCCCATAGTCCGTCTTCAATTTCCACTGGTATCGTTCTCCCATAGTCCCATGTTCATTTCCCTCTAATATCCTTCCATAGTCTGGAATACATTTGTGTATTTATGTGTAAATATGTTATGTGAAGCGCTACGAAGCTTCGGCATAACCGCTATATAAATGTACATTTATTATTATTATTATTATTATTATTATTATTATTATTATTATTATTATTATTATTATTATTATTATTATTATTATTATTATCATTATTATTATTATTATTATTATTATTATTATTATTATTATTATTATTATTAGTATTATTATTATTATTATTATTATTATTATTATTATTATTATTATTATTATATAGTCCTAGGTTCACTCCCAACTGGTTTCCACTTCCCTAGTTCAATCACCACTGCTGCACATTTCCTATAACTTTGGACGGCATTGGAAGGTTTCGGGTAAAAAGTACTCTTCTGGGTTTACTCACCACTGGTGTATACCTCCCATATTCCCGGCTTAACTCTCCACTTGTATCATCCTCTCCTAGCCCCAGGTTCATTCCCAATTGGAAGCGACTTCCCTCAGTTCCTTGGGAGTGCCCCACTGCGGCCTCAATTCCCACTGGTATCCGTCACCCATCGTCACATGTTCATTTCCCTTTGACATCCTCTTCCCATAGTCCCTGGTTCACTCCCCACTGCTGCCCACTTCCCATAACTTTGTCGGGTTTCGTCGGGTATCGGTGGGTTTCGGCAGGTTTCGTAAAAAAGAAATACCCTCGAATTTACATCTGTCTCTCACCCATTAAGTGGTTATAATATTAGCCATGTTCAATGTGATAAATGTCTTTGAATAAATAGCTACTTATGACATTCATAGTTTACCTCTGCAATGTTTTTGAAAATTTGAAATGGTTATTTTTGTAAACATCGGATATTTGGAATAAAAAGTGATGATTTCCTTCAGATTTTTTATTATGAACTAGAGATAGATGTGGAAAATTAACCTGATTAATAAAAGAAAATTGGAGGTTTTCGAAGTTGAAGTAATAAATAACAATGTGAAAATGAATGTAAGCTTCAGTTTAATATATGAAAACAGATAAAATGGACGTTTCGGGTTTCCCCTTTATCATCAAAACAGGATGAATGAAATGCTACAGACGAATGAGATTATGTGGTAGTGGCGTTGTTAAGATGAATAAACAAAAACATTATTCGTCTGTAGTGTTTCATTCATCCTGTTTTGTTGATAAAAGGGAAACCGGAAACGTCTGTCCATTATATCTGTTTTCGTATATTAAATTGAAGCTTAGATTTATTTCTTTGAGCTTCGAGCTGCACTATTTACAGAAGTTGAAGTAAGAAAACGTACTCTCCTCATCGAAGGCATTCAAACAATAAACAAGATAAAATAAACATTCCTGTAACCCATTGCCATGGATTTAACATGCTCAATGCGCTTCACATGCATTTTTGTTTAATTAAATGTTTCAAGCATTCCCCTACCAGATCACATGGAACTATATTTCCATTTCATACACTACTTGTCGTCTGTTAGACGTTCTTTATATTTTTCTATTGACACTTCAAATATCCGCCAGTGCCTTTCACCAGATTTTCATGAGCACTTAGGCCTAACCAATGTTGGGACCTTTAGCTTACAATAGATATGTAAGTAAAGTAAAAAAAATATTCCCTGATATAACATCATCTTGGGACGAATGATCACAATATATATATATATATATATATATATATATATATATATATATATATATATATATATATATATATATATATATATATATAATGTAAATTTTCACTCACATTTTTATTTTATTTTTTTTGCCGAGACATTATAGATTAGCTCTAACCACCATTATCGAGCACTTTCGTACCTACAAGTATCCACCAACCCTCATAAATATATATATATATATATATATATATATATATATATATATATATATATATATATAAATATTACAGCGTTAATAAGCCGGTATTAGCGAGGTCATGGAATGAACATTTGGCACTTGAGGTTACTGTCTTGAGGAAATAATTACACGTTTTTTTGCAAAAACTCCAAATTCGTATTTATCATCATTTATTTCTAAATTCAGTTTTCAGTATCCTGAATATTCTGTTTTGAGAACTGGCTCTGATAATTGAAATACCAGGAGATAGGCATAAAATCAAAATGTAAGCGTCATGTTCACCCGAAATAAATCCGTCAGGAGAAGAATAGTTCCATATCAATCAGGGGTCGCGTGGCTCAGCGGTAGGTCTTTGCTTCGTACCCGAGTTCGATTACCCGCCGCGCTGTGTGGCCTTGAGCAAGTCACCTCGACCTAGCTCAATTTGCGGCGCTGCATTGCGGCTGAAGCCTGGGTTATTCCAGTCTTCCCTTGGAATAGACCCTAGAGACAAATTTCCCATATGGGATGAATGAAGCGAATTTTATTTTATTTTATTTTATTTTAATTTTTAATACAATGCAAAGAGTTTGACATCATACCGAGAACTGTTTACGAAGCGGCGCCGTAATGGCTTGGTGTCGATCCACCGCAATGACAACCAACATATTGGTACTGGCACAGATTCCAAAGATCTGAAGCATCTTGACAAGACGACACATGACATCGCCTGCAATCCACCGTCGGGACATGTACTCCCATACCAGCTGGCTGACTGAGGAAAAGCAAATCACCATCAGGTCGGCCACACACAGATTGAGGATCAGTGCATTTATCCGGGTAAGTCTGAAGGGGAAGAAAGTTTATTTTATTAAAATTTGCTACACCTTTGATCAACCTTTGAAACCTATATTGCTTTTATGCCTTTTGCAATAAAATTCCAGCATTTTCTGTCATATCGGTATCTAGGGTATGATCATTATATATTATTTCATCTCATTTTGAATTACGAATTTCCAAAATGGAACACATTCATCCCATAAAGTAGCAAATAACAAAATATATTTGAAATTGTGAGCCATTGAGAACTTTGTTTGACCTTGATGCTGGAGATTAAATGCAGTGGATTTTAGAGCAAAATGGACACAACTTTAATTGGTAGCCAATGTGGAAAAGACAGGGAGAATCGTTTTGTTAGAGGAAATTTAGAAATATTTACTACCAAATATGAAATAATAACAGGATAAAAATAAGAATACGGCTGGTAGACGTTGCTCTGTCATCAAAAGATAAAACTGTTGTATAAGTGTTGTATTAACGAGTTACCTGTCGTACTCTGGGAAGACACTATTTAAAAATTTGGCCAGAAAACTTGTCTTTCAAATATAGATGGATTTAAATTTGAAGGACGAGTGTTCTGGTCCAATGATTAAATACGTTATTCCAGAGTATGGCAGGTAACTCGTTAAACCTGGATTTGCTGACATTTGACATAACACAGTATACATTAGCGTCACTTGCGTCTTTAAATTATTTAAGATAGAGGCAGGATCCGTTGGTCGGCCCAATTAACACTAGAGGTCAATAAGCCTGACATTAAGGATATCAAATAGCAAATAAGAAGATTTTCTGTGTCTTCTTGTAACATTATTTTTCAAACCCTCATAATCGCGTCACTGAAGTACCATATAGACGGTCTATAAAGTATAATCTCCCCACCCTATAAGCATACTTATGTCATTACATCCTAGATTAGGTATTTTATGTGGCTGATTAAATGCTTCCTACAATTTATTTGAGTTTATCGCATCCATCATGTAGTTTGCAATGGCACTATTCGCTTATACTCTTAACTAATCTTACCTCTTTAAACGTATTAGAACTTGAATAGAAGCGAATAGGGAAAAGCTCCAAGTAGTAAAGTTAACAATAACAACAACACAATTATGAGGTCACAACCATCAGGAAGGAGTCCTGAAAAATTATGTATTTTCAATGACAAACTGAGTGACTCACCACGCCAATGTGACTGGAATGAACTTGATGAAGAGAAGTAAGTATAAAGTCAAAACGATCAGATTTACAACATTTAGGGGTTTGTATTTTTATTTGTTTTGTTCTTGTTTTTTTTTTTTTTTTTTTTTTTTTTTCAGTTGTCTGTTTTGTTTTGTTTTAAAGCTTAAGAAACTAAGCTCAATTCAAGCATGTATTTTAAGTCAAATATTGTATGTTTAGATTATAATTCAATACTAAACATAACGTCGTTTTGAGACGATTTGTCCAAGATGATCTGGATCATCAGTAAATGCCAAAACGAAATAAAGTGCTTTCCATGGACAGAGGGGGGGGGGGGGACTCTACATAAGACTTGAAACTGACAAGACTTGAATCAAATCAGTTACATCTGTTCTCGTATATTAAAAAAACTGAATTGGAAATACATACTTCAGGCAGATCAAACACCATCTAGACATTGATAATCATAATAGAATCAAGTGTAAGAGACAGAGAAAAAACAGCACGATCAATCGATATTTTAAGGACGAGTATTCAGGCCAAGTTTTAAATGGGGTTTTTTTTCAGAGTACGGCAGGAATATTGACGGTTTTCATTGAAAAAAAAAGACTTCGATGAAAAACACGGATTTATCGACCTGATCTAAGAACACTTTTATTTCCATAAACATGGAGGATGCCTAAATTTAAGCACGGTCACAGACCAACAATTAGTATAAATTGAATTTGATACAACTTGATTTTACAACAGCATTATATAAAAATAAACTCTAAACAATACAGATAACAAAAATGTTATTTGCAATTTAATGAAGTACTTGAGTATACCGCCTGGGGGAAATTGTGTTAGAGATGGTTTAAGTGTGCATCGTCAATCCCACTTCAAAGTAAAATAAAAACACCTTTATTCGGTCCAACTACAGTAACAGTCAAGACAGGCTCCTCACTATTTTGAGTTTTGAAATAATACGGTTTTTGTTTTCAATTTACGTTTCGTTTTTACAATTGCCTAATATACTCTATCGTTCATATATTTATTTAGAGTATATTATACGAATCTTTGTATGTATTAATTTAACGAGTTATTATATATGCCCAATAAAACTATACGCTTGCGAGTTTGCGTTATTGCACGATAAAACTATAACGAGTATGGTCAAAGTGTATATCTAGTATTTGTACTTCTATTCACCATGGTTTGTATATCCATTTGCTTGAATGACACTTTGACCCAAAAAAGAAAACGTTGGATTCGTTGGATTTAGTGCGCACAAAAAGATTATTTTTAATTAGATAGACGTCTACTAGACGTCTAGTTTTTAATTGCCTTTTACATCGTATTTCACACCAACCAAATTTTTTATTCAACGCGTTCAAAGCATTATTCAACGATTACGCATGTACTAAGAAATGATAGGGTTTTCCAATGAGAGGGGTGGAATGATAGTACATATGTAGCAGAAATGTATTCTTGATTGTGCAATTTGCATTTGGTTCTTCCAGAAAAGTATCGAATATTATTGGAAAAAGAAGCGTAGATGCGCAACACAAAAGGACTTTATTAACCATTACCTCTCTTTTTGATCTTATTAAACCAGTTGTTTGTAATCGTCTCCCGCTGGAGCGCACTACTCCGCGGTGAATAGCAGAATGACTAGCATCCCATGTTTTATCCCGCCAGCTTCCTCAGAAGACTGTTGCATTTTTCTGTCTTCCGGGCAACTCCTTCGAGATGCACCTGATATGTAAGGTTGCGGTCTAGGTATTTCGGATTCGGCTCGTATTGAACGTTCAGTTTATGTTTTATTGTTTTTGTTATTGGTTGAAGAAAGGTATTTTAGCCCGAATGGTTCCGTATTTGTATTTTGTTCTTTATCGAAGCTGTTATATTGGTTTTTGTTCATGACTTTTATCGTTCATAACTTCTAGCAGCCTTGTGTCACCCAGTCACAAAACCGTTTTAATTTTAACCAGGTTAACTGTCCTACCCTGGAAAACTCGTAGTTAAAAAATTGGCCAGAAATCTCGTCATTCAAATAGCGATCGATTTAAATGACCCTCATATGAGTGTCCTGGCCAAATTTTAATACGTGTTTTCCAGAGTACGCCCACTAACTGGTTAAGGCGACAGCTAACGATTATATAGCATTATAGTGGACGTGATTTTCACGTCTTACCATACACACTTTATCATTTCATGCAAATAGTGGGGGAATGGATGAGTGGGTGAGTGGCTAATCGGTGAGTGGATAAGTAGCTGAGTGGCTGAGTGGCTGAGTGGCTGAGTGGGTGAGTGTGTGAATGGATGGCTCAAATTATTATGAACCCCACCACCAAATTGTTTGTTCAAACAGACAAATGTTTCTTGTATCATTTGTCCATTGTCAGGAGGAAAGAGTAGTATCGCATTAACATTCGTCTCTTTGTGAAAACAGTCAGGTATAGATAGAACGAAACTGACGTCACTCAGCTTTTGTAATTGTTTTTAGCCAGCATTTTATAATTACTTCTCACTTCTATCAATCAAACTATAAACGTTCAAGGTTACACATAGTTTTGTGTGTCTGTACGTTATATATCCAACGGGCAATGTTGTCAGTTTCTTAGTCAAGCGCACAGCATCTATAATACACGACCTCTCATCTTAATACGGTAATATATCGGTGTGATTCAAGTACTGATAAATGAATTTATACACAGAATTGTAAGACTTGGGTTTAGTTTAGTTCAATAAAAAAGAATCAAATGCTTTAGAGGGACAAAAACTAAAGTTCCATCTATGTGACCAACCACCACAATGCTGTATTATGTCGGTATTACGTCGGTATTATGCCGGTATTATGTGGGAATTATGTCGGTAACATGTCGGTATTATGTCGGTAGTATGTCGGTATTATGTCGGTATCATGTCGGTAATATATCGGTATTATGTCGGTATTATGTCGATATTATCTCGGTATTATGTCGGTATTGTATGGTATTTTCTCGGTATCATGTCGGCATTATGTCAGGATGAATCAGTTGCTGAAAATTGATCTGTCACCAATCCGAAAAGTGGGGATAATTTCAATTCTATATGGTGGAGAATATTTATAATTTCTTACATTGTTGTCAACTCAAAGTTTGCAATCCACTTTAATTTAATTCTAGAATCACATTTTAAGGTCACGACTTGATATCGTTTTGAGACGGTGGGTCACATTTCTAACCGTTTTAAGTTTAATTTGCCATCCTGTATCTGGATGATATACCTACAAAATACCGATTTCAGGTGGTGGTTACATGGCATGGTGTCCAAGGTGTAAGCTTGCTGTAACCCGAGAATTCTTTAAAAGTTGATAGAAATCCATCTATGGATATTATACAAAGTAAAATTATGCTGAATTCTGAAAAACACTTATTTAATATTTTGGACAGAAAACTCAACCTTCAACGAAGGTCCTTTTAACCAGTTAATGTCTTGTATTTAAACATTTTTGGCCAGAAAACTTGTCCTTCATCAAATATCGATCGATTTAAATGACCCTCAAACCTGCGACTTTAAGAGTGTCATTTAAATCGATCGATATTAGAATGACGAGTTTTCGGACCAAATTTTAAACACGTGTTTTTTTTAGTACGACAGAGTTGCGTAACCAAAATTATAAAAGAATATCTTTTATCTGATTGAATTAAATGAAGAAGCAGATGCCTTGGCGGTGAAATTGAATTAACAATCTCTATACAAGAGAATTAAACGGTTTTCTAAAGAAGAACTCATGGAATTCCGTTTCATCTGCTAATAAAATGAAAATAAAAACGACGATATTGTGAGATTCGACAGCAGAAAGCAGATGTTAACATTTACCTTTGTATCTGTCCGGTATCACTTATGTTTTAATTGCACGCCATAAAATAACACGAGCGATAAATTTAAATGTTGCAGGAAAAGCAGACTTGCAAAATTTAATGATTTTTTAATTTTAGATTCTGATCCCTGTTTTCGGTCGGATCAATATATTTCTATTTAAAGGATTTAATTATAAAATACAATTTACTTTTAAGTAAGACTATATTATCTTTTATTTCACTTTGTCAGTTTTTATTCTTCAAAATTAATCAATGATCAGGATTTTATCATGGGGCTTGGAAATAAATATAACAAAACAAAAATGGACATGAATACTAATATAGGACAAATTTAATGGATGAATTTAACTGAGTGAGTTTCACAATGTTTTCCCACCATTTTTCATGTATCCTCCATGTATGCCATGGGAAACCAAATTTCCATTTCATATACTACTGACTAGTGCGGGGCGGTCCTTGGCAAGCTTAAGGACCACGGTCCTACGGTCCTTGGGAAATGAAAACCGCAAGGACCGGTCAGGACCGGTCCTTTTCGACATTGAACATTCCTGAGAGACTGTTGGAAGTTCGAACCGTTTTGACCTTTGAGACCGTGGGATCGTTCATTCTTGAACCGTTAAAGACCGCTACACGATGAAAACCGTGGTCTACAGGAGTAAAACACACGGAGTAGTCACACTCATTTCAAATTGTAACCTAATTAGAGAAGAGGGGTGATGCCTTCTTTATTTGCTCACCGTACTTCATTGTTACTTCGATAATTTAATAAAATTTGAAATTTATCCCCATTAACGGAGATAATGGCATCGCCCAAGGCGTTTATCGAGTTGTTCGTGGCGTTGATACACACACGCAACTCCTACCCCCCCCTCCCCCCCCCCCACACACACATTAGAGGGCAGCGAGCATTGAAGAGTAAGAGAGAGACGTGAAGTTATAATAAGAGGGGGTGGATGAGGTAATAAGTAATAAGAGGGGTCGATGGTGACTTTTCGCCACATCTAACAAACTCAGCTACCCATTCACTGCTGAGTAGACAGGGATTCAGAAAAAACTCGACTGCACCCAGGATCGATCTCTGGCCCTTTGCGTATAAAGAGAGTGCTCTATCAACTGAGCTATCGGGTCCCCAAATATTCTATTGGACTTTTTTAAAATTCAGACGTTATAACTGGGTTTTTTGGAAGGAAGAAACTAATGAAACTCATATTATTTGATTAGTAAAAACACCAAACGAAATTTTAATATTATTGTATTATTTTAAATGACAACAATGCGAAAGAAAGGAGTGGTGACAAGAGATGGACAAAAGAAAACAAAAAATCGGATTTGCTACTTGCTAGGTTCGACACACACACACACACACACACACACACACACATACACACACACAAACACACACATCTTTAGTAGTCACATACATTTCAAACAATAACCCATTAGAGAAGAGGGGTCATGCCTTCATCATAGATCATTGTCATTGCGATCATTATGGTGTAGTAAATTTTGAAATTTACCCCGTATACTGGAATCGTCCAAGGCGTGCGCCTCCTGTTCCCCCCATCTCACACACGAAAGGGCGGTTTGCGGAGTGGAGGGAGGTGGTCGTCTGCCTGTATGGTCGTCTGTGTCGTTTAGTGTATGGCAAAGGGGGGTGGGTGCGATTAATTAAGTGGGATGGGTGGTGATTGGTGGAAGATAGGCAACCGAGGCAACGAATCGCTGGGGAAGTAGTATGGCGCGAGACCGTTGAAAGGTGATAAGAAGTGAGGACCGCCGCCGGTCTTCCACTATGGGACCGATCCCCGGTTCACAGCTAAAAGACCGTGGGACCGGTCCTTGGACCGGTCCTCAGCGCGGCACTACTACTGACGTTCTCTGAAAAAGCACATGTTAAATATTTTGACCCTCATCGTGTCAAAAAATCTCAAACCTGGGACTTCCTTTTTTGGCAGATGAAGGACATTTTATTGGATCGATATTTGAAAGACAAGTGTTTTGGCCATTTTTTTATTATTTTTTTTTTACTGGTGTTTCTCTTACAGTAGTAGTCACTGCCCAATATATTCACACCGGTTTCGAGTGAAATTTGGTATTTAATGTACCAAAACACATACTACCGGGGACTAGAGATTGATGTCATTATCTTAGCCTTGACCCACTCCTTGTTGTGAATAGTGGGCCCAATAGACACCAAGTGGAAGGGGACATGACCACCCCTCTCGGACAGTCGTGATAATGTAAACAATGGCAGTGATTTGATTTTATCTTACTTTTTTTTGCCAACCCAACATGTCATCCCCAGAGTTTGGATCGCTGGGTCTCATAAAGGTCTGGAGGACATTTATTTGGGGTGGAACTTTGTTGAAAGCGATTGTCGATGTTTATTTGACGCTGCGACTTAAACCGAGATTAACCTACGATCTTTATGACTTCAAAGAATAAAAAAATAATACGATTTATAAAAATCGAAACGTTGGTAGGGCCATAAATTATACTCGCTATCGGAACGTCCACCGTCCACCCCTCCTCCCTCCCCAAGGTTCGTCTCTGCCCCCAAAGACAAGAAGTAGACAAGAGTCTCGAAACACGAGGACATGCTACTGTACTTTGACAAAATGTATTTTTTTTTAAATTTGGCCCAAAGTACATTTACTTCTTAACATTGATCCTTTAAAAGATACTCAACTTGTCGTATTTCCTTAAAAACCGAATCTTCCATCTTGGGTGGAAGAGTCTTTCAAAAACGATCGATATATTAACACTTTGAAGTAAATATTTTGTGGGAAAATATTTTTAAAAGTGTAATTCTTGAAACGCAGTGTGACCAAATAAAATAACAAACAAACAATAAATAAAAATTAAAAAACATTCAACTCCATAATATCCATTAATGAAAAGTACCCCCAAATTTGACTCAGTTCAGTATTGAGCAAGCATTTTAAAAAGAATAAAGGGAATTTTACTTTTGTATTTATTTTTTCGATACATTGGGAGTCATTTTAATTGATATGCGTGAAAAAGTGTTTTCGATCGAAAATGTGAAAAATCTTTTTGACAGTGTATGGCAGCCGGCAGCAAGTGAAAAACGCTCATAAGGTGTCAATCTGGACCCTGCAGACTCAATTAACTCAGAATGGGAATGTGAATGTAAAATCCACGGTACAAGTTTTGAACTTTTTGCATAAAGATGAAGGCAATACATCAATTCTATTTTTCCTTGTTTACTTAATGTTTTAATAGTGACATTTTACTTATTATATTCCTATGATATAAATTTATCTCACACTGTTACTAGTCATAAATACATAGATTATGTTTTTGCAATGAGTGCAATAATATCAACAAAATCTCGCATTGTGGGCGGTAACAAAATCTTGGTCTGCGGTCTATACCCCTATATCTGTTTTTCCCATTCCACGTTGCTCTCTTCTTTGTTCTGGATTGACATTGCTCGGTATTATTTTTTGGTCCTGGCAGATATCCTTAACTGAGAGATTTTTTTTTCTTTGTAAATCATCGTTTTGGGTCTCATTCAAAGCGGGGATCCGTTGCTTGTTCCTGTAAGAGACTTGTAGATAAACTCAAATAGGCAAAATGTTAGATGACCACATAGAATCTTCTGTTCTCTATTTGAACCAGTCCCATTTGTCTTATTTTTTCTTAGTGGGTTTAAAGTTAGGTCTTTCAGCCTTTCCTTTTCATTTTCGTTTTTTTTTAAAGCCACTAAAATGACCTAAAAGTGGTTTTCAAGCGCAGTCACATCACTGAATACAAATAAGACTCTAGGATGTCATTGCATCCCTTGTTTTTGCCTTAGCCTGTGTAATATAATAATGGGATAACCATCTTACCAACAGCAATGTCTAGTCCTTTTCTTACACATCTAATGAATGTCTCGATACTTTTTCATAATTTCTTTTGAGGAACCATTCTCAAGTTTTGGTTTGAATAGGGATTTATAACATTTCCCTTTTATTGATTTTTAGCTACTTGACGTGTTTTGTATGAGGATGCCTGAGACGAAAATTCCCATCTAACATACGAATTCACTATATACAATTTTTCTGCCTATCACAATTTGCTATAATTAATAATTCCTCAAAAATTTGCTTGCTTTATTTTCTTTAAAAATTTGTCATGATGCGTTCACCTACATACATTTTCATTTTATATTCCATCTGTCATCTTTAGCAAAGAATCTAAGACTTTCTGCAAAATGTCATTATCTTTTGCATTGTTTATATTTGGATAGACAAGAAACTATTATCCAATTTTACTTCTGTATATTTATCAAGTGTGATGTTAATTTGTTAAAATTAATTAGGTAAAATGTTCATTTAAACACTGGTGATCTTATAACTGCTTTTCATTTTACTCTTTTGGCTTAATAGGTTCCTATTTATACCATCTCTCTCTCTCTCTCTCTCTCTCTCTCTCTCTCTCTCTCTCCTCTCTCTCATTCTCTCTCTTTCTCTCTCCCCCTCTCTCTCTCTATCAGACACACACACATACACACAAAAATAAAAACACACACACACTCACACATATAACCATTTCTCCCTTTTTGAGCGTGTAGAGTATATGAGCGTGAAAATAAAAGAAAGAAAAAAATGAGAGAGAGAGAAAGAGAGAGAGAGAGAGAGAGAGAGAGAGAGAGAGAAGGGGGTGGGGGCTAAGGATGTTTGTTGTCGTATTTTATAATGAACTTCACAACCTTTTTCTTCAATTTTGGACTCCTGAATGTATTAATGGTACAGACCGGGAATTGGGACAATTTTTAGAGAATAAAATAAAAATATTGAGTAAAGAACATGACTGTCGTATTCTGGAAAAAAACGTGTTTTTCAAATTTTGGCTTAGTTTTCTGGCCAATGATTTTTTTAAAAAGTTTTTTTTTTTTGACTACGGCAGATGAGGCAATCAAAAGACATACTATAAAACACTGAGTTGTCATTATGCTTTTAGTAGTATTTCAATATCTAATGTTTTTCGAGGCATGTCGCAGTTTTCCCATTCTCTTCTATTTTATAGTAAATGTGCATGTTCATACGGTGCTTGTGAAATGGTGGCGGCGGGTGTTATGTGCTCCATTATAATGAAGCGTGTCACAATGTTATAACGATAATGGTGCATTTGCTTGCAAAACCAATATTAATTATAAATCATCAACCTTTACGAGATGCATATACCAATCTCCAGGACAAGGGTATCGTTTCTCGGGTTGGTTGGGGCATGTCTATCGCAGACCTGATGAAACACTGATAAGGAAGGCTCTGCAATCACACCCCAAGGAAAGAGGCCGCACCAAGGGGACCGTAGAGAGGGACATAACCAAGAATAGCTGCTGACAGGACCAGGTAGAGATCGCTTGCATCGCCTCAAGTCCAGCAGGCTCGGAGAGGGTTGAGTGAGTGAGTGATGTTATGCGCTGGCAACATGGTTGCTAGGACATCATCCGAACGAGTCCAAGAGTAGACCGTACCTTCCCAGGGGGCTAGGCATTTTGAACACCGCTTTTAGCCTACCACGGTTCGAGCCTGGGGCTATATAAGCGTAGCGCGGGAAAGCAGAGGGGAGTCCTTGTAAGTTATGTCGAGTTGAACAGAATACCACTTTCCAGCGGTCCTGTTCTATATCATTTTATTATTGAATTGTAGTGTTCCCTATTCGTGGATGTTAGGAGAATGGATAAATGGATAAGTAGAGTTGTATCGTTCTATTTAGTGTTATACATGTTATTTAGTTCCTTAATAAAGGTATGGTGGTAAACGTTGATCTCCATTTATTTCATCATTAAAAATGTCTGACCGTGAAGCACAGACTTTCTCCTTCTTTCTCTTCCCTCTGATCAGGCTAGGCCCAGTGCAGTGGCCTGATCTTCCTCTCCGAGGAAACTTAACAACGAGTTCCCTCCTTCTATCCTTCTAGTCTTTTCCCTTTTCTTTTCTTTTGTTGACGTTTCGGGTTATCTGGCTCTATCGACTAACCGAGAGCACCCGGATCGTCACAGTGACGCCCAATAAGTTGTTGTTTCATTACATTTTTATTTACTATTTACATTATATTTGACTGTTACTCATCTGCCTCAGGCCAAATATGATTATTTTATCAGCCCAGTAATATTTCCTATCATTTGACTAGGAGCGAGTAAAATAACACTTTCTAGTATTATAAGTTAAGCGCTGATTTACTGTGTGCTGCACATGAAATTTGGTTAGCAGACACCTGGCATAGGCTTGACCTTGACCCCACGACTCGACCTGGTCTGTTTGTCTAGTCAGTCAGATCGTGTCCTGAAAATGGATCTAGCCGGGATTTAAAATTTAAATAAGGACCAACTTATACATTTTGTTGAGGAAAATAATATACCCTTAAATAGCAATCCCACTAAATCAGAATTACAAGTAAGAATACTAAATCACCTAGATTTTCACTTTCATTCTGCGGCTGTTACTGTTAGCAATCAAGACAGTCAATTTCAATATAAGACAGACGACTCCGACATCAAAGAAAGTTTAAGAAGTCGCTGCCAACATTGCTGCCTCTCCTACCATGTTTTAGTGAGCATAACATTGAGAGTTTAATTTCCATATTCGAGTGTATTGCCATTACTTTCGGCTGGAATAAACGTTTCTACTGGTCACTTCTTATTCAAAGTCAATTGACGGGCAGAGCTAGAGATGTCTATCTGGCTCTCCCAATTGAATTATTCAAGGAATATGATCTGCCAAAAAGCATAATTTTATGCACCTACGAAAAATCTCCTGAACTGTAGAGACAACAGTTTAGTAACTGGCGCAAACCTGACTCGCAAACCTTTTTAGAGTTTGTTAGAGACTAGGAAATTTAACAACTTGTACAAAACGAACAATTGCATAACATTCCAAGATCTTAAAGAAATGGTTCTGATGGAGAATTTCCGTTTCTCTTTGCCAGATAACCTGTGCTCTCAAATGGCAGGTCTACCAAGGACAAAGAGTGCCCATGGATTAGTAAACATCATGGATGACCTTTAGCGCCACCAGAATTCCATTCGTGATACAGATCGGACAGTGAACAAATTCCCTCCCAGCGCCATCACAATAACAGTGCCAGCCAGAGATAGAACTTGTCAGTTCGATGCCAACAGAGACATACCAGACCAACAACGATTCAGGAATGGAAATAAGAAAGTTAAGTATGCATATTCAAATAATCAAAATAAGACAAAATTAACTTTCTATTGCTCTATCTGTCATACTAATACACACTCGACAGAGAGGTGTTTCAAAAATAAATGACAATCGAATTCAGCGCAGAGAACTTATGTTTTTACAATACTAATACCAAATCATCAATTACTCCCAATTCTCACATTACGCATACTCATAAAAACACCCACATTCATTTAAACCCTTCATAGAAGATGGTTTTATCTCATTATAATCTAACCCAGACACGTACCAGCCCATTAAACGGCTACGTAATACTGGTTCTAATCAGTCTCCTATTACTAAGACTGCCATCGATGGTATCGAGGATGTAATCCCCTTTGGCCAGACTATCATAAAAGGAGTAGAGTCAGTCGAAAAAGTAAATTTAGTAAAATTAAATTTCATATCACACATGATCAGAAGTAATGTCGTCATTGGCGTGATAGATAATTTGCCTATTAATGGAATGCAGGTAC
>NC_088361.1:72247444-72257444 GCF_034508935.2 Berghia stephanieae
TATTATTATTATTATTATTATTATTATTATTATTATTATTATTATTATTATTATTATTATTATTATAATAATAATAATAATAATAATATTATTATTATTATTATTATTAATAATAGATGGTGTTAACACGATAACGGATAAATCGTTCTAAATTGTATTTTTATGGAATCTTTGACGCTGACATTAAAAAGCTTTCCTCTATTGATGACGTCATTACTTAAGATTATGGTAAAATGGAATAAAACAAGATTATCAAAATCAAGGGTCTGTGAGGAAGATGTCGATGATGACCCTAATCTCCAGATTTCATCTTTTTCTACGGTTAATGACGTATCACTTATGTGTGTTGCTAGGGACTCAATAAAGAGTGAGTTAAATGAGTTCAAGTCTCTTGTGGATGAGCTGAAAAAAGAAAATAGCGGTCTTCGATTGGAAGTTCAAAAGCAAAATGAAATTACCAATCTTCTCAAAACTGAAAGCAAAATCATTGTGGATAAAATTAATAAAATCAACAGTGAGCTAAGCAAATATGAAATGTACTCAAGGAGGAATTCTCTTCGGATATCTGGTATGGTAGAGGAACATAACGAATCAAAGTAAGAGTCTTCTTAATAATAAAATGAAACTGGCCATACATACATGAAAAAGACTTGGACGCCTTTCACTGGACATGGATCAAACCTCGTGCAATAATTATCAAGGAAGGGTTGATTGTGGTTATGTCCTTCAATCTCGTCGGCAATTAAAAGACCACTTTCTGCAGACAAGGTTCGTCGTAACAAGGCAAAAATCAATGTAATTACTAAAATCGGAGAACGAGTTATCCCCTATCTCCAGTGGATAAGCAGTTGGGATCTTGTGAATTTTGCCCACCGTTATCAGATAACAAAACAAGCATAAAAGACGTTTCGCGATCCACCATAACTGTTTCTGTTACGTCATAATCCTCAAATGATATCGTTGTAACAACTCGATACAATTTTGTTAAACAGAAACTGCAGTTCGCCATACAAAAGACACCGATAGAAAAAGACAAACTAGAATTGCTGACATCAATAAGAGTTCTCGTCAAATTGCAGAAAGTGGGGCAACTTATTCTTCACAAAATACCCAGTCTAGCTACCAGCAAAATGATGTTGGCAACGTGTGGACATCAAAACCGACATCCTCTCATCCAAATACGAAGAATCATTATCGTCATTCTTTCTATACATCTATTTCCCAGACCTAGGAGTACTGACTACGAACATTTACTGGAACCTCAACTCCTGATTTTGAAATATGGTATACCAATGTTGACAGTTTTCTAAATAAAAGGACTGAATTAGATATTTTAATTGACCAGATATATCCAAAAAGCATATGTATTTCAAAATTAGTGCCTAAACATTACGGTGATCTTAGTATCGAGTTGAAATTTTCGATTAAGGGCTACGATTATTTCTTCAATGTGCAACCCCACAGAGGAGTTGCAATAAGCAATTTAGACATAAGCTTGGTGCTCACGAATTTACCTTTAATCAAACTGTAGAAGAAAGTATTTCGTGCACATTTTAGTACAATAATCTAACATTCTTAATAGGTAATTTATTTCTATAAAAATAAAATCGGAGTGTTTTTATGCACCTCCGTTACGCATGCGCATTCCACCCAATTTCATCAGCGATATTGTGTTTCTGTATTTGGACATGGCAAAAGTTAAATCGTGACATCTGAAGGATGTCTAATTTAAATAAAAATAATAATAATCTAAAAAATCGAAATATAAAACCAGAAAATAGAAGTTGCATTGAAGGTAAAATAATGTTTTAGAAAGACCTTATTAACTTACGCAACCCTAGCACCGGCTATATCCGTAGTTTACCCGGGTTACTTTTATCTCATGCCAATTTATTACATTATTCTGTGACAGATTATAGGCGTAGTATCAAAGCTAGTGTTTTTGGTTTTTACATGTTAATGATAGTTGAATAAAACTATCTATGTACATGCTCATGTTAATACATTTTTTTTCAAAATTTGAAAAGTAGCAAAATCTCTAGGATTGAGTGAGTCAAATGTGATGAACAGTCAGGTGGTTCCGTAGCGCAGTGGGCAAGCTGTCAGACCTTGAAAGTACTGGGATCGTTTCCCAATGTTGACATTTTTTTTTTAGTTTATTGAGAAAGACATAATTTTTGTTGTTATGTTTGTTTGTTTGTTTTCTTCCTTTTTGTTGTTGTTGTTTTTCAAAAAACTTTTTATCATGAGTAAAAAAACACATTTGAATGCACCGAAATTCACTTTAGCCATAATAACAGACACTTTAACGTCGTAACCATTTACAGACCACCACCATCAACTAAAAACAAGAGTACGAATACAGCTATTATAAAAGAGTTTGAAGACTTTCTCCAAGGAAAAAAAAACAGAGAATGGGTAAATTATTATCCTAGATTTTTATTTTCATGCCGAGATTTCGGACAACTTCACCAAACTTCTAGAAGTATTCAATCTTACACAAAATGTCAAAGGACCAACTCACGAGGGTGGACACACCTTGGATCTCGTTATGACACGGTCTATCGATACTTCCACTAGTGAGATTAGGATCAGAAACCAAGACATTTCAGACCACCACCCAGTATATTTTAAGGGGAATGTCCCTGTCCCGATTTCAGTCACACGCGTCACAGAGAAATTAGATCTTCTCTACACATGGTTAACTGCTGAAATCCGCAAGGCCAAACATGACAGGCGTCATAAGGAGGATAATATTTGGCGAAAGTCTGGACTAGAAATTCACAAACAAATGTATAAAAAAGTCAAAAATGATACCAATCAACTAATAGTACCAAGCGGCAATATATGAAGGACACTCTGATAGAAAGCAAACGTGATTCTAAAAGATTTATGATACCGTCAAATTAATGATCACACCATTGAATACAACAAATCTATCAACAAATACATCTCCAAAAGAGCTCTCTGACAAAATCCAACACCTTTTTCACAGAGAAATTTCCAACATCCGACAGGAACTAGACAACGACAGTGCCAAAATACCATCTTATCCATACCCCAGCACGACATCACCAGTTGAAATGACAGGCCATGTGACTGCACCAATGGACCCAACAACAATAACTAGGCAAGTGACATCGCTTGAAAGAGCAACATCAACTGAAGAGACACTACAGGATTATCCAACACTTTCCTGAACAACACAACCAACTAAAACTATGAACTCCCGTTATAAAACGTTAACATCGTTTGAACCCGTAACAATAAAGGAAGTTAAAAATATATTGTCAGACATGCCCGTTAGATAAAACACCAACTTGGCTGATAAAGGCATGTGCAAATTATCTTGCTCCAGCTATTGCATCCATTGTAAATGAAAGACTAGTGTTGCCCGATTTTCCAAATATGCTGAAACATGCCTTGGTTAGACCCCTGAAGAAAAAAGCAAATCTTGACTGCAATGAGTTAAAGAATTTTCGACCTGTGTCAAATTTTAATTTCATTTCAAAATTAATTGAAAAAGTCTTTGCTGCTCGTCTTATTAACAATATATCTAGAGACGAATGCCTTAAATGTTAAATTTCAATCTGCCTCCAAAGCCTCACATATCTAGCACAGAAACGGCATCACTTAAAGTTTTTAATGATATTGTAAATGATATAGATAATAAAAATGCTGCGATGCTAATTTAACGAGATTTAAGTGCCGCATTCGACACTATCGATCAAAATTTACTTCTGACTATAGACTACGTGATCAATTTTATATAAGTGGCACAGCTTTGGACTGGTTAATGGAATATTTGTTTGAAAGAACTCAGTCGGTAATTATAGAAAACTATGTATCAACTCCGTCCATATTAACGTGTGGAGTGCCTCAGGGATCTATGCTCGGTCCCATCCTTTTTACAACGAATACTGCTACCCTTTCTGATATGTTATCCACCTTTCTCATTGATTTTCATTTTTATGCTGATGACACTCAGCTGTATACAAAACTCAATAATGATTCAGAGCTGTCATCAGTATATGTTATGGAAAATTGTATTACTAACATCAAGGATTGGATGACACTAAACAAACTTAAATTTAATCATGAGAAGCAGAAATGCTAATTTTTGGAAATAGGTATCAACTCTGAAAAATATCTAAAAATGAGATACTAGTGGGTGAAAATACTATTAAACCTAGTTCTTGTGTGAGAAATCTTGGTGTGTATTTAGATCAAGGGTTTTCCATGGAAGATCATGTTTTAAAAAATATGTCAATGTTGTAATTATCACATTAGAAAACCAGACATTATATTGATGAGGATAATACAAAAATGCTTGTTAATTCTTTCTTTTACTAGCAGATTAGGTTATTATAATGCCCTTCTCATTGGCTGTCAAAGTAGATTAATTCACCAACTACAAAAAATTAAGCGGCTAGACTTATGAAATTAACGAAAAAAAGAGATAATTTTACACCAGTTCTCAAGGAGTTGCACTGGCTTCCTGTGAAGTTTAGGATAGAATTTAAGATATTATGCTATGTTTTTAGATGTTTGGATGGATTGGCACCTGAATATTTGCAGGAACTGATTTTAAAAAATATGAACCCACTCGAAACTTATGATCATCTCAGTCCCAACTTTTAAAGGTCACCACCTCCAAATCCACTTTTGGCTTAAAAAATCCTTTTCATCTATTGGTCTCCATACTATGGGACGCACTCAGTTCTCGGACAAAGTCCTGTGAAAATTTATCATCTTTCCGGAAATGTCATGCTTATTATGTGGTGTATAGTGATTATTATTTATTTTAAAAAAATATTATGTAAAGCGCCACAGAGCACGGTTAACGTGGATGTTTAGATGTAAGATAGCTCAACTGTCAGTTGATGTTTGATACAAATGTAACAATCATAACCTTTATCGTGGAGTTATCGCTTCTCCTTGCCTTTGGTCGGCAAATAAAAGCTATTACGGATGAAACGGTGGAGAAAGATAAACTAGAGTTGGCTCTAAGACCTTATTGTTTAAACTCTTAATTGAAGTGCTGCTGGTAGCGATAGCCATAGTAGTCCGTTGGCTTCGCAGCCAGATCCATGCGTTTTGTGCACTTTTGTAACCAGCAAACAAAGTACACAAATGGGTACAGAAAATTATAAAGATTTGAAAAATAGATGGCTCCAAATACAATTTTTATTTAAAAGACCTTAAAATCTGTCGTAAAGGTCTAGTGACAATGCGCACTTTGTGACGTTTTGGGGTTAGATGACAAAAGCATTAAAAAAATCTACCATTAAGAACATCTTGATTAGTTTTTGTTCGTATAGATATGTTTGTTTTAATGTTTTCCATTATTATTTAATTATTTTAAAATAGTTTTTTCGTCTTCTGGTCGCAGTAAAAAACCGAATAGAAATTGTCATTTTTCTGCCCGTTCAACAAAGATTCGAGTCATCAGGACGACCCATCCTTCACTAAATTAAATATGTACAACGATGTCTGAGCATTTGTAAACGGAAAAAAGAACAAGGCACTAAAACAATATATTGAAAGCACTTAAAGAGCTTCCTTTCAACCAATGTGTACAGTACAATTATGGTAAATCAGTTTGGGCCGCATTTGATGATGTTACAGACTCATTTAAAGTTAAAGCTCTTGCTAATCAACCCTCTAAGGAAGATATAGCCAGACATTTCAACATCATCCAGAGATTTCACGCCTTCCAGACAATATGCAACCAACTCGTGAAACTCTCAAACATCATTTAAAACGACAGTTTACCAAGCTGGTTATGTGTGGAATTAAAAGTTCTCTTGCTAAAGACCCTACTCTTCCTTCCAAATCAGATTTTGGTTGGAAAGAAGATGGGATACCAAAGTGGTCAACTTTGACTGACCTTGTACATACCTCACAAAATCTGATTAAACGTATAGCTGTTCATCAAAGGGATGTTCCAAAATATGCAATTGTGTTATCGCATCTCTTCCATGTACTCTGTTGTGTGCCTGCGATGAGCAATGCTCTAGAGACAATGATTTACTTTAAACACGTTTTCTAAGTTTATGTTTTCAACAAGCTATGTAATTATGTTGCTGTTAAATATGTACACAGAAAAATGTTTTAAATGGTTCAATGCCTCATTGAATAAAGAGATGTATTGTACAATATATCTAAATGTAAACGTGTTATTTTCTATATGATAGAAATACTTTGTACGGTTATGTTTGGGAGTGGTTGTAAGTGTGTGTCGGGAGGGGAGGGGGTACTTGCCTTGGTAGTTGAATTGTCTATTTTTTTAAACAATCAAATTAAGATTACTTGAGTTTTGAGGATGTGAAGATTAAAAATGTTATTGAAATGCATGGCATTTCAAATATGTCAGATTCTAAACTATATAAACAGTTTCCAGGAAGGAGATATTTTTTGTTAAAATTTCCTGAAAAATCACAATTGAAATTCGTATTTTCTTATATATTCAATCAAATTAAAATGGAAAAATAATTTGTATGTCCAAAGTACCCAACGGAATACCAAAATAGCCAGATTATTATAAAATATGTATAAAACTGTATATTTTTGAGGAAAAAAAATTCTTAAAAATTTATTTTGTCACCTTTAAAGGGTAATAACTCTTGGTTACAACTATTTTTCAACTTGGAGCCATCTTTTTTTTATTTTTGAAATCCTCATAAACTTCTGTACTTTGTGTGAAAATGTCATGCTGGTTACACGATCTGCACAATTTTTTCATTAAGCCAACGGACTATAGCGCGCATACTAGTTTCGAACCCAGACCATTGAGCTTATCGTTTGGACTCGAACCCACAACTTCAAACAGAAAACCCGTCCACAGTAATAAGGAGAGGAAAATATATATTTGCCGTTCTTCTCCACAACAGTAATAAAAGGGATATAATAATGTAAGTTTTCTGATTTTCTAAACATGAAAGCTTAATGACTAGATTACAGAACGTTGTTGTTAAAACTGCCATTGATTACAATATAGTTCCAAAGAACAGTTCTGTCACATACTCAACCCGTTTAATCTTCCGATTAAGTGGGTGGCTCGATAAAAAGAAAAACCACCGATGGAATAATGAGATATAATCAAAAATATTCATATATACTTTAACAAAACCAAAAACTAAAAAAAAAATCAAAATAATTCCCTGCTCTTTTCCTTTCTTACTTTTTAAGAGAATATTTTAAACAGTATTCGTGACACACCGATATTAGAGATGGTAAAATTGTCAGGAAAATAAAATAAGACTTGGTTATTACATAGAGGTTATTCACGATTTTAACACGTTAAAATTTGACAGTCCTAAAACTAAAAAGAGGGGAGGCAAAAAAAAAAAAAAACAAAAAAAAAAAAAAAAACAATTTATATTAGCCGTCTATTCCCTTTTTTATTTTGGAAACAGCCTTGTATAGAGCTATGTCATTTTCTTTATACCGATTTCGACTGATATTTTGGATGATTTTTGTTCTTGTATAGTTCTTTCTACTTTGTCTTTCAATGTGTCATGTACAATTTTTCAGATTGTTATCTTTGTTCATCACATATTTTTTATTTATTGTGATACAAACGATATGTGATTTCAAACCTATTTAATAGTTTTATGACAGCGGTCGCGTCGATGTCAAAACATTTGGGATCTACCAACATGATGTAAGATTTAGAACAAAATAAGCATGTGCAAAGGACGCCACAGGTTGTTTTATAAAATTGTTTTATATTCTTTATATAGGAGAAAACTATTTAATATTCTATGGTAAACACTTGCATCCTGAGTTTTGGCAGGCCAGATTGTTTAATTGACGCATTAGTTTAATGTATTGGCAATAACCATACAAGGGATACTGGTGAGATTTAGGGCAAATTAAGAATCTAGCATTACTAGATTATTGTATGGATGATACACAGTTTATTCATCTTACCATTTTGCCGCACACTTTTATAAGTTGTTTATTTGTGATATAATATATAAATAATATCGTTGTATATTTTAACCAAAAAAGCTTGCCGTGTAATGTGAGATTACATCACCACACATCATATATATATATATATATATATATATATATATATATATATATATATATATATATATATGTGTGTGTGTGTGTGTGTGTGTGTGTGTATGTGTGTTTTAGGCGCGTTCTGTCAATTTGCCTTACCGACCCATCGCGCTTTTCATGGATCCACAGAATGTGCAACAATCCATCGATATTTATACAAAATTCCAATCGATATAATTTTACGGGGTTTCAGAGAGGAGCGCTTTAAAGGCTCATGATAAAATATCTTGATATGATATCAACTCAGAGATGAAAACATTGGTAATGATTTAAGTAATTGTAATGCAGCTATGTGGTAGTGGTTTTGTTTTGTTAGTATTAGTAGTAGTAGTAGTAGTAGTAGTAGTAGTAGTAGTAGTAGTAGTAGTAGTAGTAGTAGTAGTTGTAGTAGTAGTAGTAGTAGTAGTAGTAGTAGTAGAAAAGAAGAAGAAGTAGTGGTGGTAGTAGTAGTAGTAGTAGTAGTAGTAGTAGTAGTAGTAGTAGTAGTAGTAGTAGTAGTAGTAGTAGTTAAAGTACTATATATATATATATATATATTATATATATATATATATACATATATATATATAATATGACGACCGATATGAATATTTATTTTATGATTTGTATTATTTCATAAAGAATAATAGGATTTCGACTTAAGATAATGCCCATAATAATATGCATGTTTAATCTCATTTTTCCCCATAACTCAAATAAAGGGGATCAGATATAATAGCACAATTTCAATAACTTTATTCAAAATTACCACAAGGTCTGTTGATAAATACTAACTATTGCCATTCCCTCTGCCTGTCGTCCAGGCCTGCGACCAAAGTTTGCCTCATTAAATTACTTCATTTTTTATAAAAAGTTTCACAGATAAAGTACACAAAGTTATTTAGATGTTAATATTAAAATGAAGATATCTATCTATAATTTGATGAAAGTACATATTGGCCAATCTCTCAAAACGTATTCATCACATTATACTACCTAGTTATAAATTGTTAAGAACGTCAAAAAGTGCTTAATATACCCTTTTTTAAATTCCATTTTTCGAGTACTGGGTTAAACCACCCAGCTACATTTAAAGTTATGGAATCTTCGATAGCGATCTCCGTGTTGGGACTGGACAGAGTTTGGTTTCAATTAAGTTTTCAGATTTTGTGGAGCCAAAAATTATATAGTCAAGTCTAATGGAGCTACTACCATTGCCATTATTTTCTTTAATTTTGGGTATAATGATGTCAAATGACTGCACGAATGAGAATGTCACATTCACATGCTTATTAATTAAGCCTGACATATATACATCGTCTCCTCTATAATGTATAAAACTTCCTTTTTAATACGATCCATTGTTATCACGAAATCTCAATCATGATTGAAGTTCTCTCAGTGGTGCGGTTACCTTTAACAAAATTGATGAGCAAAACAAAACCGAAAAATAATAAAATAAAATAAAATAAAATCAGGAGAGCGCAAAGTATGATTGTCGAGGTGGAAGCTTTTTTCTATTCTAAGCAAAAAATTTGAATTTTCAAAACAAGAATGTTTAGAACCTCTTCTTTATCTCATTATCCAATCGTAACACTTGTAAAATGTCAACATATGAATTTGTTTTGTTCATTTTATTTCAGATGTGGACTACATATATTTATTTAACTCTTTTATTTATCTTTGTCTCACAAAGCGGTATGGGATACATGTTCGTATTCGTTGAGAGCCTCATTTAAAATGTGTTAAATATTCTTTACTGCGTGGTTTAAAAACGAAATATAAAATGTCGTCTTAAAATTTTGACGATTTTTGTTTCTACTTCAGCAAGCTGTACATTTTTGTTGGTTTCAAATCGTAATGGTCTCAAACCAACGCGAAATACAATTACAACAAGCCCAGAATTACCTACGGTTATCATCAGACATGCAGATATTAATGTGCA
>NC_088361.1:72267444-72272444 GCF_034508935.2 Berghia stephanieae
ATTGAACAATATTCACTATTTCGAGGAGATCGGACTAATGTAAATAAACGAACTGGGGGTGGGGTGTGCACATATATTAACAACAAATGGTGCCACCCCAATAACTGTCATATAAAGAAAATGTATTGTGACGACTATATTGAATTTATTACTGTTTCGTCAAGACCATATTATCTACCCCGGGAATATACACATGTCATCATCATCAACGTCTACATTCCACCTTCATCAGACAACACCACAGCGAAAAATATTTTGAGGAAAGAAATACAGGACATTCAAATTAAGTCACCCGATGCCGTATTGATGGTCACTGGCGATTTTAACCAATGTAACGATTTTACTCTTCCGGGACTTCATCAATACGTGGACTGCGAGACAAGGGACAAAAAAAACATTAGATTTATTCCTGTGTAATATTAAAAATAGTTATAAATGTTTACCCCGTGCCCCATTAGGTTTATCTGACCACTGCATGCTCTTGCTACTCCCCTCCTACCGCCCTGTTTTTAAACGTGTAAACCAGTAAAGAAAAGTGTACAGATCTGGAACGGAAGTGTGTGTGAAGATTTGCGTGGTTGTTTTGAATGCACTGACTGGAATGTTTTTATCGAATCATGTGATAGTGTGGATGACCTGAATGACTGTGTGAGTGAGTATTTAAAATTCTGTGAACAGCTAGTGTCTTGTAAAAAAGAAATAAAATATTATCCTAACAACAAGCCTTGGATAACAAAAGATCTAAAACTTTTATTGAACCAAAAGAAAACTCTCTATACTAGTGGAAACAAAAAAGATCTGAAAACAAAACATATATATATATATATATATATATATATATATATATATATATATATATATATAAGATGATCGGTTCTAATGATTATAATAATAATAATAATAATAATAATAATAATAATAATAATAATAATGATAATAATAATAATAATAATAATAATAATAATAATAATAATAATAATAATAATAATAATAATAATAATAGCAATAACAATAATAAGAAAAAGAAGAAGAAGAAGAAGAAGAAGAAGAAGAAGAAGAAGAAGAAGAAGAAGAAGAAGAAGAAGAAGAAGAAGTATTTATATAATACTCAATTGCGGGAGCTTTACAATACTAGTTGTCATTCAAACAAACAAAAATCGACTTCACCCGGGATTGATATTGGTCTCTTTGCGTGTGAAACGAGTGCTCTACCGATCTGATGCGATTTCATTGTCTCTACTGTAACTGTCATTGTATCTGATTTTTTGTTCTTGCTATAAACGTCCACCATTTTCCTGTACTTCTATATTAATTTGTAAAAAGCTTTACGTGATATACCAACCTTGCATGAATATTCTGAAACAGCGCAGCCTAAACATGCCCAATCGAAGGGGCACGGTTGTCAACACTATGTCTAGGTTTGATTTTGTTAGCGACAGTATACTTAATATATATAAGGGAAGAAATAAGTGTGAACTTTCTTTTGTACATGACTAGAATCGTGCATCTGAGTAGAGTCATCACCTATAGAGAGAAAAAAAATCGAATTGTTTCACATTCGTGTAAAAATTGATTTTCTTCACAGTTGGTAAGATGGATATATTTGAAAAAGAATTGTTCGATTGGAATTTCATTTCGACCACTTGAAAGTCAACCAGAGGTCACTAAAGCTCAAATAAGGTAAACTACATTTAACAATTAATTATTATAAATTATCAATATTTTTAGCATCTTTAAGAACATAAAAAAACTGTATTTTGTGCTAAACAATTCACATGCACAGTTTTGTCAATATTCCTTTCGATTTGTATGGGTTAATGCCCTGATTTGATTTTTAGATGCATAAAAATATTTCTCTTACAAAATAACCTGTGAACCATACTTTATTTTACTCAAATAATAAATTTTCCTTTTTAGATGTCAGTAACAAGCGTATGAAATCTCAAGGAAATTAAACAATATTTGATCGAGTTATCGCCCATTATTGTAGAGTCACTGCATTATGCAAAACTAGAGCTGTTTCGGCTGTCGCATGGAAGATTATTTTTCTTCACATTTGGTAAAATTGATATCCATGAAAAAAAAGTTGGCTGATTGGAATTTTAATTCGACCATTTGAAGGTCATCCAGATATCACTCAAGTTCAAAGTCATCTATATTAAACATTTAATTATTTGTAAATTATCGATATTTAATAACATGATTAACAAAAAAAACTGCACTTTGTGTTTAAACAATTTGCACGCACAGTTTAGTAATATTTCTTTCGATTTGTACGAGTTATTGTCCTTGATTTGATTTTAGATAAATCAAAATATTCCTCTTTTTAAAGTAATTTGCGAATCACACTGTATTTTGTACCACTCAAATAATAAATGTTACTGTTTTGGATGTCATGAAGTTAAAAGCAAAAAAAAAAAAAAACAAAAAAAACATTTGATTGAGTTATCGCCCATTATAGTAGAGTCACGGCATAGTGGAAAAACTCGATTGTTTTAACATTCGCGTGGAAGTTCATTTTTTCTTCAAAGTTGGTAAGATTGATATCTTTGAAAAATTGTGGCCGATTGGAATTTTGATTGGAGGTGGACATGATAGTAAACATTTTAAAAAACAACTTTTTTGTTAAAAATTTACAGACACCATTTTGTGGAAATTCCTTTCAATTTGTATAAGTTATTGCCCTTGGTTTGATTTTTATGTGAGTATAAATATTATTTTTTAAATGAATAGCTTGCGTATCACGCTTTATTCGAAACTACCGACGTGCACATATTTGCGGGCCTGATATGGGGTCATTGTTGAAATGGAAATCTAAAAAGATGACTCAAAATATTGTTCATTACAACAATGTAAAAGTGAGTTCGGATGTCAGACCTGCATATATGTATACGTCGGTTACTACTCACGAATAAAATGTGTTTGGATGTCAACGACAATCGTATAAAGTATCAAGCAAAACAAACAATATATCACAGACATATCAGCCTTTAAAGATCCATACTAAAAATCGAGTAATGGCTAATTGAAAATTCCCATATCATGAAGGAAAAAAGGGGTTACAATGCCCACAATGTAACTGAAAAGTAAAACATTTCAATTAGCAAGCAGAGCATCTTTGAAAACGTTTTTTTTAAATGTTAGATAACCCAAGTGATGATCTAAAATAATTATTGAAGTATATACTATCAAACTTTTCACCTGTTTTATCATCTTGAGGATTAGCGCATGCCAGCACAAAGTCGGATTTCCTGAAATGGATGATGGGTTGGAGGACTCCGTGTCTCCAATATATTTTTTTAAATTTTATTATTTTGCAGAAAAAGCAATTTAAAAAGAAACGTTTGAGAAACTTCTTTTTAATAGATGAAGACAACAAAGAGCTCTTTATATATCTATTTATCAGACGGGATGGAAAAAGTCAAAGAGGGAAAGAACTGTATCTATATCACAGATTTTGGAAGGCATCTCTGTAATAAGATTTCCATGAAGAAGCAGACAACCCTATATCGGTCCGTATTTTGCAAGGCATTCAAACAAAACCACCCAGACTTATACTGACCGTGATATATTGATTTTGTTTTCATCCTCTTAGCCAATCATTATTATATCATTGCAGCAAATCCTAACACTAAGAAAAAAAATTGAGGTCCATGATAGAATATCCTTACCAAAGCCTGTTATTCATGAATTGCCAAAGACCGTGGATGTTCAACTTTAGATATATCGAAGTCTTTATGTGACTCTTTATTTGCCGACTATACAAAGGTGAAACCAATGAACACAATATTCATCACTTAAGGATGAACATTTTCAACCACAAAACGAGAGCTAGACAAAATTCCAGCAAGTGATATTCTGTATTATCACTTTGAAGAGAGTCCCTTTCAAGCAAGTCAAGTATTTGGGCCACAGACAACCAGTCATTGACGCCTTACCAAAATCCTAATAATGCGGATTGAAAATAGATAATAAATATAATGATTCCCTGTTTGGACCTCGCTGCTTGAGACCAAAGTAGTCTTCCATATAGATATAAATTGTTCATTTAAACAACCATGGAGGCAACTTTGAACTGCAGCCTGTTTTGTAAATGTCAGTGTGCAAATTAAACATTTCTCTTATACGACATTTGAAATCTTAAAAATATCGTTCCATACCTACAGAATGTCTTTTTAAATTTTTGTGAGCAACCAATAACGACATAGTGTCTGTATACGACAGAAATCTGGTTCTTAAACAGCGTTAATTGTTTTCAATACGACAAAGCTATTTTGAATAACTCCATTGAATTATATTTCATGTAATATAGATTTGTTAATAATATTATTCTGCTTAGAAGCTTTTGCTGAGGGAATATCATGCACATAACATCTCCCCTGACGAGATGGAGTATAACATTTAAAAAACTCAGATCTAAGCTTTAGTACAAGATAACATGTAGCTTCCATTTGTTGTCTACTGATATTTTGTTTTGTTAACAATTTTTGTAACATTTCACAAGAAGAGACTTTATGCACAAAAATAATCTGAAAAAGAACGATGACACCTTTGAATTGAGTCAAGGTACCAAATATTTTTGTATACTGGTTCATAACATACCAAAAACATATTTTTGTTATTTAATTTGCTTATACTAAATTTAGTAACATGCTTTAATGGGCGATAACTCCATTTAATATAATCATTTTTAGTTGTGATCTACAAAATTTTCAAACTTATTCAGAGGCTCATAATTTTTTTCTTGACAAGTATTGTTTTATCAACAATTTTCAATATGTTTCACAAATACACACTTGTTTGTTTGTTTTTCGACGTGAGCAAAGGGCGATAACTCATTTGAATGTGTACATAGAGCTAAGTTTTTTGTATCCTAAAAATACATAACCAAAGTTTTTTTGTTTGTAGAGTGCTATATATTTCCTTTTACCTTTTGAGTTCTATCTTTAGTAACACAATACAGTGGGCGATAACTCCATTAACCATGATCTGATTTATTT
>NC_088361.1:72274944-72294944 GCF_034508935.2 Berghia stephanieae
ACTAAATAAAATGAGCTCAAGACAAATAAATTAGAACTAGGCAATTTCAGGGTTCTTTTAAAAAAGTTTATGAAACCAAACACATTCTCCTCAAAATGGTATTATGCCATGAAAATTGATTTTAAAATTAAAATGAAAAAATAGGTGTTTGGAACATTTGCAGTGTAGAAAAATTGTAGTCATTCTCGCCCATTGATAATAGAAATTAGACCAACGTTTTAAACCTTGACTATAAATTCAATTTTCAGCGCATTGTTCATCCTCGACACAATATCGCTTTGAGACGCTGGATCACATTTATGAAAATTGAACCAATGTTTTAAAGTTATGGTACAATTTAAATTTGTCCCAGGTTTTGAGAATTTTCGCCAAGACAAGGGTCATTCAAATCGATCGATATTTGAAATAAGAGTTTTCTGGCCAATATTTTAAATACTTGTTTTTCCAGACTACGGCAGTCAACGTAAAGCACCACACTGGGAGTAACAGCGACAACGCTGACTCAATGTAAGACCCGACACTTTACACGCCAGTGGGAAGAATGATTCCCTATTATTGTGCCTGTCAAGCACACTTTGATTATTCTATCAATTTTACTTAAAAGAGACAGTAAATACAGAGTTGAAACAAATCAACGGTCAGAGCACCCGTATATAAAAAAGGATGAACATTTGATAAGCGCAATTTCCATTAATTTAATAAACTGTATATGTTTAGTTATGCTATATTTTTCCGCAAGCAGGTCATGTTATTCGAACTTCAATTTGATTTGAGAAAAGTCGTTTTTTATATGTCCCTTTTTTACTAGTACTACTCGTTCAGTTCTGAGTTGACTTGGTTGAACGAAGTTGACGTTACTCAAGTCTTTGTTATTTTTTTTATTTTATTTATTTTATTTATTTTTTTGACATCCAATTTTATGAGCAATTCTCACTAAACGGTATTAAACAACCTAATAAACGTTCAAGGTAAAACATAGTTTTGTGTATTGGCCTGTTATCTTTACGGTTGGCAATGTTGTGAGTTTTTTAGCCAAGTGCACAAAATCTATAGGTTCCTTCCTACCCATGCGGTCAGTAAACGAATCGCTTGATTGTCAGTCTCTGTGGTATGACAGCCGCCTTACGACAGGAATGTGGAGGATTCGAGTATCGCTCTAAGCGGCGCATTGTTGTCCTTGGAAAGGCTTTTTATTCCTATTTTGTCATAGTAATCAGGTGTAAAATGAGTATTGTTAGCAGCATTGTCTCTATCCGAAAAAATGTGTTATCGCTGCGGCGTAGTTGCACACATGATATTCCTTTGCGTTGTGTTGTAGATGTTAATAATGACGAAGGATTTGAAGAGCCAATGATGATAATTGAATGCACAACATCAAGACATTCAAATAAAAGTCCAGATTCCAAGTTTCATTTCTTACTATTTTATTTCTTGTGATAAATTCGAAATCCAAATTAAATAGCATCATCATAGTTCAATCAGTTTCATAAATTCCAAATCCGTAAAATCAATCCAAATGTAAAGCTAATATGTCTAAGTAACCATTTTCAATATACGTGAACTGCAGCTCATAGTGAAGTAGAATAGAATAGAATCCCGAACAGAATCACTCTGTTTTATACCCTATGGCAAATTTTTCCCACAATTCCTCTCCAAAGGTCAGTTTTTACGCCCAAATAATCCGCACGTCCAAATAATACAGTACGCCTAAATAATAAATACCAACTATAATTGAAACCTTTTATCCCCAAATACCAAGTAACACCGATCAAAGAAAGTAATTTACATTATTCAACAGAATGATCAGTCCTTTAACTTTGGAACGTAAAACTGTCCTAAACTACTCAATATATATAATGACCACGTTTAACTGATATGCAAGCATCGTGAACTCATTAAACCCACTTACTGTAAGTGTAAGCTAACTCTCTTATATACGCCCCTTTCTTAGAATTTAATTTGACTTTAAAACAATTTCAATTTTTTTTTTAATCAGTAAGAGATTAAATCTATATGTAACGTCTAATTAAAATTAGATAATAAAATGTAAGAAATAGTTTATCAAAGTGACAATTCTTATAACAGTTATTTATTTTTAAAAGTTTAAACTTCAAATTACCCAACACCAAAGATTATTTACCTTTACCGATGGTCCATGTCGGACACGACGTTGGAGATCATGGTTCGCCAGCTCTCTCTCTCTCTCATCTGCGAGTTTCGCACATTGATTTATGGGGCTTCTTACGTACGCTGCGACATTTCCAAGCCAGCTTGTCCTTCTTCGTCCTCGACCACGCTTGCCTTCTATCTTTCCCTCTGCAATGGTCTTCTGTAGTGAGTCGTGCCTTCTGATGTGGCCGAAATATCGGGTTATCCTCTTTCTAATAGTTGAAATGACCGTTGTTGATGTTATTCCTAAAGTTTGGAGTACTTGATGATTTGTTTTCTTTTCCTTCCAGGATACCCTTGCAATTCTTCTATAGGTCCACATCTCAAATGCTCTGAGTTTCTTTTCTAGTGTCTTTGTCAGAGACCATGTTTCACATCCATAAAGTAGTGTTGACCAAATTTAGCATTTTGCCAGACGTGGTTTTGTGGTAAGTGATAGGTCGTGGGATGTGATTAGGGAATGCATTTTTGAAAATTTACTCTTGGCCAATGCAATTCGTCTGATGATTTCTGCATCGCTTTTTCCATCTTCTGTCAATAATGCTCCTAGATATTGGAATGACTTTACTTGCTCTATGATCTCTCCATCTATTTCAATTGATATTTTCCCATTGTTTTTTCTCTTGCTAAATAGCATTGTCTTTGTTTTTTTCACATTCATGAGCAGGCCAAACTTTTCACTTTCAGTTTTGACTATATCTACAATGGCTTGTAGATCTTGTTCAGTTTCTGCTATAAGCACTGTATCATCAGCATAGCGGAGATTATTAATATTCACTCCCCCGACATTAAGACCAGGCAGGTGTTCCACGTTCCTGAATATTATGTCTGTGTATAGGTTGAATAATGCTGGGGATAATACACATCCTTGGCGTACTCGTCTTTGAATGGTTAGGGGCTCAGAAATATCGTTGTTGATTCTGATTTTTGTTACCTGTTGCCAGTATAGATTTGATATTACAGCAATGTCGTTATCATCTATGTCGGTGGTTCTGAGACTTTCTATCAACTCCTTGTGTTTAACGGTGTCAAAGGCTTTTGAATAATCAATGAAGCAGGCATATATATATATATATTTTTGAGTATCTATATACTTTTCTATGAGCATTCGAAGATTGAAAATGCCCTCTCGAGTACCACTGTTTTTCCTAAATCCTGCCTGTTCTGGTCCGACATTTCTGTTGAACTTGTCAGATATTCTTCTGAGAATAATGATTAGAAGGAGCTTTAGGGTATGGCACATAATACTAATGGTTCGGTGATCTGAACACTCTGTGGCTTTTGATTTCTTCGGTAGTACTATAAAGACAGATGTTTTCAAGTCTTCTGGGATGTACGCTGAGCTGTACATATCATTGCACAGGTCTGTGAGTTGTTCTTCACCAAAGTTTCCCAGTGCTTGTAGGGCTTCTGTTGTGATGTTGTCCACACCAATGGCTTTTCCTTTGCTCATTTGCTTCAAGGCCTCTTTAACTTCAGATTTGATGATTGCTGGCATTTGAAAGAAGTCTGTGATTGGGTTGTCTGGTCTCTTTCTCTGTGGCATATCACTTGGACGTAGCCTCCCACACAGTCCTTCTGGTCTAGTCTACTGTCTTTAAAAAGGTCTTCCACATATTCTTTCCATCTTTCTATGATTTTTTCACTTTCAAACATAATATCTCCGTCTTTGCTTTTGATGCATCCGCTAGTTGCTGTTGGTTTGGACGTCATTTGTTTGATCTCTTTGAACATGGCTTTGGTTTGATGTTTTCTGTTAGGTCTTCTATTCTTTTACACTTTTCGTTTGCCCATTCCTCTTTTGCTATTCGACATTTCTTTCTTATTTCTTTATCAAGCTTTTCATAATCATCAGTACCTTTCTTCCGTTTTCTTTTTCTCATGAGTTTGAGAATCTATTTTGACATCCAAGTTTGTTTTGCTTCCTTTTTACATTTTGGTAGTATATTATCCTGCGTTTCAGTAACTGCTGTTTTCAGGCATTCTCATTTGGTCTCTGTTTCTTCTTCTTTATTTCTAGGGACTTGCTCGTCTGTTTCTTCCATCAATCGCTCAAATCTGTTTTTTACAGTGCAAAGTTTTCTCTGACATCGGGGAGCTGGAGAGCTGTCAGGTCAAGTTTGGGTGTAAGTTTTGTCTTTTTGGAATTTTCAGTTTACAGAAGAAATTTGCTAGGACTGGGTTATGGTCTGAACCTATATCCGCCCCTGGATAAGTTCTACATCTCTTTACAATGTTTTTGAAGCGTTTCTTTACCAGGATGTAGTCAATTTGGTTTCTTTTCACATCACCCGGGCTTTTCCATGTGTACAAGTGTCTTTTGGGGTGTTTGAAGAAGGTGTTCATAATACTGTATTGTCTCTGTTCACAGAAATTAATTAGCATTTCAGCTCTCTCATTTGTTTTTCCAAGGCCAAATTTCCCTACACTAGATGTTGATTCTGGGCTTCCAACTTTTGCGTTGAAGTCTCCAATGATGAAAACAATCTCATCTGATTTTGTTTGTTTTAAAGCTTGTTCAATATCAGCATAAAATGTTTCAGCATCTTCGTCTAGTTGGTCCACGGTAGGAGCATAGCATTGAATTATTATCATATTGAAGGGTTTAGCTTGAATCTTGCACATGATAACTCGTTCATTCACCGGCCAGTATACAAGCAAGCATTTTGATACCCTTTCACCAAGAACTATCCCTACACCTTTTCTATGTTCTTCACCGCCAGAGTATATCATTACATGGTGGTCCCTACGAATTATTCCACTACCAGACCAATGCGTCTCAGAAACGCCAAGTATGTCCATTTTCAGGTTGTCAAATTCCAAAAGTAGATTGGCAAATTTTCCTTCTCTAAATAGTGTTCTCGTATTCCACGTTCCGATCGTCAAGGATTCATTTCGAGTTTCTAGTGAGGCGTCGGCAAAAAACTCTCCACTGTGTGGTTTTCGTACAGTCGCGTCATCAATGTCCTCACCTCTGACTCTAGTCTGGTCCTCTTCCCTGTTTTTATTTACAGCGAGATGTCATATCGCAGGGGTCCCGACGTCTCTCGCATGACTTTTTCTTTTCTGCTGTCGAACCATAATAGACTATGACAGATACAGGGTAAGATGTCAACCTTTTCCCCGATGGTTGGCCGAAAATTGAGTTTGTCCAATAGCGCCCGCTATTTCCCACAAAATATGTACACTTGGCCGTTAAATTCTACATGAAATTTGTCCGCCCTAGCCGGTGACCCAGTTGGGTTCATACGCCTAGTGATGCAGTGTTAGCGTCACCCCCTCACATGGTTTAGCATGCCTGCTGAGGCAAGATCCCGGGGTGTGGCGCTTGGAGCCACATGTGAGAGATTTAGGAGATGAACGAGGACCAGTGGGGTGTTGGGGGCGCTGAATAGAGGTAGTACCTTTGATATCTGGCTGTTGCATTCTGCTAAGTAGTAGCAGAATGGACAGGTTCACTGGTCCTCGTTCATCTCCTAAAGATTATTAAAAACATTTAATTTACCAAACACTAAAGATGATTAAATACATATATATATATATATATATATATATATATATATATATATATATATATATATATATATATATATATATATATATATATGTTATATATATATATATATATATATATTATGCAAATTTTCACTCACATTTTTGTGGCCGAGACGACTCGTTTCTGTGTTTTTTACACTTCTTCAGTCGGCGTAATCCATTGTAATGTCCGTAGAAAAGTTCTTACTCCAAACTAAAGTTGTTTCGTTGTGTGGTGGTGATTAGTGTTGATGTGTATTGTGATGTGCTCTCATGTTTATATTATGAGTGTGTGTGTGTGTATGTGTGTGTATGCGTGTAGGTGTATTGTGTGTTGTGCGTACATGTGTGTGATAGTGTTGTGGAATGTGGTTGCGGCGGGGGGGGGGGGGGGGAGGCGCGGGGGGGGAGGGAAGAGGGGGAGGAGGGGTATAATGGGGTCGGGAGGGTGGAAGGGGGGAGGAAAGGGAGGGGAGGGTTAATTGGCCTTTTGCGTTTTGAGCTTGAATTTGTTAGAGTGTCTACACATTGTCATCAGTTGAGATCTTTTGTTTAAGGTGCTATTGTTTCTGTAGTTGTGTAGTAAAATCTCAAGTTTCTCTGTCAGGCATAAATTGCATTTTCTAGCACCGCATCTGTAGGGGCTGCTTTGCATGACGACCTCCCAGGTTATTGTTGGTGTTTTTTTTGTGTGTTTATTTACCAAAAATAACCTGGGAGGTCGTCAGGCAAAGCAGCCCCTACAGATGCGGTGCTAGAAAATGCAATTTATGCCTGACAGAGAAACTGGAGATTTTACTACACAACTACAGAAACAATAGCACCTTAAACAAAAGATCTGAACTGATGACAATGTGTAGACACTAACAAATTAAAGCTCAAAACGCAAAAGGCCAAATACCCCCCCCCCCCCTTTTCCTTTCCCCCCCCCCTCCCCCCTTCCCCCCCTCCCGACCCCAATATACCCCTCCTCCCCCTCTTCCCTCCCCCCCCCCCGCGCCTCCCCCCCCCACCGCAACCACATTCCACAACACTATCACACACACATGTACACACAACACACAACACACCTACACGCATACACACACATACCCACACACACACACACTCATAATATAAACTTGAGAGCACATCACAATACACATCAACACTAATCACCACCACACAACGAAACAACTTTAGTTTGGAGTAAGAACTTTTCTACGGACATTACAATGGATTACGCCGACTGAAGAAGTGTAAAAAAACACAGAAACGAGTCGTCTCGGCCACAAAAATGTGAGTGAAAATTTGCATTATATATTAGCTCTAACCACCATTATCGATCACTTTCGTACCTACAAGTACCCACCAACACTCATATATATATATATATATATATATATATATATATATATATATATATGTGTGTGTGTGTGTATATATATATATATATATATATATATATATATATATATATATATATATATATATATATATATATATTATCGATCGTACTTTTTAGAGTATTACAACATCGACAGTAAGATATCAATTAATTAAAAATTCTTAGCAAAATTATCTTTTCACCTTAAATTCCATCTCAATACCAATAAAAATGTTTAATTATCGTCATATTCCATCACATATAAATATTCTTGCTTGAGAAAGAATGTTTCAAATCCCATTTGTGATATACTCACGTTGTCTTATTTAATGTCAATTTCAACTCTTTATGACATGGGCGATAGTCTCAGCTTCCATGTATGTAATGTATCATTTACTGTCATATCAAAACCAATACTTTGTATTTCCTTATCTTGTATGATTCCATTGAAACAATATTATTACATTGATTCCAACTTATAATATGAGGTACAATAATATATTATTGACACCTAATTCCATATACGAAGGATTAAAATTCAATTAGTACTGAAGAAAATATCTTAAAATAAATCATAAATATTGATTACATTTATCTACAACAGTTATAAGCAAATCGATAGGAGAAAAATGTGATAATGAAAATATTCGAAGAAGCAATATACACTCTGCTCAATAAAAATTCAATGTCTCGCGCCTTTGCTCTGGGCATATAATAATATTCATATAACTTATTGCGACGTAATCTCGCGCCTCAATATAATATAGTATTGATAAAATTGTGCGCTTTAACCACGCGCTATATATATTTATAAAGACTAGTAAAAAGCCCGCAATTTCGCGGGGAAGGAACTATTTTCATTCGATATTATACCCACCATCATTTAATGAGAGCAGATTGGTAAACTACGTTGTCTGTGTAACTTGGTACATCCTCTGTTGATTTTTCTGTGTGGCCCAACATGAAGTTTAAGCCGCTATAGCCTCTGACCAGTGACACAGCAACATATAGTTGTCCGTGTGTGAAAATGGGTTGTGGTAAGAAAATCAACTGCGAAAATAAATCTGAAGTAGCAGACGTGAGCAGAGTTGAAAGACGATCCTGGGATCGAGAACTTACCTTACAGTACAGTACGTTGGTGATCATGTTTGATGGCGTTTGGCACCGTTTTAATATATACACCTCCACTGGAGGTGTACAAAGACGCACCATTTTTATGCACCTCCGTTGGCGCTGCTGGTTGATTAATGAAAATGTTGCTGCTTGAAGCTCGAAGGAAAAAATAACGATAAGTTGTATTTGAATTTTAAGCCTCAATTTAATAGACAAAGACATACTGCGGACGTTTCTGATTTCCCCTATATCAACAAAACACGACGAATAAGACACTAAGAACGAATGAGAGATGTGTAGTGTGAATGGCGTAGATAAGGTAAATAGACATAAACAATGATGGGACAGGAAGTTTTTGAAAAACAACAAATACAAACCAAAAAAAAAGAAGAAAAAAACAATTAAATGAAAGAGACGCGGTAAACGAATACACTGATGATAATGATAAGATATTATAAAATGATAACAATCGACGTTTACATATAAATGCACGTCGATAACACATTGAATGGTACCGATGTTGTTGTTTTTTTAAAATATAATAAATAATAATAATAATAATAATAATAATAATAATAATAATAATAATAATAATAATAATAATAATAATAATAATAATAGATTAATTTAAGGTTTTAAACATATGTCCAGTAACTATAACGACGAAAATGATGTCTTTCTCAATAAAATAAACTTTTTTTTTAAAATGTCCACAATAGGATTGAACACAGTACTTTCAATGTTAGAGTCTGACAGCTTATCCACTGCGCTGACTATTCATAACATTTAATAAGGTATTTCTAAAACCTTATTTTACCTTCAATGCAACTTCTATTTTCTTCTTTTAAATTTCGATTTTTTATATTATTATTTTTTTTTAAATTTATTACCAAAGAAGTTTAACCTGGGTATTATCCACCTGAAACCATCACATTGAAAGCATCAAAGGGGCAATAATAATACTTGATGTCATAAATAGATGAAGACTGTTGAAAACTTAGTCTAGATCTGAAATCCTTAAAGTAATTAAGTGAATACATTATTTCGAATGCGACGATTTGCGTAAAAGCGCCAAACTGACAACTTTTTACAGTGTCGAAATTGGTTGTTTTTGAGAGTGTTAGTGTCGTCAGTACATATTTCATGATATTGGTTTGACTCAACGAACTTTCAAACTGACTTTAAATTATAAAAGGAAATCAAATTATCTGTTTATCTATCTTTAAAAAATACATTTCTAATTTTCAAATCTTTCAGTAGAGTTGTGCGCCGTATAACTTTTTTTTATTGACTCAAATGGCACAATGTTATCCAAAAGGCTAGACTATATTTTTTAAGAAAGGATTTTCAATTCCATTGTATTTATCTTCCAACAACAGTCTACACGTTTTTATATTTCACACCTTCTAAACTGCATTACACAGTTCCTCCCCGCCTCCTATCGTTTCACTTAATTAATTGCGCACCTATTAGAAATTTCTAGCATTCCATTTTTATTCGTGCTTCCTTACAAAGGAGCATACTAATTTCCTGCCAACCAATGTTTTGTTTATTCATCTTAACTACGCCACTACCACATTATCTCATTCATCTGTGGTGTTTCATTCATCCTGTTTTGTTGATAAAGGGGAAACCCGAAACGTTCATTTGATCTGTTTTTGTGATTAAATTGAAGCTTACATTCAATTTTACATTGTTATTTATTTCTTCGAGCTTCGAGCAGCAACATTTACATTAAGTGAATACATTATACTGGGGATGTAGGAACTTTCGGAATGTCTCCCCTTTATTTAACTTATGGAAAAACAAACATCCTAGCATCTTTACTAAGACTTATGACTAACCCTTATAGAAAAAAAATCCTCCGATCTCGAGCTAACCTTAATAGAAAAATGATGACAAATTGAATAAATAAACGCCTGACAAAAGATCAACGGTGAAAATACAAATTTAAAGAATACTGGGGAAGTAAGAGCTTTCGGAATATCTCCCATTTACTTAACTTATGGAAAAACAAACACCCTAGCAACTTTACTAAGACTTATGACTAACCCTAATAGAAAAAAAATCCTTCGATCTCGAGCTAACCCTAATAGTAAAAAAGACCCTCGGACTGCTTTGCACTACCTTTCAATACCTCACAAACCAAAATGGCGGCTGAAAATCTAAACAATGGTCAAAATCCATATGTCAACTTTTGGTTGTTCTTCCTGTCGTAAAAACGCCAAGCTGACAACTTTTACAGTGACGAAATTGGTTGTTTTTGAGAGTGTTAGTGTCGTCGGTACGTATTTTATGATGTCTGTGTGACTCAACAACCTTTCAAACTGACTTTAAATTATAAAAGGAAATCAAGTTATCTGTTTATCTATCTGTAAAAATGCATTTCTAATTTTCAAATCTTTCAGTAGAGTTGTGCGCCGTATAAATTTTTTATTGCCTCAAATAAGCACAATGTTCTCCACAATGCTATATTTGTTAAAGAAAGGATTCGCATTTATAGCATTTTACCATATAGGTTACTTATAATTAACCGCTTGTAAATATCAGCCCATATGAAATGATAATGCATTTTCAATAATTTGTTATTCTTCCGAAATAACATTTTAACTCCTATTACAAGACATCTGTCTTTCATAATAATTATTAATACTCCGACATTGTATTTATATTATCTCATTTTATTTCTCCGACTTTAAATCAAAAGTCAGTTGTTCCGTTATTATGATAATAGTGCTCCTTAAAAAATATTTCAATGAAACGCAATTAAAAACCACACCATGCTGTAATACAAAAAGTAATAACGGTCTCCAAAACGGATCTATAAAAAAGAGTGCATAACGTTTTGTCTATGTCAAATTCTGAAAGTTTCCGAATAAAATACATTCTTTTGTTCAATTTAGAGATAACAGCATCGGTTTGTAAATGCCACTGCAATTTATTGTCAATTAAAATACCCAAATATTTGTAAACCGAAACTTGCTCAACAGCTTGATTGTTAATTTTGAACAGACTGATGGAATGTATGTTGTTTCTAAAATCAAAAATCATTTCTTTGGTTTTTCCTACATTTAATTTCAGGGAGTTATCTTCACACCAACCAACAAATCTGTCGATCTCAGATCTGTATGCTGTTTCATCATCTTTAAATATTAATCCTTGAAGTCAGCAAATTTTAAAATTGGGACCAAGTCACTTGTACAGTCATTTGTGTAAACCGTAGAGGTGAGGAGAGAGAATGCACCCTTGAGGGGTTCCTGTATTAGTAATTATTATATTAGATTTGTTTCCATTAATTTCTATAAATTGTGCTCTCTCTAAAAGAAAGTCTAAAATCCAGGAAATCAAATGGGGATTTATATTCAAACATTTCAGCTTTTCAACAAGTAAATGGGGCCGAATCGTGTTGAATTCTGACAAAGAATTCTGCAATATGCCTTTGGTTTATCTAAATGACTGTAAATATTATTCCAAAAAAACTCATAATCCGCATAATTCATTTCAACTTAATTTCCAGTGATAAAATCCAAATGACATATGCAATCTATTATCTATTATATCTCATTACACAAATAAAATTAGCTGTGTTGTCGATTACTTGGCTGCGTTAGCCACACATTTATTACCAAGAAAACAAACAGATATAAAACTTTGCTCTTTGTCATACATAAACCCGCATGAACCTCAAAGTCAATATTAACCTACGAATTCATCCCTACCAACGGGAGAAAAATATAATCAATGGTGTTATAATATAACGATAAATATCATGACATTCTTCAATCATCAAAACTTCTAACTACGCCTTATTATTGCCATCATCTTCTTGAGTCATTTTGACAGAAAATAAAACGAAACAACGCTAAAGAATGGACCAATCGTCAGGTAATTCCCACAGTAACAGACACAATTGAAATAACATCTTTGTTGCTGAGTTTTAAAAAAACATTGCCATTAACGGTACAAATCAATTTTCAAAGATTTATTCCGATTCGCTTGATCTCTCCTCTTTTTAATAAATAAAATACGTAGAGCATGGATATGATCTTTTTTTTTAACCGTTCTATAATATATTGTTTTTAGTTTCTAAATATAATATCTTGCCCTATATATATATATATATATATATATATATATATATATATATATATATATATATATATATATATATATATATATATATAAGATAAGGTAAGATAAGATAAGAAAGATATACTTTATTCATCCAAAAAAATGTAAATTCGTTTACAGACGTGGCATGCATGAAAATGTATAAACACAAAGATGAGAATCTATGGCGACAATCTATATATATATATATATATATATATATATATATATATATATATATATATATATATATATATATATATATAATATGCAAATGCACAAAAATGTAAAAATATACAACCAAGAACCAATAGCAACACTTTATATATTAATTTGATAAATTGAGATAGGCCATACCTCTGGCCTTTAGTCCGAACTTATGAGTGTATATCTAAAAGTATTTAATTAAAATCACAGGTGCGCGTTAAAAATTCGAACACCATATGGCAAAAACGAATTAAGGTGACGTGTTGTCTTTGTTTTTATAGATATACGGCGCTGATATAACCTAAATGTGTTGCAAGCGCCGTAAAAACCTTAAAAACATTAAAAACAAAACAGATATACGGCGACGGCTGCTCATGTATATATATATATATATATATATATATATATATATATATATATATATATATATATATATATATATAGGTAATATATTACAAATTTTCCTTTTCCATTTATGACTCTTAATGGCATTATCATTTCATTATTTTTTTTTCAATATCGTCTTTTGTCAGAATGTCTTTTTACTTGGAGAAGACCAAAGGCCAAAACGTTGTTTGTTTTGTGTTGTTTCCTTATATATGAATCACATTTACTCACTCGGAGTATGATGTAAATCTTTCGTCAACAACAATGCTTCAACATAGGGACTTGACTTTCACTTCGAGGCTTACTTTTTCACGATGGATTTATAAGCTTAAAAGGTAAATAAGCTCACGAGTTAAGCGTCAAAGTCATAAAGTCATAAATCATAATTGAGCGATATACAAATTTTCAAATCGTTCTCAATTTGATCCATATCAGACTTGTTGATGGCTTGTTGGGAGTGACAATAAAATTGGATTCAATAGTCCGATGTCACGTCGCCCAGCAACGGCGGCCATGGTGGTTCTAAACAAAGAAAATCGATACTTTTCATTCTTTATGCTGGCTAGACCTTTTCATATGTCTTGTGATCAGAATGTATAAAAGTTAAAACATGATCATATTTATAATGTTTTTCTCCTCTGGATACACTCTTATGCTCGTCGGAGAAATATTTCATACGGGCGTCCGCCATTGTTCCGATAGTTTAGAGCCAGTTACTAAGTTACCATGCGTCATTAAGGGAAGTGACGACATGACTGTTGAAGCGTATTGACGGCTAAAAAATAGGAATGTTTGTATAGGCCAATAAATGTTAACGCCTTTAAAAAGGATAATGAACTCCAGTTTTGATTCGTCAGTTGACCTTCGAGTCTGCCATAATCTCCACAGCACGGGCGACCTAAAGTTATCTGCTATTTTGTCTAACACCATCATCGTATACAGGACTATAAATACCAATGATTTAAAAATATCGCACTATTGCTTTAATTTTGTCTTGATTGTTAAATGAAATGGTGAATACCGATTAGATCTATTAAAAGATTACCCTTTGTAATATGGGACCGAAAGGCTCCTGCCTAGACTCCGTGAAAATCCCTAAAATGCTCATTATGATTTTGAAAATAAATACATCACTTTTTTGTCACATGTATGTTGTAGGGTGCGAGAAAAAATACTTGAAATGGTTATAGCCAATAACCTCCAGACTATAAATAATGCAAGTTTGAAATTTTATTACAATCAAACCCTCTTTTGAAATTATGTACACAATTTTCAGGAATAATTGTTGGGAAATGTGAAATCTACGGATATTTTAATAAACGCACTTCAAATTTTCCATTATTACTCCGTGATCAAATTGATTTTCTACCGTCTTGATTAGTGTTTCAATCCAGTTCAATACATTTTGAATTGACACTTTTAACTCATTACTGGGCAAAAGGTCATATGTCTCTTATGGAGCATATTTGGACATCATTGGTCAAAATGAAGTCAGGACTAAGCTAGATAAGCTAAATATTTATCTTTAGAAATTAATCATACGTGATTTCTGTTTTGCATTGAAAATTATGTAACATTATGAGAAGAAAAATCATTCAAGACTTTATTCTGATCGTCCATTTGTTTTTTCAACAATATGGGACAACTTCCACCAGACACACTACACTGCTAAAAACAAGAATAGAAGGCATGGTCTCTAAACAAATATAGGACTTTTAATTAAACTTGGCAAGTATTTACTCAAGGTCTTGTTCTTCTTGCTTGTCAATTTTGGAATGTCCCTAATCTCTGCTTCGTATTAAACAGCGTTATACTTTTTTCGAGATTTTTTTTCTCTCGCACCCTGCACACACTAACACACACGCACGCACATCTACACACACACACACACACATATATGTATATATATATATATATATATATATATATATATATATATATATATATATATATATGTATGTATCCTTTCTTTAAAAATATAGCATTGTGGAGAACATTGTGCTTATTTGAGTCAATAAAAAAATAAATGTATTTTTTACAGATAGATAAACGGATAACTTGATTTCCTTTTATAATTTAAAGTTTGAAAGTTCGTTGAGTCAAACAGATATCATAAAATATGTACCGACGACACTAAGACTCTCAAAATCAACTAAATTTGCCACTGTAAAAAGTTGTCAGTTTGCGTCATCTATTTATGACATCAAGTATTATTATTACTTCCGTTGTGTTGTTGATTTAGCGGTGATCAGTGTTGTTATGTAGTAGTATGTTCTAATTGCGTGTATGTTTGTGTGTGTATGCGGGTGTGTGTGTGTTTTTGTGTGTGTTGTGTGTGGTGTATGCATGTGTGTGTGTGTGTGTGTGTGTTGGCATTTTTCAGCAAATCGTGGCATTCATAGTGATATTATTCACTTGATCACATGTAGGTATTCGGATTTACACAAGTTTTAAACACGTTTCACCGATTAACAACGTCTACTAATATTACTGCTGATATTACCGTCGATTTTATGCCATCGATGTGATAATTATTGCCCTGGGAAATATTTTGTTAAACGTTGTCGACAAACTGTCAATTATATCTGTCTAGCTTCTAGCCCGAACAAACTTGATATTTTTCGCGTCTGCTTGAGATTTTAATTTGACCTCACATAAGTCAGGTAAAGGGGAGATATTCCGAAAGCTCCTACATCCCCAGTATTCTTTCAATTTGTATTTGCAACGTTGATCTTTTGTCAGGCGTTTATTTGTTCAATTTGTCATCATATAGAAGCATTTTTAAAACTCTAGAACAAACCTTGATAGATTTGTGAAAGTTTAAAATTTCCTAATTTGACCATTGTTTTGATTCTCGGCCGCCATTTTAATTTGTGAAGTATTGAAGGTAGTGCAAAGCACTCCCAAGTAAAGCGTGGTAAAGACTTGCGACTTATTGATATTTTTCTACTGACTGATAAACTAAAATCATGCCGAATAAAGCATGGCAGCGACAAGCACATCGATTAAAGTGTGCATCTAATCGTAATCAAGATGATCAAGAAAATGATTCAGGCAATATCGAATGAAAATAGTTCTTTCCCCGCGAAATTGCGGGCTTTTTACTAGTATATATATATATATATATATATATATATATATATATATATATATATATATATATATACATACATATATATATATATATATATATATATATATATATATATATCATATCATATCATATCATATTTCAAGTATAATTATCATCATAATTATAATAATAACAGCTCCTTTTATCAAAATGTTGAGCACCATTATTTCATGGTTTTTGCATATATATATATATATATATATATATATATATATATATATATATATATATATATATATATATATATCATAATGTTATAGAACCTTTCATGAAAATGTTAAAAATATACGTCATTTTAAGTTGCTTTCTTACCTCTCCCCTCCCCTTAACTTTAGCTACGAATCCTTCATTTGTCAGTGAAGCGGCTTCTAAATTATATTAACTTTGGTGCATGGTGAAAGTTAGAGCCATCAAGTTGTCTGGCGTTTGTTGACAAACAAAGACATTTCTATTGTGAAGAATTCCTCCAAACAATAAACGCATCAGGCGGTTGTATCATTCAAGGAAGCCATACTTGATTGGAAATAATGGTTCCGTTCTATCTATTCATCACTCAATTCATATCATTTGTTTTCTTTCCTTTCCTTTACATTTTACTTTCTTCCGTTTCCTCTGACAAATTAATTTATCAATTCATCAATTTTGTCTAATGATGTTAGCATTGTACGATTTCAGTTTCCCAGTTTCTATCTACCAATTACATAAATAACCGGCAGCTTGTTTTGGTTTCCTTCTCATGTTAATCTAATTAAGGCAACTTTACTCTTTTGATAAATCATTGTCATTAAAGGGAAAGTGGGTGAAGAGGAAAAAAGTAGGTACGCGGATGTGTGTGTGTGTGTGTGTGTGTATGAGTGTGTATATATGTGTGTGTGTGTTGACTCTTTGGATTGTACAAGTAACTAGGAAAGCAATAGCGAAGAGCAAAGTAACGTCAAACTACATTCACACTATTGATTAGACTGCTTTCAATTGTTTAATTACAAAAAGTTAGGCTTAGATCTCTTGTTAGGCACACACGTGGATATGCAATTTAAGCGCTGCGACTGTTAAGCATACTTTGCTAATACTCTTGTCTTTCTAGCTTTTGTTTTCTGTCATTCCACATCATTCTATTCGATGAAGGTCCAGCAATTGGGCTCGCTGAAAAGTCCGGATATAAATTTTGATTTCCTGAATGAATGTCTGGTGTGATGAGCCGAGTGCGCCAGCCGGATCTCTGAACGGACTGCTTTTAGAGATGTATTGAGACACAAGGACAGTTCCAGCTCGAAATACTTTGTTTTTTAAGCTATACATTGAATATTTGTTGGCCCTGTTCGATTTGAAACAGATGAAGAAACAACTATATAAAAACTAGGAACCTGTAAATATCCAGACCGATTTCAAACAATTAATTGTGAGTAGGTAACGCATTGCTATTGCATTACCAGCTTAAAAACGAGTACGCTCAATTGAACACCAATTTACAACACTGAGCCGTGCGCCATTGTGTGACGCTTTGCATCTTACATCCACTTTTGATGTCTCGCATATGACTCGGTTCGATTGTACGGCTCCAACATGATCTAAATACTAGGACGGATATCCGGAGCCACCACCCTTTCCCGATTTAAAATCTAAAATGTGTATTGAGTGTTTCTTATTGTTTTTAATCATTATGTGCTTTGATTTTATCAAGTTCGTTTTTAATTAATAGAATATTGTACAAGAATGATATTGCCACTGAGTTATGTAATAACAGTTAGATGTTGATTATTATTTAAAATATCATTTAAACTTCTCAAAATTGGGAGGCACAGTGGATCAGCTGTGAAAGTTGAAAATGTGCTTTTAAAAACATGAAAGTGGATGAGCAACGGATTTTTTTGTGGTTGAGGGGGAGAAGGGGTTTGGAATTTCTTCTTTTATCCTACTTTGTCGTAACCCTTTCTGATGGCTTTCAATTTTACTCTAGTCTAAGCCATTTTGACCACGACAGCTCATCAATATTCCTATCGTGATGATTTCAGTTAGATCTGCAATTATTTTTTTAAGTAACAGAATGGTCGAAATCATAGAAATCAATCTTACGTTAAATGGTTTGTTTTTAAACATGTTTCCGAACAGGTACAATTGAGATGATCGAGATGTTTACGTTAGAGAGTAAAATATGTTAATGTGTTGCACGGCCCGCGGTATTCCATTCCTCATAGAATTGTCTTGTCACAATATTATTGAAATTGGAAAGGAAATTTATCAAATTGTTTAATTTCAAATACGTAGGGAACAGTGCACGTATGTTGATAGGCAAATTGGAAGGGGTCGAGTTTCTCGCAGACCATATTATTGAGTAATTCCACTTTTAGAATCTTTTTGAAACATTGCATGACGATCTAAGTTAACGCCACCGGCCGATAATCATTCCTTGGATTGGATTTCAATTTCTTGGGACAAGGATAATAATGGAGTCCAACAATTGTGAATTGCCTGGTCATTTATTGATATTTGAAAAAGCTATGTGAATGGGATCGATTTTTTGGTTCTGAGCAGATGTTTTATCACAATTCCAATCAGGTTGTCAGGCCCAGGTGCTTTTCTTGGGTTATTAATCAATAAAAAATTTATACACATTCTTTTTCTACGACCAATTATGGCCGTTGGTATTCAGTTGGTGAGACATAGTTTTACTTGTGGCAGCGTGGCTCAGCGGTACGGTCTTTGCTTCGTACCCCAAAGGTATAGAGTTCGAATATCCGCTGCGCTGTGTGGCCTTGAGCAAGCCACCTTTTCCTAGCTCAATTTGCGGTGCTGCGCTGTGGCTGACGCCTGGTTTATCCCATTGGGTCAGACCCTAAAGATTAGAAAGAAATTGACATCACTCATGTCTTTGTTATTGTTCTTTGCCATCCATTTTTTTACTCGGGGGTGAAGTGGCCGACTGGTAAGGCATAGCACCGATCCATTAGGTCCCGGGTTCGAGCCCCGCTTCAGGCACTTTCGTTTTTTTTTCATTGGGCAAGATTATTAACCCCCCATTTGCTCACTTGGACAAGATGGGTGATTCCTGTTGACATTAGACATCTTGTTTGATGGGTTATCTATATTATTCTTTCATGGAATGCCCAGGCGACGGTATCTTATGATGCCGTGGCGGAAGGGCGTATTTTTTAATGAGTCATTCTCACTAAGCTGTATTAACCAGACGTTCAATGTTGCACATAGTTTTGTGTGTTGGTCCGTTATTTGTGGCAATGTTGTGGCAATCTTTCTTAGCCAAGCGCAAAGCATCTTTAGGCTAGGTAACGAGGATCCAATCTCTGAGTTTTCTGTTTTAATTTATTAATTTTTTTATTTGTTCATTTTTTTTACAAAAGCGTCCATGGCTGAGATGTACCTTGTAACTTCTTGTGCTCCGTGCGGCTATAGATAGAATGAAGTTGACATCACTCTGGTCTTTGTTATTGTTTTAGCCATCCTCGTTTATGAGTATTTCTCAATAAACTGTATTAACCACTCTATAAACGTTCATATTTACATATATTTTTGTGCATTCTAAATCCGGATGGCAATGTTGTGAGATTCTTAGCCAAGCGCATCAAATGTAACCGTTCACTGACAAGTTGCTTTTCTAGACTTTGGCCTGAAACCTCTTACCAACATACGGATAAATTTAAACGACTCAAAACTCGTCTGAAATTATTCTTTGAGGCGTCGACTTTTAAGTTTTTCATTGACAATAATAGTTTAATTTATTGAAACAATACAGCAATTTGATCTTTAATTAAATTGTTGTCATATGTGCTTGGCTTTATGGAACTTTTTTTCCACTTGAAATAATAAGAAAAAAATATAAATATGAACATATGTCTAGCGCATTTTCATTCCTTTACGTACGCTTCACAATATTTCACTTATTCCTCCAGCACTCTGTATGGAACGATCGTTTCATATAATACAGTCGCTTGTTAGGTATTCTTTTTGTACAAACATTCGTACAAT
>NC_088361.1:72299944-72314944 GCF_034508935.2 Berghia stephanieae
AAACGCGGATGGCAAAAAACAATAACAAAGACAAGAGTGACGTCATCTTCGAACTATCTATAGTTTTGTGTGTGGTCTGTTATATGGCAATGTTATGAGTAACATGGCATTCACCAACAGCAACACCGACACACAGCATAATAAAGTAAACAAAGACACATACACATGTACTCGTACAACACACAAATGTATCAGATTTCAATATAAACAATAGAATAAGAATAATGAATGCCAATTACCGAAGTCTCATTAGCCACAGAAAGAAACGGCAACTGGAACAATTAATGGAAACACGCAATTCTGACATCATAAGTGCCACAGAAACTCAGCGCAATGATAAGATCGAGAGTAATTACATATTCGCTGGCTTCCGGTGACAATAGACGTGTTGTGAACATTTACATATTTTCTACACATATTTTATTCATTTATCATTCAATTTACGCCTAATTTTTATTTAAAATGGATGTGAAATATATTGCTACTGATTTTTATTGTTATTAGCATATTTATAACCGTGAATTGTGTTTTAGCCTGTGATTTTGCTGCCCAAAGCCTATCGATAAGATATACTCTCTGATCCCTCCAACCTGTGTCACCCCCACCACCCACTGTTGACACATCGTAAATTAAAGTAAGGAAGAGGGGAAGAAAAGGAGGAACAAAGATAACATTCAACTGACGGCCTATTCGTCCATTTTTACTCTTTGAAGTGATCATTAAAGAATAAAATTGATGAACTGTTTTCACTGACAAATATGTAAATAATACGCTTGAGTCAGAGGCGTAAATATGCTTCCACCACACGTCCTTCAAACCCCTGACGGCCCAGATATGAGAGACAAAGAAGCAAAATGCAATATATTGAACAAACAGTACGGAGGTGTGTTTAGCATAGAAGACCCCTCAATGCCAAATATAAGTAAAAACAACATACCATTTAATTTATGCCAAGAACCAACATAACCACATACGGTATACAAAAGCAGCTGCAACAACTAAACCCATCCAAGGCAGCAGGGCCAGACCTCATAACATCTAGCATACTTAAAGAATGTGCTGATTAATTAGTCCCATTCCTGTGTACGATTTTCAAGAAGCCCTGAACAAAGGGACAGTGCCTATCGTCTGGAAACTTGCCCTTATAACCCCAATCTATATAAAGGGCAAACGAAACCTAGCTTCAAATTATAGACCTGTATCTCTAACTTCAGTCGATTGCAAGTTATTAGTGCACATTATATTCCGTTATATTCCCATCATTTCATACATTTCACCAGTGGCGTGGGGCCATTGGATCGAATGGTGCCATGCACCGCACCAATCTTTAAAAAAATCATTAATAGCATAATTTAATTAAAAATAAAACAGAGATTTTAACTCCACTGTCTTTCGCCAACTCGCCAACAACATACTGCCTTTTTAGTCTCCACTCTATTCAAGATTCCGAGTCACGCACTGCGCCGACTCGTGTGTTGGTGACATCACTCCGCGAAGTAGTGACTAAATCAAACACCGTGGTGCAAAGCAATCCGAGCTCCAATTAATGCTATATCCATTACTATCGCGACAGCTGATTGAGCGAGAAACTAGGTCGAATTATACTATCTTCAAATAGCGGAAAACCCCTCGACTTGTGCCAGGATCTGAGAGCTCCACCGTTGGACTGGGGGGATGCGCCAAATTAGGTTCAAAGTTCAAAAACGTTTATTTTAGGCAATTGCCAATGTAGGGTAACTTCGGCCATCCAAAATATTACATTAACTGTCAAAAACACTGATCATTGTCAAGTTTATTTGTAAGCAGCAAAGAAAAACATCATAAAACTTTAAAATATGATATATCAAACCCCCCACCTCTTTTTCACGATTATTGAATAAAGTAATTCTTTGCAACGAAGCATTGTGGACGAATTTACCAACATTTTTCTTGCTTGTAGTGCCGAGTTGATGGTTACGTGTGTATGAGTGTTTATTTGTGTGTGTGTGTGTGTGTGTATGTGTGTGTTTGTGTTTGTGCGTGTGTATTTGTGTCAGTCAGAGAAAGAAACCGAAGACTGTCAACAGTTATACTTTTGGTGTGTTTTTAGATTTTTTAAGTACTTAAGTGGAGTGATATTTTCTTTGTGATGCTTTAAGATCTGAATCTATCTTTTATTTGTGCAATCATTAATCGTATTCCACTGATTTCCATTATTTGAGATATACTTTGAAGTTTTGTTTTGTTAAACAATGAATTGCAATGAATCAAGTTGACTCTTTACTTCACCGACCGTTTGGGAGATTGACACTAGATGACAAATTAGAAATAAAAAGAATAGTTCCTCACCAACCAACTGATTTTGAATTAACACAGGTGTGGAAATCTCGAAAACGCTCTTTTTCAGTGACATGGTATGACAGGCATGAATGGCTCACAGTTAGTTTAGTCTTTTGTTTTTATTGTCTACTTTTTACAGATACAACAAACACTGACAAATCATGGATATCTATAGGCTATAGTGACCTTAACCACTTCCATCGTATTTCTTAACCTCCTGAACGTTGTTTTAGCACCCTTAAAAGAGTGAAATTTTTTTGTTGCGAAATTCAATGGAACAGGAGCGGTTAAATTCATTAATGATTCTGTCAATTCACAAAGCTGAAATAGATGCCATTCCAGATTTCAATAAACACATAAAAAGATTTGCAGAGATGAAACATCGCAGTGCAGATTTTTTTTACAAGTACTAAAAGTAAGTAATTTCTGTCATAGTTTTTTTTTCTCTTTTGATTTACATTTATAACATATTGATTGCATTATCTACCAAATCCAATCCTTTAAATGGTGGACAAAGAATAATTACAAAGACCTTTTCATACGGGACTTGTATCTCAGTGTTGTGGCTTGTTGTTTTCATGAATTATTTGTTTTTGTAAGTTTTGTCCACTCGTAGAAACCATCGACCCTCCCCCACCCTTCCATAAGAGAGAGTTTTTAATATGTCGTGCTCTCTCCTCTTAACCGTGTTCACTGTATTAGGATTTTTTTCTAATCATGGCACCACCATATGCCGTCAATACGCCACGCCGCTGCATTTCACACACACACACACACACACACACAAACTCTCTCTCTCTCTCTCTCTCTCTCTCTCTCTCTCTCTCTCTCTCCCTCGCTCTCTCCCCCCTCTCCCTTCTCTTGCGTCTCTTCATGCATCCACATCCAACACCCTCTCCATACATTTACATTATTTCCAGATTAACTTCAGAGAGATCTTGATTCCCTCCAGACTTGGTCAGATACATGGCAAATGAAGTTCCATCCATTAAAATGCTATGTCATATCAATATCAAACAATATCAAAGAGCCTTTTACTCATAATTAAACAATGCATGATCATCCCTCACAACATGTTGACTCGATAAAATACCTCGGAGTCCATCTCAATAAGAAACTAAAGTGGCAAACCCATATAGAACATATCACAGCAAAGGCAAGTAGGATGCTGGGGTTTCTCAAAAGCAACATAAACCAATGCCCACGGAGAATTAAAGCCCAAGCTTACACATCACTTATCAGGCCAATATTGGAATGTACCAGCGCCATGTGGGACCCCAACACACTAAAAATCACATAGACAAGATTGAAAAAGTACAAAGAGCAGCTGCAAGATTCGCAACCGGAAACAAATCCAGAGACCCGGGTTGTGTGACGTCCTCCCTCCAATCACTTGAATGGAAACCATTGAAAAGCCGGCGCAAGGTAACCAGTATTGTTACCTTACCATCAACGACCCAAACTCACCCATCATCATCCAAACTACATAAAAAGCAAATCAGATAGGTACGCTACACGTAGATACAATGAATCACAAAACATAGACTACCACCATTTACAAGAACAGACACATTCAAACACAGCTTTTTCCTACCAACAATGAATTACTGGAATGTCCCGCCACCGGACATAACGAACGTTGAATGCTTGGAAACTTTCAAAACAGTGTTGAATGTATTTGCTCGTTAAAGTAATCTGTGACTGCTCCCTGTTTTGATTGGACTGTAACTGAACATTTGCAGTATTGGGCCTGTGGGGCCTTTTGCAAATACAAGCTATTGGAGATTTGGTTCCTAAATCCTTAGGAGTGTGTATGTATCCAGTCCTTCGGAGTACTAATATACGATTCTTTCATCTCTTTATATTTATTTTTATCGTGCCCAATAACACAACATTGGGAGTCTGTAATTGCAAGATAAAAATATCACGATTTTGATAAATCCTTTCTTAAAAAAATATAGCATTGTGGAGAACATTGGGCTTATTTGAGTCAACTCTACTGAAAGGTTTGAAAATTAGAAATGTATTTTTTACAGATAGATAAACAGATGACTTGATTTCCTTTTATAATTTAAAGTCAGTTTGAAAGTTCGTTGAGTCAAACAGATAATATCATAAAATATGTACCGACGACACTTGGCTCCCAAAATCAACTAATTTTGACACTGTAAAAAGTTGTCAATTTTCTATTTATGACATCAAGTATTATTATTACTTCCGTTGTGTTTAGCAGTGATCAGTTTTGTTATGTAGTATTATGTTCTAATTGCGTGTATGTTTGTGTGTGTGTGTGTGTGTATGTTTGTGTGTGTGTTGTGTGTTGTGTATACATGTGTGTGTATGTGTGTGTTGGCATTTTTCAGCAAATCGTGGCATTCATAGTGATATTATTCACTTGATCACATGAAGGTATTTCAGTCGCCATTTTGATTCTTTTTTTACTATTAGGGTCAGCTCGAGAGGTTAGTCATAAGTGTTATTAAAGGTGCTAGGGTGTTTGTTATTCCATCAGTTAAGTAAAGGGGAGACATTCCGAAAGCTGCTACATCCCCAGTATTCTTTAAATTTGTATTTTCACCGTTGATATTTTGTCAGGCATTTATTTATTCAGTTTGTCATTATATAGAAGTATTTTAAAAACTCTAGAACAAACCTTGATAGATTTGTGAACGTTTAACATTTCCTTATTTGACCATTGTTTTGATTTTCGGCCGCCATTGTGATTTGTTAAGTATTGAAAGGTAGTGCAAAGCAGTCCGGGAGTTTGTTTTTTTTCTATTAGGGTTAGCTCGAGAGGTTAGTCATAAGTGTTATTAAAGGTGCTAGGGTGTTTTTTTCCATAAGTTAAGTAAAGGGGAGACATTCCGAAAGCTCCTACATCTCCAGTATTCTTTAAATTTGTATTTTCACCGTTGATATTTTGTCAGGCATTTATTTATTCAGTTTGTCATATAGAAGTATTTTAAAAACTCTAGAACAAACCTTGATAGATTTGTGAAAGTTTAAAATTTCCTAATTTGACAAGTTTTGATTTTCGGCCGCCATTGTGATTTGTTAAGTTTTGAAAGGTAGCTCGAGAGGTTAGTCATAAGTGTTATTAAAGGTGCTAGGGTGTTTGTTTTTCAATAAGTTAAGTAAAGGGGAGACATTCCGAAAGCTTCTTCATCCCCAGTATTCTTTAAATTTGTATTTTCACCTTTGATCTTTTGTCAGCACGGTGGTAGAACAGCACATTCAACGTTCAAAATTCCAATTCCAATAACGGATAACAGCACCTGTAGCATCAGTCGCCAATCAGACACAGCTAAGTTACTGAAGAGTAGTTCTCTCATAATTTGGGATGAAGCACCTATGATGGACAGGCGTGTGTTTGAATGTGTGAGCAGGACATTTTGTGACATAACAGGCAGTTCAAAACCTTTTGGGGGCAAAGTGGTTGTACTTGGATGGGATTTTCGGCAAATTCTACCTGTTGTTAATAAAGGAAGTGAAGCCGATATATTAAGTGTCACACTTAACAAGTCAATTATTTGGAATTTTGTCACCACTTTTCACATGAACAAGAACATGAGGGTTACTGATGACAATAACTGTTTTGCAAATTGGCTTCTCCGCATCGGAAATGGTACATAGCCGGTTTTCAGCGAAATAGGAAAGTATTCTGTTAAATTACCTACAGCGCTATGCCTTCCTGAAAATGACCCAGAATGCTTGATAAATGCTGTATACAATGATTTGAATCTGAACTTTGCGGATGAACGTTATCTATCAGAGAGAACAATTTTGACTACAACCCATGAAAATGTTGACAAAATAAATGCAGCCGTTCTGTCCAGGTTGACCTCATCAACTGAACAAATTTACCGCAGTGCTGATTCCATTCAAAGTGACTCTGACATCAACTTATGCTTGAATTGAATTCTTGAACGAACTTACACCTCCCGGACTTCCTCCACATGCATTACATTTGAAAGCCAACACGTCAGTCAAGCTGCTTAGAAATATAAATCCTAAATCAGGCCTCCTAAATGGCACCCGTTTGTTAATAATAAAATTAGGTTCAAAAGTATTAGAAGCCAAGATAATTACCGGTAGTAGAGCTGGCGACATATTGTTTATCCCTAGAATCAGTCTGACGACAACAACGGATTGAGGCTTACCATTTATTCTAAATAGAAGACAGTTTCCGGTAAAATTGTCATATGCAATGACAATTAACAAGTCTCAGGGGCAGACATTAAGCAAGGTGGGGATTTTCTTACCACAACCGGTATTCACAGACGGACAACTGTATGTTGCTGTGTCACGGGTCAGAGGCTATAGTGGCTTACACTTTATGTGGGGCCACACAGAAAAATCAACCGAAGATATACCAAATTACACAGACAACGTTGTTTACCCATCTGCCCTCATTAAATGATGGTGAGTACAGTATCGAATGAAAATAGTTCTTTCCCCGCGAAATTGCGGGCTTTTTACTAGTACAGAGAAATAAAAGAATACGTTTATTACACCCCTCCAGGTAAGATTATTAGATATTTTGTAACCAAATATTATGGTATTAGTACATCTATTCACCATAATTTGTATAGATAGTTTGAAGATGACGTCACTCATGTCTTTGTTATTGTTTTTTGCCATCCGCGTTTATGAGTAATGCTCACTGAACTGTATTAACATGACTATAAACGTTCATGGATACACACAGTTTTGTGTGTTGATCCGTTATACTTCCGGATGGCAATGTTATGAGCTTCTTAGCCAAGTGCATATTATCTATATTTCTCCTTCTGATTGAATGATAATTTAATCCAAAACTAAAAACGTTGGATTTGTATTCATGCGCACCAAAATATTATTTATGATTGCCAATCAGTTGTCTTTTAGCTAGACATCAATACAATGTGCAAAAATATTCTGCAATCGTTGATTAAAATTTTTATTCAACGCGTCCAAAGCATTATTCAATGATTACGTATTTACTAAGAAATGATAGGGTTTTCCAGTGAGAGGGGTGGAATATTATTGAAAAGGTTACGTAAAGGCGGCATAACTATTTCAGTAGCAGAGGATGTATGGGCAGCTCCTTAGGTTTACGGACGAAAAGAGCGATGATGGATGATCTTTATTGACGACCAGCATATTTAGACTAGAAAATAAGATATCACAAGTCTGAACCCCGATCAATTACTCAAGCTGTGTATCCAATCCTCAGGAAGAGTAGTTCCAATAAAACAGGAACCGAATATTTAACATCGCACTTTTCTTCCCGCATGATCAATCGTGCCAACACACAGGACTAGGATGTAACATTTGACGTTTATCGTGTGGCTGAAAGAATAATATAGTAAGAAAAAATCAACTACCTTGCGTTCTACAAAATAACAAACATCAGCTTCATTAATTTTATTATTTGTAAACAATCAGCGATATTTATTGTCCGACCGGGCTTGGAAGAGTTTCACTAATTCCTATTTTGATTCCTCAAATAAAGGGGGTGTTCTACGTCTTCAAGAAAACTTCCTCTCTCAATGTGATCATGCGTTTGTGTCAGCATTCTCAGTATCACCCAGCTTTCTATAATCCAGGATTTCTCGAACGATATGATGTACAAATCTTCCCTGTGAAATTCCAAGCTTTCGTGAAATGTCTGATTGTTATATTCAGCTAGTAGCTCAATTTTTAGTTCGTCAAATTGTTGTTGATTTGCTGCGATTGATGCACATTGTGGACGATCACTACGACCCTATTCAGTAATGTTGGTGGAGACAGCAACGAATCCAGTAAAACACTTTACCCACATTTTAAATGTTCGAAAACCAACATGCGAGTCACCATAAATATGTTACAGCAGTTTATGAATGTTTACTGGTGCACATTTCTATGCAGTTAGGAACTCAGTCACTACGCGTTGTTTATTGAATAATTTTGGTGTGATTTCTTCGACCGCACTGTTGGAGTAGGGGTATTACTGAAACAGGTTGTTCATGCATTTACAACACTTATTTGCAGGTCTGATAACCCAAATTGTTATAGGTCCATTGTTGTAATGGAAATACTCTCAAAACTAATAGAAAATATTGTTCATAACAACAACGTTAAAACAAGAATTCAACAGTGTAAAGTTATTTTGGCCTGCTAACATGAGCTCAATTCCAAGTATTTACCACTGTCTTCTGTAAAACCAAAAACAGAAAGCAAGATCCAATTTCCTTGAAAGCATTCGGGATTTTGTTGTCACGTGACTAAAACATGAGTGTAAACGGTGCTGCCTCTTAGTCGTGATGTAATTATTACTCGTTCATCTTCAAAGAAGGAGACATCACGTTCAAAGTACTCGCGTCGTCTAGTAAAAGCTTTAGTAATCTCACTAATAACACGTTAGTTGGTTACATATATCGTCAATAATGCAACAAATAATAATGAATATAAATATTTACTACTTAGCAATATAATATATGTATGTATGTATATATAATATATATATATAATATATATATTATTATATATATATATATATATAATATATATATATATATATATATATATATATACTAGCATGGGTGCCGCTCAATGAAAGGGATGATAGGTTGATCAACAAAAAATTTAATATTCAAGTGTTGATGAAAAAAAATTGAACTGATCGTCCATTGTTTAATTTATGGATAAGTACATTTTTAACGTCGAAGGTAATTCCATGGCGCTTTTTACGTACGCTCAGAGGTATATTTTTCAGTCAAAATGTGTCTCAACAAATTTATAGTACTTATTAGTAGAAAGATGAGCCGGTCCAAAGTCTGAAATCTAATTAGGTTTTGCATTTTTAAGTCGAATTTTTGTTCACTATAAATCGTATTCGTTCACTCTCTTAAGCCCCAATAAGGTAGATGAATAAATTCCAAAGCTGGCCATGGTTTTGATATTGCGCCTTTACAGTTGCGAGGGAATGAAGTTAAATGTTTGAATTATAAACGTATGTGTTTCTATTGAGTAGGGTTGTAAGTCATGGCTGAGAGTAGAAACAATAGGAAAGATATATACAGAGAGAGAGAGGAGGGGGGGGGGCAGTCAGATAGATAGATAGAGAAAGAGAGAGACAGACAGACACACACACAAACACACACACACACACACACACAGATAGAGAGAGAGAGAGAGAGAGAGAGGGAGGGAGGGAGGGAGGGAGGGAGAGAGTGAATGGAAGAAGGGGGGGGGTTGGATGTGGCCGAGTGTAATGTTTGATTACACACTCGCGTATGTGTGTGTGTGTGTGTGTGTGTGTGTGTACGTGTTTGTGTGTGTACATGTGAATGAATGAAAGTGAGAATCATTTTGAGTTCGAAAGAGGTAGTTTGTGAGCACTGAAGGAGAGACAGCGTCTCTAAAGATACGGTGGTCCCTGCTTCAGCCACCAAATTGCCTAGTAACCGATTCGCCCTTTTTAATTTTTGGAGATTTATTTGAAAGGAGGGTCCACTCTTTTCTTTTTTTTTAAATTTAAAAAATTAATTAATTTCTTTATTAATTTTCATGTTATTACCGACTGACTGATCCAGCTTTTCTGATCATTCGAAATATCGTCTTTCTATGAATTGTTCCCCCCCCCCCCCCCCCCCCCCCAAAGATCTGATATTTTGAGTATTATTCTGGCGTGATGTAGTTAAGGAGCCAAGAACCAGTGGTGCCTGTAGCGCTGAAAATCTAGGAACGGATTGAAATAAGGCTTGTGTTGGGGGGAGGGGGGTCCTTCCCAAGATCTCATATAAATATGTAAACCATTGACAAAAATAAAAAGTAGAAGAAAAGAAAAACCAGTACTCTAAAGACAGGCAACATGAAAAAGTTTTTCTTTAATTGCGTGGCGATGTGATACATTTTAAAGCATAATCCTTGTGCTAAAATCTTTATTTGATTAATGATAGTCTTGTCGCTAAATGTGTCTTTCTTTTGAAGGTAGGGTGGTGGGGCGTGTCTTCCAGATGTTCATACTTAACTTTACATTGTCCGGTATTGGCTGAGTTTTGGTATGAAGGTTGATTAGGGTTTCCTCTCAGTTAAGTGTGAAATGCGCGTTTTCGTCGCTAGGACTAGGAGGGTATTGCGTGAGAATCCAATTAACACATTATTTTGGTTGTTGTTGGTCGGTAAAATGCCATATTGATATTTTCCACTTGTAACACCCAGCAGGGTCGATCCTTTTTGTAGCTTGCTAGAAATAAATTTGAGAGAGAGAGAGAGAGAGAGAGAGAGAGAGAAAGAGAGAGAGAGAGAGAGAGAGAGAGAGAGAGAGAGAGAGAGAGAGAGAGAAAGCGAGAAAGATATATATATATATATATATATATATATATATATATATATATTTAGTAGATGTCTTTAGTAGATGTTATGAGAAGCAAGATAGGTCTGTCTGGTTTCTATTGTGAGTTGTTTGTCTGGGTGGGTGTGTTTGTGTGTTTGTGTGTGTGTGTATGCTTGTGTGTGTGGATGAGTATGTGTCAGCCAAAATAATTTGTAATTTAAGCGCTTAGAGTCTGGTGTCTCGGAGTTATAGCGGTATATAAGTTTTCAGCATTATTATTATAATATATATATATATATATATATATATATATATATATATATATATATATATATATATATATATATATATACTAGTAAAAAGCCCGCAATTTCGCGGGAAAGAACTATTTTCATTCGATATTGCCAGAATCATTTTCTTGATTAGCTTGGTTACGATTAGATGCACATTTTAATCGATGTGCTTGTCGTCGGTGCCATGCTTTATTCGGCATGATTTTAGTTAATCAGTCAGTAGATATCAATATCAATAAGTCGCAAGTCTTTACCAAGCTTTACTTGGGAGTGCTTTGCCCTACCTTCAATACTTCACAAATTAAAATGGCGGCCGAGAATCAAAACAATGGTCAAATTAGGACATTTTAAACTTCCACAAATCTATCAAGGTTTGTTCTAGAGTTTTTAAAACGCTTTTGTATGATGACAAATTGAATAAATAAAGGCCTGACAAAAGATCAACGGTGAAAATACAAATTGAATGAATACTGGGGATGTAGAAGCTTTCGGAATGTCTCCCCTTTACTTAACTTATGTGAGGTCAAATGAAAATCTGAAGCGGACGCGAAAAATATCATGTCCCCGAATCTGTCTACTTTTGGTTTGTTCGGGCTAGAAGCTAGACAGATCCAATTGACAGTTTGCCGACAACGTTTAACTAAATATTTCCCAGGGCAATAATTCTCACATCGATGGCATAAAAACGACAGTAATATCAGCAGTAATATTCGTTGATGTTGTTAATCGGTGAAACTTGTTTAAAATTTCTGTAAATCCGAATACCGTCATGTGATCAAGTGAATTATATCACTATGAATGCCACGATTTGCTGAAAAATGCCAATCTGACAGTTCCTAGCAAACACCCCCCCCCCCCCCCTTTGCTCAGGAATTTCTCTACTTGATGGACACCCCCCCCCCCCCCACCCCCTTATTTTTCTTCCACGCAACCACATTCCAAAACACACACACACACACACACATATGTATACGCCACACACACACACACACACACACACACAAACATACACGCAAGGAGAACACACTACTACATAACACTGATCACCGCTAAATCAACACAACGGAAGTAAGGACTCTACTGGACAGATAGAGTTGAGGGTGTGGTCATGAGGTGTTAGTGTCTTCGGTAAATTTTTTATGATATCTGTTTGACTTAACGAACTTTCAAACTGACTTTAAATTATAAAAGGAAATCAAGTTATCTGTTTATCTATCTGTAAAAAATACATTTCTATTTTTCAAATCTTTCAGTAGAGTTGTGCGCCGTATCAATTTTTTTATTGACTCAAATAAGCACAATGTTCTCCACAAGGCTATATTTTTTTAAAGAAAGGATATATACATAAAGAAAGAAAGAGAGAGAGAGAGAAAAAGAGAGCGAGGAAGGGATAGAAAAAAAGAAAGAAAGAAAGAAAGAAGGAGAGAGAGAGAGAGCAAAAAGAAAGAGAAAGGAGAGAGAGAGAGAGAGAGAGAGAGAGAGAGAGAGAGAAATATACAGAGAGAGAAATCGATATATATCGCCACAATCAAACCCATTCTTTTAAACTTTATGTACCACACCATTTTTCAAGAAAATAGGTTGGAAAATGTCACCTCTACTGTTATATTAGTAAACGCACCACATATTTGCCATATCGATGATTTCGCACGTAACTCTCAAATGTTGATGTCATTAGTAGATCTCCCATTGTGCCCGTGATCCAAATGATTTTCTAGTGTCTTAAATAGTGGTTCAATCCAATGATTTCGAATCAACTCTTTACATTCTTTTCTGGGTAACATTGTCAAAATACAAAAAAAATATATACCAGGCTCTTTTCTACACGTGGCATCTGATAGATACTTATCACACCACTCTGCGAATTTGTAAACTTTCGGTATCATGAATTTATACGTCTTTGGTATAACCAGCAAAGTTTCTTATCTTATAAAGCACGTTTTATTAAACTGTGCAAGTATTAACTTAAGATCTTGTTCTTGTTGCTTATAAATTTTCAAATATTTCTTGTCTATTTTGTATTGGAATAGCGTCGTATTTTTTGCGGGGTCTTTTCGCACCCTATATTGTATAATATGTTGAATTAACGGGGGAGCGGTGGTACTTGTTTTGTTGGCGTATGACTATCTTTGATTTTAAAAGACCTTTGATTTTAAAAGATAATTTATAACTTTTCAATAACTGAACTGTGGCTTTGTGGCATGACATTCGACTAGCGATCTGTAAGTCCTAGATTCGAATCCTGTCCTGTATATCAACAATTTCTCACCATACTTGGTTTTAAAATGAGTAACTGGCGATAACACCCTTGTAATTGTCTTTAAACGTCTGAAAGCACAGGACATGGTCCAAAACTTGTTCTGCGTGTTGCCATTGGCTTGGAACCTCTTGCAAAGCGCTTGAGTAAATTAATTAGAATCCCCCCCCCCCTCCCAATAAAACTAGATTAGACACATCCGTGCCACAACATAAAATTTTGTCGCAGAAGCATTAAATCAAGGAAAACGGATAATTCATTAAACAAATATTTGATGTCAACAGTAATCCCCCATTTTCTTCAAATGATCAAATTTGTAGAAATAATAATCTTCCTAAGGAAAGGAATGAAAGCCTGACCCGGACTCCAACCCAGGACCTCCCGAGCTACAATCTGCATTGCCTTACACACTCGGACTCCTCGTTACCCCAACCCCTTTTGAGTAGAGAATATACCCGCTCACGTTTTAAAATATTTCATTTCTTTATATATTTCCCGTGGTCTTAATCTCCACAATAAACTTATTATTATTTGTAGCATGCTTACTTGACGTACTCAGAAATATACGTATTTTAACCTGTGACCAGAAAACTCGTCCTTTAAATATTGATCAGAAACTCTCAAACCTGGAATTCCATGAAGACTTCCGTGAAGACTTCCGTACTTCCGTGAAGTCCAAGGTTTGAGAGTTTCTGACGAGATGAGGTTCATTTTTAACGATCAATATTTGAAAGACGATTTTTTCAAGTTACGGCAGATTAGACCAATAGATAAATATCAAATCTAATCCAAGTGGCCTATGGTACATTCTGCATGCTGTTCAACTTATTAAAAAACTCTTTTTTATAATTTACCAGAAAACGTGTTGTGTTTTGTTTGTTTTTTTTTTTTTTGGTTTTGTTTGTTTTTTGTTTTTGTTTTTGGTTTTATTTTGTATTTTGTTTGTTTTTGTTTTTTGTTTTTTGATAAATGCGATCAGCGACAAAGATCGAAAAAAGGTGTCTATGAAACAGTGTCAGGTAACGCAGCCCAATATCCCCCAAAGATACCAACCCCCCCCCCCCCAAATATCCAGAAATAATATATGCTTGTTTCTTATGGGAATTGAACCCCAGACCTCTGATTACCCTTCAGACGTGCTACCATTATATAGCAATGACTATCCCGCACAAATCTTTGGGCCTCTTTTTCGCTTACGAAGTGCCCGAATTCGCGTCAAAATATGGGACGAAGCCGTTTCGTATATGCTATTTTAAAAAATTGATTACGACGCTGTTTATTGATGAATATAACTGAAAGTTGGCACACAGTTAGAAAAAAGGTCATTTTACATTATGTCAAGCGACAAAACTCGTGCTATTAACAGAAGACCGTTAAACATAGATTTTTACTCTTTGGAGTAAAATATCTCTAAAACTACCGGGCGTGGAGGTTTTGTCGCTGACAAGGTAATACATGAACATTTCTTCTTTTTGGTTGTAAAATTTCATATGAATATGATGAGTACTTTACCCGTATTTTGCAAAACACCATCCTAATTTGCTCTTCAAGTTTCAATCTTTTAATCCACTTATTACGCAAGATACAACCAAAGGTCGAAAAAAAATGTCGAAAAAGCGTCCCATATTTTCGCTTTTTTCCTCTTTGCGGGTCATCCAAATAAATGACACCTTTGAAACTGCATAATTTGTTTATTTATGAATGGATTTTCAAAATTCAAAAACATTTTTACTCAGTGGAGATAGGGCTTTGATTTTAGACAAAAATTTTCCTCAAAAAGAGAAAAAAACATTTTTCATAGTCATTGCTACATTTTACCACTGAGACTGTAT
>NC_088361.1:72319944-72352444 GCF_034508935.2 Berghia stephanieae
AATACAAAGTTAAGAATCTATGCCGACAATGTATGTATGTATATATATATATATATATATATATATATATATATATATATATATATATATATATATGTGTGTGTGTGTGTGTGTGTGTGTGTGTGTGCAGTCGTACAAACATGTAAAAATATACAATCAAGAACCAACAGCAACACCTTATATATTAATTTAACTTGTGAGTGTATATTTAAAAAGATAATTAATATTTAATTTAAATCACAGTTGGGCGTTAAAATTCGAACGCCATGTGGCAAAAATGTCATCAAATAGCTTTTAAACCGTCGGCTACGACGTGCACATATTTGCAGGTCTGATAATTCAATTCATTATGGCTCATTGCTGTAATGTAGATCTCAAATATTGACGCAAAATATTGTCCATTACAACAATGTTAAACTAGGCCCATAATTAGGTTTAGATGTCAGGTATGTATATATGTATGCGTCGGTCGGTTCTAATATTGGAACTATAAGATTTTAATTTTGTACGTATATAAAGCATTTCATACTTCATGAAAGGTTCACCAAAACAAAAGAAAAAAATTGGAGCTATTTTAATGGTGCCCCTTGACCTTTAACCCCCCTCTATAACAATAATTCCGACATATATTATTGTGTAAAATATGGCTTTGATCTCTAAACTCAATAAACCACAAGGGTGTTACTATCAATGAAATGCTTTTAAGTAAACTATTTACCAATTCTACTCACCAGATCAATCGCACCATAGATGAAATCACTTTAAATATATAATATATAGTTTTATTGAGAGAATCTGGTAATCTGAAAACAATAACAAAAATCAGAGTGACATCAACTTCATTCATTCTATCGTTTATGAACAACCAGCTATGTTTGTCCGAACGGCCTACGATGTCTCCCAAAACCTGTGTTTCGATTGCTCCAAATTTCCCTGGTTAAATTGCAAATAAGTATAGACTTAACTAGACCTCTTCCATGACTCTATAATAGCTTCATACGGCTCACAATGCCTCCATTGTATTCCTTTAGATTTGCCCGTGCGGCTTTGTGGACAATTAGAATGACAATCGCTTTCGAATTTTGGGTCCCTGGCTGGAGTCCTACTCTGGACTGCGTACTATCAATGAAAAGGCACTGTATTTAAAATACTATGTGTGCTTGTCCGTTACGACATTGTCTCTGTCGAAAAATGTGTCATAGCTCCTTACAGGCTTGGTTTGTTTGTTTGAGGTGGGTGGGGGGGGGGGGGGGCGCTGGTTAGCTTGGAGTCTCTTGTAAAAGCGGTTTGAGTACATTTAGTGGACATTGCCCTATTTTAAAACTCATTTTTAGTACACAGTCTCTTACAATATCCGTTAGTGTCTAAATCATGGTACATGTTCACGCCTAATCGGTTTAGGTAATGTCTGTTAAGTGCCTAACCGGTCACTGACCACGCTTTACCTTTACTTGCCTTTGTTTCAAGACGAGACACAGTGCTGTGTACTTCTCACCATCAAGGCCATATAAATCAGCCATATGGACAATGACAGGATCTCCACCTCTGTTTTAATATTATCATCGCGGGAATACTCGTGGCATTGTTAAGCTAAGAATGGACAATGAGAGCAATCTGATAAACTACTCACATACTCTCAGACTAAAATTGGACAGAATCCTGATGGGATTTTACTCGAAGACCTAATGGAGTCTTATTTGTATCGCTGGATAGAAAGAATTTGTACGTGTCTGCGCATGTACAGTGGGTGTGAATAGAATAATAATCACGACCATGCTAACATGGGTATCCTTTGTAGTATCTTTTGTTACCAGACTCTATTTATGTTCCTTTCTTAACACCGTCCCCGTGACATCACTGGTCTAGGGAAACAGTTCTATGTCTCCTTTTTTGTGACCTGGTCGAATGAAATTGAACATGAACAGTTACTGTATTATCTTGCCTCACTTTGCTCTAGTATAAATAAGAACCTGGAATAGATTATGGCGACGATTGCAATATATGTATGCATGTATATATATATATATATATATATATATATATATATATATATATATATATCCACCAATTGGTATTTTGATAGATTCTTCAGGTAAGTATTCTGTATAGTAGTGTTCGGGTGGAATCCTGTTTTGTTCAGTTGGCGCTAATATTCTTTCCGGGGGTAGGTTTGTTGCGCATGTATGTGTGTGTATGTTTGTGTGTGCGCATCTGTGAATGTGTGTGTATGTGTGTTGTCTGTGGTGTGGTGTTGTGGGGTGGGAGGGGGGGGGGGTTCTTGGGTTATGGATGTTTCATTGGGTTGTGTAATGTGTTGTGGACGGTAAGTATTTTCGTCTGTGCAAGCATGTGTTGAAAAGTTCCCTCTTTCTGTTTAGTGTGGCGTGTTGGTTTTCTTTTTGTACTATGTGAAATTTCTATTCTAGATCCACCTACCCAATTATTGCTGTCTCGATGTACATTGTACTCACAGAGGGCCACTTCAAAACATTGTACAATCAACACACTCAGTCTTCAAACACAACAATAAAAAGAACATCTATTTTGAGCGAACACATCTGGAAATTAAAGAACTCAAGCACCCGATAAAACATGGGATATCTTCTCAAAACAAAAAAGTTACTCAGTAAACACAACAAAATGCAGCTTATGTCTAGAAAAGAAATTTGACATAGTTTTTTAAAAAACACACACACGCCACACTAAACAGTACGAGGGAACTTTTCAACACATGAAACAACGTTGTAGGAGGAAATAACCAAATGAGGTGAGGATAATAAATAATTAATATAGAATTATTGTTAACTTCAAAACAGTAGTGTTTCATGCCCCAAGGGCAATTTATGGGAAGTGTGTGTAATCGTTATTGTTTATGATTGTGTTTTCTTTCATACTTCCTGTGATGTTTAGGTGTCGATTGGTGTTTATGATTGTGTCCCCCATCCACATGCCATATATAGAGATTCTACGGACATAGTATGCCGACTGAAGACGTGGATGGAAGCCACAGAAACATGTGTCTTGGCCATATAAGTGAGTGAATCCATTTATATTTATATTCATATATAAATATATATATATATATATATATATATATATATATATGTGTGTGTGTATATATATATATATATATATATATATATATATATATATAAATACATGTGTGTGTGTGTGTGTGTGTGTATACTCACTTCCTGTATAATAAGCAAGAGATGCAAGTTCACATTCATTGTTTGCATCACAAGTATTAGAGCATGAGTGTTGCTAATATCTGGACGTAGAGGATTATTGGCGTCCGAGTACAAATTGCCATGTTTGTCGTCACTATTGTTACAACCGACACAAAACAGCCGCTGAAGACAAACAGAGACGGGTATTGCTGTCCACCCAAGGGTGTAACATTTATAATATTGGAAGCTTGAGAATGTAGATCATCCCCAGCTAACCCTTTAGCGGCCACTCAGTTTTTCTTGACAATATCAATATGTTTCTTTGACCTACACGTCAATCTTGTATTATGTAGATGAGTTGATTGCCAAAATGATCCGATTTAGAAGAGGAGTAGTTTGAAATGTGAGAATCAAAAGTCAATTCCATATAAAGGAATTTTAATTTAAAGCATTACCTTTATCCGACGTAGTACCGTTTTGAGAAAATTGATCGCATCCATAACCCAAGACCTGCATGTTTTTACAAAGAGCGGCGCGGAGTCCGATTCCCATCACTATGACAGCTTCTTGGTAAAAGCGATTAAGATTGCGGTTTTATTTAGATAGTATATTGGAAGAAATGTTGTTTAGGTCAGAACACCGCCCGATACGGTTTAAAGAGACAAGTGTGTATTTGTTCAGATATTATATTCCTGTCATTTTTTTTTTCGATCTGTTTTTTTTTCTTGTCATGTTGTGTCCATATCCCTTGCCACTCTAATTTCGTTTTCATCCACATGTCAGCTATGGTGTCTGTGTGTGATGGATCGCATTTCATTTCGTCCAGTCGTATATTGGTTCGAGGTCTTAGTAGTAGTCTTTAAAATTGTTCCATTTTTTATGCTTACGACGGTTAGAAATTCATTTCCCAGAGTTTGGGTTTTCTCTGCTACAACTGTCTAGAGCTGCATTTTAGAAATACTTGTACAGTTTTTTTTCTTTAAGTATCACTCCTGCACATCACTGATTTTAATGAAATTAGTTTTTAATAAGAAGGTATCGATATAAAGCCAATTTTATGTCCGATACAGTCCTCTTTATGTGTCAAAAACCTTGCTGACTTTTTTGATCCATGCAGACACAAATCGATGACCTTTGTAAAAATGTTAATATTTATCAAAAGAAAATTGCCACTATCAGAGATTATCTGACTGTTGGGGTAGCTTGTTACTGTAACGTGTATTGTAATATATTGGAGTTGTTGGATTTGTGCGAATGTAGTGGTTCGACTGTAAGTTATTATGTTAGGGTTCTTTCTAGCGGTACGCATTTTGTGCATGTGAGTGTGAATGTTAACTGCGTGAACGTATTAGCACTTTTTGTTACTTAGAAACCTCGTAAGACGATTGTTTTGTGCTAGGTTAGGTACTGAAATAACTCCGTCCTCGACGGTCGTATTATGTATTTGTTTTAAATTTTCCATATGATTGATAATAATTAAATTAATTGAATTAACGTAGTCTAACCCAGAGTCGTTACATTTGGGGGTTCGTCTAAAGATTGTATAACTAAAATATTCGTAACGGGAGGCCTTCCGAAAGCTCCTACATCCCCAGTAATCTTGTTTTTTGTTATAATGTTCTAGAAGGGGGTTTGGGAGGGGAAAAACTTTTTTATAATGTTCTAGTATGGGGGTTTGGGAGGGGGTGACTTTTTATACTACAAGAACATTATACTACTAGAAAATTATTCTTTTAAAAACAAGAATACTGGGGATGTAGGAGCTTTCGGAAGGCTTCCCTTCGTAACCATTAAAAAGGAGAGTTATATTTATTAAAATTGTGATTTGTATTCTGACTAAAATTTGAGATAGAGATGTCAGAATCGTTGTCGAGATATGGAAAGGAGGCCGACGTGATGGAATCATCGGCGGAGGAGAGGAAAGCATACATAAGTGAAAGATTAACCGAAGAAAGACAAATTCAAATGGAAATGTTGAAGCTAGAAAAAGAAGCAAAAATGAAGATTGAACTCGCAAAGATAGAAGCAGAGAAAGAGAAAGATAGAATGCAGCATGAATTGGAAATGGCTAGACATTCCTCCTCTTCTGTCAACATGATAGCACAACCGGTATCTAAACGATCAGAAATTCCACCATTCGCAGACGGCAAAGATGATCTAGATATTTGCTTACTTTGTTTTGAGCTGTTCGCGGAAACTATTCAATGGATATGTCGTCCATATATTTATCAGTGGTATTGTCAGGTCGTGCGTTGGACTGTTACAGTCGATTATCAACGGCAGATGCACAAGATTACGATACCGTCAACGAAGCGCTACAGATGAGATATAATTTGACAGAAGACGGCTACCGAGAGAAGTTTCGCCAAGGCATGTTCATCACGCGACTGAAAGCGTATCTGGAAGATGGGTCGACCTAGCTGATTGCTTTATCGTAGTACCGTTGATATATTTTAACATCATAGCGCTGCAGCATATATATCAAATTCCAAAGAGGACATTGAAAATGATTGTTCGATTAGGTGTTCAAGGATTCGACATAAGTAGAGGACACAATGGCTTCGTGTCTATCTTTGGAACATTGAAAAGACATTTTATGATGTTATCATTGTTGACATTCATAGCCGCTTTGCGAAATAAAAGAAGAAAAACTTCCGCTATGATTAAATAAATAAGGCTATTTTAAACAATAAAATGTGTTTGTTAAGAATTTTTTAAAAGGTTTTTCACTGTCTAAAATCTAGAAAAGAAATCACGACAGGGAGTCGAACCATTGACTCTAAAATGACAAGTGAGTGTGGAGACCATTAAGCCTGGACTACTCTTGGCCGGTAAACACAACATTTTTTTAAAAAAAATTCCTTACAAATCGAAGCTAATCATCTTAAGAAGTTTTTTCTGTCTGTTAGTGAGTAATGGATTTTGTAACTGGTCCAGTGGTTCAATTCTATAAATTATCTTTATGTTTGGTGCTGATTTTCTCCTTCTTCAATCTTCACAGTATCCTGAGTTTGTTTGCAATGACTTTGACAGTTCACGTTTGCCAGCATTATTCAAGAGTTCCTGTCCCTGTATTTTTGTCCTTAACATTTTGAATTGGGAACTCCAACCCGGTTACCCGAGTCAAGATTTTGTGCTTAAATCTAGGTAAACGTCTGTTTACTTACGTTTTGTGATTTTCATAGAGACTAGAAATTCTATAAAGAAGTGAAATAGGGCCAAATTCATTGTCTACGATATCTTAAAATATAGAGACAATAATGTCAAATTAATCATCTGCACCTATGCTAGAATGAGAGCTTCACACTGCAACATTTATTTACCATTAATTGTCATCTCAAAATATAATGATAACAATAAATCTCAAGAATGAGATCTTATTTAACAAAAATTCAGGAGAAAATATGAAAGAATGCAAGATCTTATTTTATTGTCCGTCAATGTACAAATCCGTCCAAATCGAAGTCTCTCCTTCGAGAAAAATTGAAATTTCTAAAAAAAAATTGTTTGTCTTTATATCCAATCAAAAAGTGTCAAATTTGTCAGCGTATGAATATTTCTTCCGTGACGTTTTTCTTATGTGAAATACGGATATTTATTTAACACCTGTCATATGAAGCCATAATCAAATATTTAAAACAATAAAGATCTAAAATACAGCATTTCAAATGCCTCGATGTGTACGTGCAAATCAAATAAATACGACTACAATCCCGCAAATCGCCACGAACAGAGATCTAACGCAATCTAGATGTAAATATATTGCAAGTCTGATTACCCAAAGCAGTAATGGGCTTGTTTTATATTGTTTTATGATGTACAGTATTGTGTAATGGTTCGAGAGTAATTTATTACAATAATGAGCTCATAACAATTGGATTATCTGACATGAAATTATTCGAAATCCTTTTTTCGATAACACCCCTTTCCCCAACAAATAACACTTGGTTTTGTTTTGTTTGTATTCTACTATTGTCAGGACACGTTACCAGACAATGACAATGACTTGGTCTTATTGACACTTCAACAGACACAAGAAATCTTGGGACTTTCTGGTTTTTAAAGTGACCAAGTCATGCAATAATACAATTCTCTATCACTTGCATCATGGACAAAGCTGTCGATTTTAGCTCATGTTGTATTTTGACGTGATAAATCAATATGCGACTTGAGCAATGCTAACAAAAGTACTAGGAGCTTTTATACAAACAACCATTCCAGTCTTACAAACAGACAGTTTTTCAAACAGAATCAGGCGTCCCTTTCGATCAAGTTGATTTTTATTATTTGCTCTTGGTATTCAAATGCTCAGGCTATACAGAAGACCTGAGATGGGACACCTGTTAGGCGTGTTTGTTTTTTAAAAGATAAATAACTAAAAATGAGCATTCATATCGCGTATTTTCACGGTTCTGATCTCTCGTTCCGTTTTATAATATATTCCTTCACAGCGTTATAAATAGGTACTCAGTCACACTCATTCGAGATAATAAAATGCGTGTGCCGTATCCAATGACACAACGCAAAAGTCATAACAATTTTGCTATTATTGTCATCAATCTTGTCACTGACCACGCTAGACACAGCTTTGACTTTTTTGCAAGACGAAATGCGATAGCGCTAAGCCAGCGACACAAAACTAGTCTGTGATTTATATGTGTATATAGAATCAAATGCCAGATAGTAATAATGTCAACTTTAACATAGCAGCGATGCGATTTAGGCTACAATGAAGTTCGAGTCGCATCTGAAGGAAACAAAGTAAAAAAAAAACGTTCAAACTTAGGACTTCAAGGTCAACGTCTATGAAGCAGCGTGGACTCAAATATTATGTTCACGTCGGTGTGAAGCAATTGGATTCAGTAGTCTGATGTCACGCAGCCCGGCAACGCGGCCATCTTGGTTCTAAACAAAGAAAATCATTTCTTTTTATTCTTCAACCTGGCTAGAACTTTTCATATGTCTTGTGATCAGAATGTGTAAAAGTCAAAACATGATCAAATTTATGGTTTTTTTCCCCTCTAGATACGCTTTTATGCTCGCCGGAGAAATATTACATCGGCCTTTTTCAAAAAACTGCCAAATTCCTGTCCTGTGACGATAATTGGATCTTTGAAATATTTGATGCATATATTGTTAGCAAATACTTGCTTACACAGTCTCACTACACATTCCTAACTTGTATGAAACATAAAAAACAAAATCGAGAGAGGTTCAGGATAGATACGACGTATTGTATTGACGGGGGTAGACGAAAATACCATGTCCTTTTTTTTTGGATGATGACTAAAAATCGAATTCTTAACAAAATGGTGTGTCTTGTTGTATACAACTATGAATTCAGCTGATGAAAATTGCCATCTTCTAACATCCTCATAAAAGTTTGTAACAATCAGACTTTTAAAAATTTTATTATATATTACTAAAGTTTGTCCAAAGAGGGTTACTCATTCCTGTAACAGCAGTGGAAATTAACCAATTAAAATCCTCTAAACAATAGAAGTTGCAACTAACAATGTTTTCTCGCCATAGATGCCCCTTTTCCATCGGGCCGAAACTACAAACACATGGTTTTTTCATCCAGTGTGATTTCCAGATCAAAACCGCTTCAAGAATGGTGAGTAGTGTTCAACATTAGACCATGACCCTCATTCCTGTTACCATGGCTTGTTATTTAAATTAGAAATTGAATTAAAAATAAAACGTATCAGTTTTTAGCTTTTTTAAGGCTCTAAATAATAGTCATACTTTAATGTTGGAGTAAAGCATATTTTAGGGATAGTATGAATCGAAGCGATGATAAACTCATCCCTGTTACACTCATTCCTGTTACATCTTGTTTTGTAACAGGAATGAGGGATGTAACAGGAATGAGGAAAACATAACAGGAATGAGGAATGTGAACTTTCATAAAACAAAACACACGTTTTATTGAAACTAAGTCCTTTGGAGCATAATGGCCCATAGAATCGGACCTTATCCCTATTTCTGTAGCATGAAACAGACATGTAACTTATGAATACGACGTTGGTCTATAGCAAATTACATTCCCCAGCAGCACTGGTACCATTATATACACCTGGGTGAAGCAAAGTGAATCAACCAGAATTAATTTCATTGATTAAGGAAACCACTCTATGGTTGTGAATGTTTTCGAACCTGGTACCTCCCAGCCGGGAGTCCTTTTGGTAACCATTCAGCCACGGCGCCTCCACATGGTTTATTGATTCATAGCATATTCTTTTGTTTCATAAGGATGTGTTTGGTAAAGTGTTTTGTAACCCACTGAAGTGTTACAGGCCTATGTCCATTAAAGTGGTAACATGCATGGTTACAAGGTTACCATTAAAAACAATTTTTATTGTATACATATTCATTTCTTCCATTCCTGAAAGACAATTTTTAGTGCAAAGTTAACTTGCCAATATCAAATGCCCAATGTCCAAACATAGTTTGTTGCCTGTTAGGCTCAGATATATATTAGATGATTACTATGATTTTAACGGCCCGGTATCGCTTGTACAAATGTGACATTGTATCACATAATAGTCTTCTTTGTTTCTTGACTTTAATTCTTGTTACACCTTGTTTTGTAACAGGACTGAGGGTGGCGAAGTGTAACTTGATATTAGTATTCATTTTCAAGGGTCATAGCTTTGTTGTAACGATTGTTTTATTTTGTTTTCTTATCACAAAGGCCAAAAAAGTCATGACGTCAGCCGAGAGCAACGAATTTACAGTCAAAGACGAGATGGAGATCTTATTCGACGTGCTGTTAATCTTTAAAAAGAACAAGACAAATACCAGAGCGACAAATCGAGTGGGAAGAAAAAGTCCATAAAAGATAAGACACCAAGAGAACAACGCAAACAGAGAAAGAATTGGATAAAAAATTATCAAACACACACTACAAACCGGATACAGCAAAATCTTGATCTGAGTTATACTCCATCCTCACACTCAAAATATCCACTCCAGTATGTCTCTCGTCAAAGATATCAAGCTACTAAAACAGTCAATGAAACCTTTATGTTGAAAAACCAGTCTTGAAGAAGTGAAAAGGCTGTTCTTCTCTCTTTCTCTTAAAAATATAAACTCTTGGAAAAATTCGGAAACGACGTCAAATGCCTCCAAAATTTCCAGATCTTGTCAAGCAAATAGTAAGAGATTTTTTCCTGAAAGGTGACACTTCTAAATTAGGTCCAGGAAAGAGAAACACAATAACAAGAAATAAAGTCAAGAAATAAATAAGACTAGTATGTGATACAATGTCACATTTGTACAAACGATACATCTCTTGCAACCCATACGTGTCATTTTCTTCATTCTACCGACTTAAGCCATTTTGGGTTGTTACTCCAAGAAAAAGGGACAGAGAAACATGTGCATGTAAAAAATGTGAAAACATTAACATGCTTGCTTCAGCGCTTTGGAGAAAAGGAGTGAAGAATGTTCAAAAATGTTTTTGGTCATATCAATTAAATTTCATTCATTTCTACAAAGTGATTTGAAGCAACAGGTTTTCAAAGGTAATGATGGAGTCATGCCTGATGTTACACCGGTTGACTTAAACATTGACTCAAGTAATGAACATGACCAAGATGACATAGACATTAAGGTGATGCCGACTGAAATCGAATACAATGGTTTTATCATCGAATGAATGATTGAATGAATGCAAATCATTTGATGAAGTGGTTGATGAATGTGAAAATCAAGCATTACGTGTTTGTGAAATTATTGGGGCCAGCAGAAGTGTAATCAAAACTCGCATTGGTATTGACAAAAGGTTTACATATTTCATTCCAAATGATATACCTAGATCTCTGTGTGATGGTGGGAAACGGTTATTTTTAGTCAAGCTGAGGGCCGATGGGGATTGCCTGCCTGCATGTGGTGCAGTGTATGCATTTGGCAAAGACACACAAACAGACAAAATACGAGTAAAATTGATATTAGAGCTGGCTTTACACAAGGACCATTATTTGTCAGATTCAAACCTTGCTTCACTCAATGACAACATCCAGACAGTTGGTGATTTTTTGTCACAAACTTGGACCATTATATTCCCGATAGAAAAAAGTGATAAAGATAACCTGGGAGAGTTGTTCAAACTGGACGTCATGTCATTAAGTAAACCAAAATCATACATGGGTATGTGGCAGCTTCTTGCTCTTTCTAGTGTTTTAAAAATGCCTCTTTTGTCTGTTTATCCAAACATTCCGAACTGCCACGAAAGAGTTATCTTGAATCAATTGATTCAACCTAGGGTTAAGTTAACAACCAGTGTTGGTGCTCTTTTGTGGGTCTCTACTAACATAAGCCCCAAATCATTGTATTGGCGCCCTAACCATTTTGTTCCCCTTCTGAGTTTCAATCACTAAGCGTATTGAATTTATAATCATTTCGAATAAATATGTTGTAATTACTCATTCCTGTTACGTCCACTCATTCCTGTTACACAAACTCATTCCTGTTAAGAATGACTTTTTCTTTTTTTTTCATGATAAATATAAATACTTGAAAGGAAATATTATTTGTGGTGGTTTAACACTTATATACCTAGACTATGGTAAACAATTTTTATTTTTGTCATTTTCCTACAATTTTTTGGAGATGATGATTGCTCAAATAATATCCTTTGTTTTCAAAAACTGATATCTGAATGCCTTTTGTAAAACAATAAATGTCATTTTATTGTCAGAATTAGTATCAATGCTCTGTGTTTATTGTTTTCCAATGTTTTATTTCAATAATTGTCCTAAAATGTGGTAACTTATGTAATGTGACATATTTTTTTAAGCGTAACAGGAATGAGTCACATGTGGATCGTGATTCACAAATACTTGAATAAGTGACCACTGGGAACTCATTAAGCCCTGTTATTACAATTTTATATCGCATACATATCACAGAAAGCATACACAAAATAATGAGTATGTTGGAAATACTTGACTTTTCAAAAATTTGAGGACTCGAATTTGGCGTTTTTCTGAAAACGGCCGACATATGGGCGTCCGCCATTGTTCCAATAGTTTAGAGCCAGTGTTACTAAGTTACCATGCGTCATTAGGAAGGAAGTGACGTTACGACTATTGAATCCTATTCACATTTAATGATAAGAATAGAATTTAAAAATACCTGAGTTTTTAAACGGCGCAAAGTTTGTGTTTTGTTTAGTTTGTGTTTTTAGGGAGGGGGGAAGTTGGGTTGTTTTGTTTTTTTGGTTTTTTTTTTTTTTTTGTTTTTTGTTTTTTAACTTGTTTTTTTTAAGCGAAGACGGATAAACTGGCAAAGGATGTGATCAATAATGAGAAACAATATATTTTGAACGAAGTTCAGTTTTGAGGTAAAGATTTACACAAAAACTGTTAAAAGCTACCTTTATGGGTTTTGTTGTTTGTTTATTTTTTTTTTCAATGATTTACATAGAAAACAGTTTTTTATTGTGTGTGGTATATTTATAAAAGCATAACTCATCGCCAAACATGTCGACGAAATGTTTTGTTTCCGTTCCATAGCGCGATTTGTTTAAACCGCTGACAAGTATTATTCTCTTCGGAATATCTATGTTGCAGTCGATACATTAGTAAAACACATTTTTTGTCGTCAGACAAAAAAAAAATCAGGTTTTAACCAAAAAAATGTTCGATATATTTATGGTCATTTAATTCTATTTTATAGATAATTTGGAATGATAAATTGCTCTAATTTCAGGGGGAAGGGTTCTTTTTCGTGTATTTTTTTGTTTTCTTTTTTCTTTTTGTTTATTTATATATATATATATATATATATATATATATATATATATATATATATATATATATATCGAATATGTTTTGTCTTATTCACTGTGTTTGTTTTAATTTTATTTGTTGGCTACTTTCATTGTCCAGAGAAAGAGCATTACAATAATCTAAAAGCATTTTGACATTTTGGCGTCTGGACTGACATTCCATATTCTAGTACATTTAAGTATGGAAGCCATCAGGGCTAAGCCAAGTAAAACGAAACTTTTTTTCGTGAGTGTGTGTGTGTGTGTGTGTTTGTGTGTGTGTGTGGATTCTGATACTGTTTGTTACAAGGGCAATGCTGACAACTCTTGAAGTGTTTGGTATATATTGGTAATTTTTCTTATCATGAAGATTGACACATATTTGTATTTTGGTTTATCTTGTACAGAATGGCGAGATGAGGGGTGGGGGTGTCTTCCATCTTTAATCTGTATTATTCTCTCTGTTAGTGAAGTAAAGATTGCTTATTTGTTTAAACTCGTTTATAAAAGGTGTACTGTCAGATTAGGGTAAAAACAAATCCTTGAGGAAAAGATTCTGAGCTTCATTATTCATTTTTAACCATCCGCATTAAAGTCTTTTCTATCTTGTTTTACGTTGCAAACATGAGACAGGTTGTCTCCAATTTTTTAAATAAACAATGGTGTCATGACGTCATTGAATATTGTTACTTTTGTTTTATTTCGCCAAGGATTTTACATTTTAAAGCCCCTAGGATGGTGGCGACGTACATATATTTGCAGGTCTGATAACCGAACACAATTATGTGTCGGTATTTCAATTACAACAATGAGACCATAACAATTTTGGTTATCATACCTGAAAATATATAAGTTTACGTCGGATAGTGGGTAAAATAACAATGATGTTCTAAAAAGATAGAGATTTAAAAAAATTAAATATCAAAAGAAATATAATCTGTCTAAATTGTCTCCGCATGCAAATTTAAATAGTAAGCTTCTAATAGCGGTAGACTCTAAACGATAATGTAACGTCGTCAAAAGAGAACGTGTCCGGTTTTAAAGTCCTTCTTCAACCGATAACAAAAGCTGTAAAAGATGAATACACCACCACATATAAGAGGAAAATCGATAAAAGAGTATAATCGTCTGTTGTTATTATAAGTGGTGTATTCACTTTTTAAATGCTTTGCTATTGGCTGAAGAAGGGACCATAACGTTCTGTGTAGGGGATTTTGTTCTTTGTCGAATGTGTTATATTCATTGTTGTACATTATTTCTTGCACATTTCCATGTGTTAAGCTTGGTCAGTAACCAGATGTTAAGGTGTTGTAGGATTCCGTGTTGCAGTCAAGACCTCTCCTTTCTCTTGGTACTTAGTCATGTCATAAATAATACTCACTGGGACTCTATTCTGGACTGCTCTCTTCAAGTCAGAAAGTCCACATTGCTCAGTTTTTTACAGTACTCAGTCGCCTGTTTGTTTGTTTTTTATCTTTGTTTTTTTTTTTGTTTCTTTGGGTAGGGTTTTACGGCGCTTGCGACACATTAAGGTCATATCAGATCCAGTGAAATGGAAGAAAATGGGATAGTCAAATGTTCTTGAAATACAATCAAGGTACCCAAGAAAGGGGTGTAGGGCATGAGAGGGAGGAGTAGTACCTCATGGTGAAAGGCAGTCACGCTTCTTAGTGATCCTGAGAAGTGGCTTAGTAACTTATTTGGTCTCCACCTCTAGTGTCTAACTCGTATATGGCTCCAAGTAACTGATGTGCACTCAATGGCCACACCCCGGGCAACGGTTTTGACTGACCGGCTAAACTATACGAGGGAACCCAAAGGCCCTGCCGGAGGGTAAGGAGTCGTCTTTCCTTTATGTGCATGAAGACTGTTATGGCGGAGAGTGCAGATGATCCAGCAACATGGACAATGGACTTGATGGCGTTACAGCAAGGTGTATGGTACACGTGGAGCGCGTCAAAGACGTTAAATGATTGCGGTCGGCCATCGTAGAAAGGATTGGGGCCCTACTATGTATTATCCCATTGTATTGAAATGAATCATGCCACGTAAAGTTTATGGAAGTTATACAGGTACCCCTGAGCCCCCTGCGGGTGTGATACTTGTTGTAAATATTAACAGGGAAGAGACAATCTCTTCAGGGAGTAGTACAAACGAGGATGACGACGTCAATCTAAAGCCTGCGGGAGGATTGAAGTCTGATAATGTATGTATGAAATATGCAGGGAAATGTCTACGCATTGGAACACGGAATGTCCGGACATTATATACACTAGGTAAACTGGACAACTTGATTAAGAACAAGATATGAAGTGAGTAGAAAAGTGCCAGAAGACAATAGAGAATAAAAATTTTTTTCGCGGCGGTGGTGGGGTTTGAACCTGCGACCTTATTGGTACGACAACTCCGCCTGGCAGGTGAGAGCGTGGCTCTACCGTGTGAGCTATCCACGAACACAAAAATATTCGTTTCAAACCCAAAGTCATTTTTAGATCCCTCTCTCACCCACTTCTTGAGATCGCCGATTCGTTCACCACCATCGTGAAGTAATTTTGACCAGCAGTTAAGCTTAATAGCCAATATTCTCATCACAAACATATAACATAGAAACGATTGAGACATTGAGTATGCTCCGGTGTATGGGGTGAATTTTTAATTCAGAAAAGTGAGTGGAGCAGGCACTTATGTTGGTAACAACAAGATATGAAGTGAGTAGAAAAGTGCCAGAAGACAATAGAGAATAAAAATTTTTTTCGCGGCGGTGGTGGGGTTTGAACCTGCGACCTTATTGGTACGACAACTCCGCCTGGCAGGTGAGAGCGTGGCTCTACCGTGTGAGCTATCCACGAACACAAAAATATTCGTTTCAAACCCAAAGTCATTTTTAGATCCCTCTCTCACCCACTTCTTGAGATCGCCGATTCGTTCACCACCATCGTGAAGTAATTTTGACCAGCAGTTAAGCTTAATAGCCAATATTCTCATCACAAACATATAACATAGAAACGATTGAGACATTGAGTATGCTCCGGTGTATGGGGTGAATTTTTAATTCAGAAAAGTGAGTGGAGCAGGCACTTATGTTGGTAACAACAAGATATGAAGTGAGTAGAAAAGTGCCAGAAGACAATAGAGAATAAAAATTTTTTTCGCGGCGGTGGTGGGGTTTGAACCTGCGACCTTATTGGTACGACAACTCCGCCTGGCAGGTGAGAGCGTGGCTCTACCGTGTGAGCTATCCACGAACACAAAAATATTCGTTTCAAACCCAAAGTCATTTTTAGATCCCTCTCTCACCCACTTCTTGAGATCGCCGATTCGTTCACCACCATCGTGAAGTAATTTTGACCAGCAGTTAAGCTTAATAGCCAATATTCTCATCACAAACATATAACATAGAAACGATTGAGACATTGAGTATGCTCCGGTGTATGGGTGAATTTTTAATTCAGAAAAGTGAGTGGAGCAGGCACTTATGTTGGTAACAACAAGATATGAAGTGAGTAGAAAAGTGCCAGAAGACAATAGAGAATAAAAATTTTTTTCGCGGCGGTGGTGGGGTTTGAACCTGCGACCTTATTGGTACGACAACTCCGCCTGGCAGGTGAGAGCGTGGCTCTACCGTGTGAGCTATCCACGAACACAAAAATATTCGTTTCAAACCCAAAGTCATTTTTAGATCCCTCTCTCACCCACTTCTTGAGATCGCCGATTCGTTCACCACCATCGTGAAGTAATTTTGACCAGCAGTTAAGCTTAATAGCCAATATTCTCATCACAAACATATAACATAGAAACGATTGAGACATTGAGTATGCTCCGGTGTATGGGGTGAATTTTTAATTCAGAAAAGTGAGTGGAGCAGGCACTTATGTTGGTAACAACAAGATATGAAGTGAGTAGAAAAGTGCCAGAAGACAATAGAGAATAAAAATTTTTTTCGCGGCGGTGGTGGGGTTTGAACCTGCGACCTTATTGGTACGACAACTCCGCCTGGCGGGTGAGAGCGTGGCTCTACCGTGTGAGCTATCCACGAACACAAAAATATTCGTTTCAAACCCAAAGTCATTTTTAGATCCCTCTCTCACCCACTTCTTGAGATCGCCGATTCGTTCACCACCATCGTGAAGTAATTTTGACCAGCAGTTAAGCTTAATAGCCAATATTCTCATCACAAACATATAACATAGAAACGATTGAGACATTGAGTATGCTCCGGTGTATGGGGTGAATTTTTAATTCAGAAAAGTGAGTGGAGCAGGCACTTATGTTGGTAACAACAAGATATGAAGTGAGTAGAAAAGTGCCAGAAGACAATAGAGAATAAAAATTTTTTTCGCGGCGGTGGTGGGTTTGAACCTGCGACCTTATTGGTACGACAACTCCGCCTGGCAGGTGAGAGCGTGGCTCTACCGTGTGAGCTATCCACGAACACAAAAATATTCGTTTCAAACCCAAAGTCATTTTTAGATCCCTCTCTCACCCACTTCTTGAGATCGCCGATTCGTTCACCACCATCGTGAAGTAATTTTGACCAGCAGTTAAGCTTAATAGCCAATATTCTCATCACAAACATATAACATAGAAACGATTGAGACATTGAGTATGCTCCGGTGTATGGGGTGAATTTTTAATTCAGAAAAGTGAGTGGAGCAGGCACTTATGTTGGTAACAACAAGATATGAAGTGAGTAGAAAAGTGCCAGAAGACAATAGAGAATAAAAATTTTTTTCGCGGCGGTGGTGGGGTTTGAACCTGCGACCTTATTGGTACGACAACTCCGCCTGGCAGGTGAGAGCGTGGCTCTACCGTGTGAGCTATCCACGAACACAAAAATATTCGTTTCAAACCCAAAGTCATTTTTAGATCCCTCTCTCACCCACTTCTTGAGATCGCCGATTCGTTCACCACCATCGTGAAGTAATTTTGACCAGCAGTTAAGCTTAATAGCCAATATTCTCATCACAAACATATAACATAGAAACGATTGAGACATTGAGTATGCTCCGGTGTATGGGGTGAATTTTTAATTCAGAAAAGTGAGTGGAGCAGGCACTTATGTTGGTAACAACAAGATATGAAGTGAGTAGAAAAGTGCCAGAAGACAATAGAGAATAAAAATTTTTTTCGCGGCGGTGGTGGGTTTGAACCTGCGACCTTATTGGTACGACAACTCCGCCTGGCAGGTGAGAGCGTGGCTCTACCGTGTGAGCTATCCACGAACACAAAAATATTCGTTTCAAACCCAAAGTCATTTTTAGATCCCTCTCTCACCCACTTCTTGAGATCGCCGATTCGTTCACCACCAGGTTCAAACCCCACCACCGCCGCGAAAAAAATTTTTATTCTCTATTGTCTTCTGGCACTTTTCTACTCACTTCATATCTTGTTGTTACCAACATAAGTGCCTGCTCCACTCACTTTTCTGAATTAAAAATTCACCCCATACACCGGAGCATACTCAATGTCTCAATCGTTTCTATGTTATATGTTTGTGATGAGAATATTGGCTATTAAGCTTAACTGCTGGTCAAAATTACTTCACGATGGTGGTGAACGAATCGGCGATCTCAAGAAGTGGGTGAGAGAGGGATCTAAAAATGACTTTGGGTTTGAAACGAATATTTTTGTGTTCGTGGATAGCTCACACGGTAGAGCCACGCTCTCACCTGCCAGGCGGAGTTGTCGTACCAATAAGGTCGCAGGTTCAAACCCCACCACCGCCGCGAAAAAAATTTTTATTCTCTATTGTCTTCTGGCACTTTTCTACTCACTTCATATCTTGTTGTTACCAACATAAGTGCCTGCTCCACTCACTTTTCTGAATTAAAAATTCACCCCATACACCGGAGCATACTCAATGTCTCAATCGTTTCTATGTTATATGTTTGTGATGAGAATATTGGCTATTAAGCTTAACTGCTGGTCAAAATTACTTCACGATGGTGGTGAACGAATCGGCGATCTCAAGAAGTGGGTGAGAGAGGGATCTAAAAATGACTTTGGGTTTGAAACGAATATTTTTGTGTTCGTGGATAGCTCACACGGTAGAGCCACGCTCTCACCTGCCAGGCGGAGTTGTCGTACCAATAAGGTCGCAGGTTCAAACCCCACCACCGCCGCGAAAAAAATTTTTATTCTCTATTGTCTTCTGGCACTTTTCTACTCACTTCATATCTTGTTGTTACCAACATAAGTGCCTGCTCCACTCACTTTTCTGAATTAAAAATTCACCCCATACACCGGAGCATACTCAATGTCTCAATCGTTTCTATGTTATATGTTTGTGATGAGAATATTGGCTATTAAGCTTAACTGCTGGTCAAAATTACTTCACGATGGTGGTGAACGAATCGGCGATCTCAAGAAGTGGGTGAGAGAGGGATCTAAAAATGACTTTGGGTTTGAAACGAATATTTTTGTGTTCGTGGATAGCTCACACGGTAGAGCCACGCTCTCACCTGCCAGGCGGAGTTGTCGTACCAATAAGGTCGCAGGTTCAAACCCCACCACCGCCGCGAAAAAAATTTTTATTCTCTATTGTCTTCTGGCACTTTTCTACTCACTTCATATCTTGTTGTTACCAACATAAGTGCCTGCTCCACTCACTTTTCTGAATTAACAACTTGATTAAGGAGACGGATGAGATGAAGGTGGACATCCTAGGAGTGTCTGAGCACAGATGGACAGAAGAGGGTACTGTAAAAAGAGACACTCACACATTTATCTATTCTGGAGGTAGTGAACATCAACATGGTGTGGGTGTGCTGGTGAAATCTAACATTCTCAAATATATTATAGGTATATATGCTGTAAGTTCCAGAAACATGATGATAAAATTGAGAGCCAGACCTTTTGACATGTCAATCATCCAGACATATGCACCCACAAGTGATGATTCGGATGAGGACATTGAAATATACTACGAAGAATTACAAAGTATGTTGAAACACGTAAAATCAACGGATGTGTTAATTGTCATGGGTGACCTAAATGCTAAAATTGGGAACGGGAAGGAGAGTGACGTGGTTGGCCAATATGGACTTGGGGTTAGAAATGAGCGTGGAGACAGACTAGTTCAATTCTGCATTGAAAATGAGCTGATTGTTACCAACACCTTTTTCCAGAAACCAAAGAGAAAATTATACACATGGAAAAGCCCAGGGGACTGGTGTAGAAATCAAATAGATTACATTATGATCAGGAAAAGGTTTCGCAACAGTGTAAAATCATGCCAAACATACCCGGGAGCTGATATCAATTCTGACCATAACCCACTTATTGCAAAGCTAACGTTAAAGCTAAAGAAATTTAAAAAACCAAAGTTATTAGAAAAATTGGACATCGATCGTCTAAAATGGTCATCAGAATTGCAGGAGAAATATAATGTCTCTGTTTCGAACAGATATGATGAACTACTTATTGAATCACAAGAACAATTCTCACAAGCAAATGCAATTGAAGAAATTGATATAAAATGGAACATATTCAAAGACAGCATAAAATTCGGTAATAAGGATATTCCAAAGAAGGAGAAAAGAACAAGAAAGCAATGGATGACACCAGAAATTTTGGATCTCATGTCAGAACGTAAACAAATGAAGAACAAACCAGAGTATGAAGCGCTGAATAAGAAAATCCAACACAAATGTCGCATAGCAAAAGAAAATTGGCTTAACTACAAATGCAGGATGATCGAAATATTTGGCCTAGATGGAAAAGCAGCCCACGAGGAAATAAGACAAATTTCGGGCAAAAAACGCACCACTAACAACAATAACTGTATTAAAGACAAGAATGGTAAAATATTATTTGAGAAAGAGGATATAAAGGAAAGATGGTGTCAGTACATTGGCGAGTTATTTGATGATGACAGGCCTCAAATACCTTTGCCAAGCAACACTGACGGTCCTCCAATACTCGCATGTGAGATAGAAAATGCATTGAAAAATATGAAAGATGGTAAGGCTGAGGGTGAAGATGGCATTGTAACAGAAATGCTAAAAATTTTGAAAGAATTCTCAATTGTGAAACTAACAGATCTCTTTAATAGTATTTACAATACAGGCTATATTCCAGACGAACTTGCCAAATCGGTTTACATCACCCTACCGAAAAAACCAAAGGCGACAACTTGCAGTGATTTCCGCACAATAAGTCTGATGCCCCATGTAACTAAATTATTATTGAAGATCATCCTAGAAAGAATCAGGTCTGTCATCGATAATGAAGTTGGCGATGTACAGTTTGGCTTTAGAAAAAAAATAATGGGACAAGAGAAGCAATTTTCTGTTTAAATAATATCACACAAAAATACCTTGATCATCAAAAAGAAATCTATGCATGCTTTATCGATTACGCAAAAGCATTTGATAGGGTACAGCATGGAGAATTAATGACATGTCTGGAAAAGGCAGGCATTGATGGCAAAAATATACGGCTAATCACAAATCTATATTGACATCAAAAAGCAGCCATCAGGATTCAGGGCGATCTGTCACCTTTCACGCCAATTAAAAGAGGAGTTCGTCAAGGATGTATCCTCTCTCCATATCTATTTAACCTGTACACAGAGTTTATCTTCCGTAAAACCGAGCATATTCCAGGTATTGTTATTGGAGGTAGGAGGATAAATAATCTGAGATATGCAGATGATACAGTATTGTTGGCATCGAACGAGACAAATCTACAGATCCTTGCAAATCAAGTAAACCTGAACAGTACAGCAAAGGGTCTAGAGATGAATGTTCAAAAGACGAAGGTAATGGTCATGTCAAAGAAGCCTGAAAAAAGGGCAAAAGTCCAAATTAATAATCAAAACATTGAACAAGTAGATTCTTTTAAATATCTTGGACAGTCAATGACCAACAACGGAAAGAATGAGCTGGAAGTGAAAAACAGGATTGCTATAGCTAAGTCGAGGTTCAGTCAACTGAATAAAATTTTAACTTCGCAACAAACGCAGATGAAAACGAGAATAAGAATACTCAAATGTTATGTCCACTCAACACTTCTCTACGGCTCAGAAACATGGACCTTGAACAAACAAATAGAGAAAAGAATTGAGGCCTTTGAAATGTGGACTTTCCGTCGCCTTGGAAAAATCAGTTGGAAAGAAAAGAAAACAAATCAAGAAGTCTGTGACATCCTTGATATCAGACCGACCCTAATGAAAGTAATAAAAACAAGAAAACTTAAGTATTTTGGACACCTAAGACGCCATCAAACACCACACCGCTGATTCACCTGGCCGCACATTGTGAGTATAGGAACATTTAACAAAACGAAAGAACAAAGCTGTTGGACATTTTTCAAAAACTGTATCTTGAAAACCGATTTAGTCAGAATCCTATTTTATTTTTTTGATCCTGTGATCAACCTGAGAAACTAGTGACATCTCAATATATTTGACATTAGTGTGTGTGTGTGTGTGTGTGTGTGTGTGTGTAAGTGTAAGTGTACACGCGCGTGTGTGTGTGTGTGTGTATATATAACTTATGATGACAATGTCCGAAAATCTTGTAATTTTAGATTTAAAATTTAATGTTAAGATTTTTGAATAATTTAAAGAATGCTAATCAAATTGACAAATTAGACAAATTTAGATAATTTCAAATGTAAAATCACCGTACTTTTTATAGTTCAAGGCTTGCAACAATAAATTTATAAGAAGGGAGTTAACGCTTTATGTGATAGTGACATCGGTAACTAGTTTAGTTAAATGGATGGAGTAATCGCAGTATTTTCGGAGAAATAAAGGTAAGTAGGAACAGGCACTCATCTGTTTTATTTCTTATACTTTATATTACTGCATTGTGGAAATTAAAATAGGTCGAGGCAAATCTTTTTTTAAAATAGATAGAGAGATTGAAAATTACGTCATCATTTTTTGTTGCGGATGTTCTAGAATATTGTATAATCAATTATACTCGTAATGAAAGCCAACGGTCAAATAAAGGTCTGAGTAGCAGACTTTCTTGGTATTCATTTGACTCAATGGGTAATAGAATTACGCATAAAATAAATAGGTTTGCAAGGTACTCGTCTGTAATAAAATGGTTTCATAGTTTTTAAGATTTCCCAATAATTCTGTGCTCGATGATTAAAACATTTCAATGGCAGTATGCAACAATGTTGATCTCCAGTCCTATTCTTTTAAAGAATAGATTACTCGTGGATATTCCGCAGTACTTGCAGCTAAAGACAGGCTAATACGAACAGGAACTAATCTATACTACTGTATTGTGGAAATTAGCATAAATTGAAATGAATCTTTTGAGCCACCAACGACCAAAATCGGTCATGCAATAAAGTCTGAAGGTGCGTACAGATGGACCTGGCAACAGGGCGACCAGATAGTGATTCAGAATATTAAAGTACCGATCATTGTGACCTAGCAGACTTTATCAATAATCATTCGTAATTGCCGGTTTTGTCACTAGATGAATCTGAGAGCAGCATTTTTTCCAGTTTCTTAATATTTGCTCTTGAGCAGAAGTGCCAAATAAGTGGACAAAAGTTAAAATTTGATAAAATAAATGAATGGAAAACTGTGTTTTTATTTAGTTTGTAGAGGTGTCTTCCTATTCTGTTTAACGCGTTTAGTTGTTGAGAGGTCTTCCTGCATATTTCCTTTGATGTGAAAGTCAAATTTTAGTGGTAGTAAATGTCAATTCCAAGTAACTTTACCGTGCCTTCACGTGGTATTGTTACTGAATCAATATTAAATACTGGACACTTATTCTGCGTTCCTTTCCCTACAGCTAGAGCCTGGAACTTATCTGGTCCGGCCTTCATGCAATTGATATGGAACCCAGTAAGGATCTGGCTCTCCTGCTCAAGAACATCAATAAGAATTTCAAAATATTTATGGCAGTAGGATAGTGTATTATGGTCGGTATATTATACAAAACTGAATCTTTTATAAATAAAATTTTAAATATGTCATTTATAAATATATCAAAAAGCAATGGGCCTAAAATTCATCCATGTGGCACCCCTTTTGAAACTTCTTCCAATTTTAACATGTTGTTTTCTTTTTTATAAATAACATTTAATTAATATTGTAGATTTTTGTGCCACCCTATATGCCAAAAGTTTGCTAATTAATCTGTCATGTGGCAAACAATCAAATGCTTTAGATAAATCCATCAGGATTGCCGCCACATATTGTTTATTGTCTAATTCCTTTTCCAGTCCTGAATTAGTTTCAAAAGTATTGTCTGACACCCATGCTTTTTTTCTATATGCACATAAATACCCCTGAACAATGTTTTCACAATGATCTGATAATTGTTGGAAATAATTGGCAAAATACTAACGGGTCTATAATTGTTATGTCCAGGGGATAAAAAGGGGAGTAACTTGTGCTAATTTTAGCTTGTCTGGGAAAACATCTGTTATGATTTATTCATATATTATATTACATAAATATTTGGTTACTACTGGGGCACTAGCTTTTAGAAGTTCTACTAAAATTTTATCCTCACCTGTTTGCTTTTTTTGTCATCTAGACCAGTGAATATTTCAGGATTGTTTCTTGGTCAGTTTCTTTGAATTCAAATAACGGTAAATTTGGACAGTTCTCTTTAATTGCCGTTATGCTAGGATCGATTTTGTCGTTAAAGACATTTCTTCAAATGTCCGCTGCAACGTTCACAAACAATCTGTTGAATGTTGAGCACACTTCCTGCGTATCTTTCACAATTTTATTATTATACCCATTGTTAAGAATGATTTTTTGGGGGGCGCCGGATCTTTGATGTTTTGAGAGGAAAGGTTTGATTGTAGGTTAGAAATATTTTGGGTTTTTTTTTTATAACCTACTTAAGGCTCGGGGTCCCAATAGCTCATTTGGTAGAGCACTTGCTTCGCATGCAAAGGGACCATGATCGATCCCAGGTCCACCCAGCAATGACTGGGTAGCTTGGTCTGTTAGATCTGGCGGAAAGTAATTTGTGATAGACTATTGTCCTATCCAAAGGATAACAAGTCATTGCTATTGTCCGTTTCACATTATAGACGCCGGGATAAACTGGCTCTATAGGCCGATTGGCTCTACGGGATTACTTTAGGCTCAGTTTTTGTTTTTCTGTCGTCGTTTATCCTTTAAATTCAACTTTGAAACTTGTTTCATTCCGATACAATACAGAATAGAGGCGGTGATTCGCATTTACAGATATGCATTGCTAAATAGAAATTCTAATAGTTTTGAACTAACACTCCATCTGTCTGTAGACGGTGCCGCCTCTGCAGATGTTGCTAAATTTAACCGGAAAATATGTTGAAATGACGTTACCCCTTCATTAGATGTACACTTATGTTAAACAGTGATGATAGATTGATTAGATCCGGGACTGAAATGCAAGACATATGACATAAGATTGTACAGAAAAGATATCTGGAATATCTGGAATCTGGATACTTTTTTTCATCAAATCAGAAGTTTCTAAATCTCAAAAACACCGACTTTTCCTAGAGGGTGTCGAAACTAGGGCCACCACTTAACATTTTATAAAATGGTGGGTTTGAAACGGATTTCGTGAACCGTAAGTTTACGCATGAAAAAACAAATTATTCCATCCGTTTTTTAAATCGGAAAGTAGGTGAAACAGAAAGAAAATTTATCGGCGGTTAAGATGACATCAATGATTTTACGTCCGAAAACATAAATTTAGGTGAAAAACAAGTTTAAAATCAGGCTCTCTTAGAGTGTCGACAACATAGAGAAGGCCGAATCTGGCCGGTTCGGTGACAAATTAAAAAGCGACGTATGTCGTAAAATCACATCTCTATAAAAGAGTGTGATAACACAGGGTGCCCTTATTACTTGATCGGTCAAATATCTATCCAGCTACAAAAGGATAGTGCAATGTCTTGTGCGTGAAATACGTTTGAGAATCAAGGTGTTCTCAATATTTGCCGGGCCGTGATCGTTCAAGAGCGAAGAAGTATCCCCACTACACATCTTCTTGACGAGAAGTCGGAACTACCCCGCCACAAGAAAACAAAAGAGCAAACTCGAGACAAAAGCAAGACAAGATTTGTTTGTGTGTCTATTGTATTGTCTTTACTTATTGCCGATCGCCTCCTAATCTTCGGACTGGGACGCTTTAGCAGCTTCTGTGATTTGTTGAGTGAGTTCTTTCCCCTGATGACGGTCTGCTGTGATGGATCTCAGGTGTTCTAAATCCTTTTCGCATTTCAGTTCTTGTGTGTCATTTAGGTCCGTAAGGTCTTTATCGTTGTGTATATGCTTGTTGTGTGTCTGCCTTTGTGATTGTTATGTCCGCTTGGTGTAAAGAATAATGCCATTGCCTTATTAGCTGGAACATTTCTGTCTCCCCTTAAGATATGTCCAAATAGTTTCCATCTTGTTTTCAAATTTTAATCGGTAGCGGTGTTTCTTCGCATTTCATGTACAGCAATTTATTATTTATTTTGGTTGGGAAGTGGATATTTAGAATTCCCCTGAGCTTTTTCCGATGAAAGACATCGAGTTTATCTTCTTCGATTTTTCATAGTACCCATGTTCCACAGTTGTAAATAAGCAATGATTTAAGGTTCGTGTATAGCTTTATTTTTTTTTTCTTTTCAGTTTGTTGTTTCTCAGCCATGCATGTGTCAGCTAATTGAGAGCGGCTGCCGACCGATGTTTTCGTCTTTCTACGTCTTCTTTGTCTCCTATACTATTAACGATCTCACCTTTTTTTTTGTCTTTTTCCACTCTTGGGCGTCTTTGTCAAGTTTCGTAATGTCGGTTTTATCGGCGTTTACGAAAAAAATGTATTTCTCTAATGCTTCTTGTACTTTTACGTTGAGATCTTTTCTAGTAAAATTCAGTTTGAGGGGCAGGCTTTAGAGCATGTTCCAGGTATACATCGAACGGTTTTCGTCTTTCTACGTCTTCTTTGTCTCCTATAATGTTAACGATCTCACCTTTTTTTTGTCTTTTTCCACTCTTGGGTCTCTTTGTCAAGTTTCGTAATGTCGGTTTTATCGGCGTTTACGAAAAAAATGTATTTCTCTAATGCTTCTTGTACTTTTACGTTGAGATCTTTTCTAGTGACGAAATCAATATCGTCTGCGTATGCTATTTCTGATGGAAGGTGGGATAAAATTCAGTTCGAGGGGCAGGCTTTAGAGCATGTTCCAGGTATACATCGAACGAAACCGGAATGAGACTCCTTGGGGTGTTCCAATATTACTTAAGAACGGTCTTTGGGTTGTTGTTCCGTTCACTTTGGTGTTTACCCAGGTCTCACTTAGCAGGAAATGCACTAGTTTAAATTCATCATCAGTTATTATTGTTTTCCATATATTTTGCAGGACATGGCGATCTATCGTGTCGTGACATGTCTTTCCCTGTGATGATATTATTTTTGCGTCAACACAACATCTGCGGTGTTTCTTTCTTGACGAAATCCACTTGGCTGTGTGATAAATACCTTTTTACGTGTGGTCGTATCCTGTTAAGAGTTATTATGGAGTTTTTCGAATGGTGTTCAGTAGGGTTAATGGTCTTAGGTTCTTTGGAGGTCGTTTAGTCTTTCCGTGTTTCTGTATAAAAGTTAATGACCCCATGTTTATGTTGAGGTGCTTGTGTTCTCCAAATGTAATATTAAATATGTCTGCTATGTGTCCTCGAGTGACGGTGGTCCATATTTTAATAGTTCAGCGCGTATCTTCTCCTGGGACTTTGTTGTTGCTCAAGCTGTTTAATCCTTTTCTTACTTCCCTTGACGGTATAGGGTTGACCAATGGGCGGGGAGATCCACTTAAAGCGTGTATTGGCTCCACGTCAACGTTTCTAAATTTCGTCTTATAATGACTTGAAAGAACCCTTGATATCTCATTTGGGTCGATTATTTACTTGATTCATCTGTTACTTTTTAGTTCTCGAAAGATTTCTGATAACAGCTTTACGGCTTTGAACATCACGTGGTCATTGCTTGCTTTATTTACAGCTTCTGATCGAGTTCCAGTGTTTTTAATTCGATAATCCGTTTTCCTATTTGATGTGTGTCTTTCGGTGTGTTTTAAGACATAGTGTCTTACCTTTGCTTTATTTACTGTATTTTGGATTGTTATTCTGAATTGTTTTTGTTTTGTTGACAATATTTCTTATTCTTTGTCGTGAAAACTGCATATTTTTCTATTTGTTATGACGGCTGTGAGTTCGGCGGCTTTAATTATTGTTGACCGAGTATTTAAACACGTCTGGTGTTTGTGCGTGTTGTTCTATGAGTGTGTAAGCGCTTGTTGGTTTTTAATGCGACATTTTGGATCGTTTACTATTCTGCCAATGTTTATTTTTTGCGTGTTATTTGAATTATTTCTGTGCCAAAATGTGTGAAGGTTAAATTCGAAACATTTTTGACGAGTTACTGGTCATTTGAAAGGAGCGTGCCACCATATGACCTTGCATTTCTAATTGTATTGTACTGTCTTTATGTGTTAACAAATAGCAAAACCTTTTCATATTATTTTAGACATTTTCTTATTTTGAAAATAAAGTTATCATTTAATATATTAGTAGACCTGTTTGATAATTTAAAGCTATACTTTTGTGGGAACTTTTTAAATATTATTAGTGCGATTATGGTTGGAAATATCTTCATAATATTATATAACTAGATACGCTAATGCTGCCATTGCTACTAGTACTACTGCCACTGCTTCACAATAATTACGAGTACTACTTTTACTTCGACTACCATTAGTTCATCTTTTACTACTACTACTACTACTACTACTACTACTACTACTACTACTACTACTACTACTACTACTACTACTATTACTGTTACTACTACCACTACTTAATCTACAACTACTACCATTACTATTACTAGAAGAACTACTACTACTACCTCTACTACTATTACTACAGCTTTTGTTCTACTTGTTCTCTCCTTTCTTTACTTCTTCTCCTGTTTAATTCTCGTCGCAACCTCAATGACACTATCGTCCTCAAAGACATTCTACAACCAGACAATAGATATTGACCGCTCCATCCAGACACATTATTTTCTTGGGCCACAAGAAGGCATTAAAAAAGATAATATGACGAGATTTTCCAATATTATTCTGTGTTCACGATGACCTGATCAGCTAAAAACAAATTAATCACAATTCTTTTTTTTCAATTTGGCAAACAATTTTAATCACTCATGCAGCAAACAATGCAAAGGCGTATAAAGCTCTGGGACATACGTCGCTGACAAAGGCCTTTAATAAATTTTGGCCAAATTATTTTTTTATTCATTTAATATGATTCACCGTGTCCATCCGGTATTATATCCGAAGGAAGCAGATGAAGAGAATCAAGTATTAATTTCAAATAATAACAATAGGCAATTTGCGTTGTTTGAGATTAGAGATAGAACACTCACTATCCCCAAATGAAGGCATTTACTTACATGCAATTTTCTGAAGTTAAGTTTCTAATAAAAATTTAATCATCAGGTTCACATCGACACGACGTGCATGTATTCGCAGGTCTGACAAGGCAACGTAAGTATGGACTTGATTTAACATTGTTGTAATGGACAATGTTTTGCGTTGGTTTGAGCTATTTCTATTACAACCATGAGGCCATAACAATTTGCAAATAAGTACATGTTCCCTCCGGTTTAATTATGCTTCATATATTGCTTGAAAAAATGACCCGTAACTTGTGAAAGATTTAATCAAAATCTTTGGTTTCAGTATTTTGACAGGTTGTAGGTCATTTGATAAACGAAGTAAACTACCAATTCTCCTTTGTCTTATCTTTTCTTGGGTGCATTAATTCTAATTTTAGAACTTTTTACTATCCCATTTTCTTCCTTTTTCCTGGCGCTGATATGACATTAATGAGTTGCGAGCGCCGTAAAACCCTTAAAAACAAAACAAAACCGCTTGTAGCCAAAATTTAAAACATCGTTTTGTCTTTATAAAGTAGTAGTTATATAGATTTACATTTATTTTAAGATTAATTTATTATTAAAGAGTTAATACCGGCGGATAAATTCGTGACCACGGTGAACAAACCAGAATAAATGTAAAATAAGAATGCAATTATAGTCTGAAAGGAAAATGTGACATTATCCTGAGGAAACGGACAAGAAGCTGGGAATGGAAGAGGGTCCTCAAATGACAAGATAAGTACTCGACCCATCAGTGAAAGGACATGGATCGAATTCAGAAAGAGTCGTTCTGCTTTGTTTTTTTTTTCTTTAATCTCAACCCTCAGTCCACTAATAAGTGATTAGGTAACCCAATCTGATTCGGATCTGGCGGGAAGGACTTTGCGATAGACTGGTATCTATATTTTCTAACGCTTAAGAAATCTAGATCAAAATATGATTAAAATTTGACTTATGGACTTATCGTGAACAATTACTCCCTCCTCCTCCTCCTCCTCCTCCTCCTCCTCCTCCTCCTCCTCATTCTCCCTCTTTACCTTCCCACTCTCAACATCTGCTAACACAACCACCTCAAAGCCACCTATATTCTTACTTGTAATATTAGCCCCAAATTTGCCCTTAACACACCCATCCTGAATAACTACTACATGCCTTAAGGACATTTACAGAACATGTAATATACACAGTATGAGATAGAGTTTGTCAAATCTGCACTCTTACTAGGGATTCGTTGATCCGAGGGGAAGTGTGCATCACAATACCAAAAAAAACACAAACACAATATTGATTTTCCCAAGATCTTTTGTCGTCTTTATAGTAAAATTAATCATAAATCTAACACGTTGAGAGGACACATTTAGTTCCGACTGATGAGGTTTAAAGCAGCCATTTCTATTGATTTATATTATGCAATGTTCACTCCTATTTTGTAAAACTTCAATCTAATGAATCATAGGGTTCTAAACAAAAACTACACTAGATTCTACATTCAGCGAGCGATTCCTTGTGCTTTCACCAGAAGGGCTATGCTCGCCAAGTCAAGCATGCTGACAGTCGCCAGTGACAAGACTTTGTTCATTATAATTTAAACTGCTGTATTTTTTAACTACTATCTCAAACCGATATTACACTCGGGCGACGTGAAGATACATGCAAATAAGTGCACGATGTGCTCGGGTGATCAAGTTGTTTAAGATATGAATGTTAAGTCAAAAATATTAAATTAAAACCAGATTTATCTGCTTTCTTGAGAACAATTCCATAATCATTTAACTCTCTCCTTACCGATCATTTTCAGTATTCTCTCAAAAACAGCAAGCTTACCAGGAGAAAAATGAATTTTTTAAACTCAAACAATCTCACTACAAAACAAATTTATGTTCTTATTAATTAAACAAAGATCACTGTGATGTACAAAATAAATCTGAATAAGAAAAATTGTATATTGTGTCGTAACAAATGTGACGATTTTGTTGTAGGTGGTAAGGAGTGGATAAACTGTAAAGAGCCCTTACAATTCCAGATGTCTCATCATTTTAATTGAAAATTTACTTTTTGGCATCTGCTACATCCCGACATAATAGCGTTTGGAGGCGGTGGGTAACATGTATTACTATGACGTAAGTAGACATTCCGTCATCAATAGAGATTACTGTCGTCAAAGTGTATTTTAGCAAGAACAGTGAATCAATCGGACTTAGAAAGAATTAAGCCTCCCATGGGTATCAAATCAATAAGAATTAAAACTATCTCCAGAATGCATGGCAACGAGAATACCGCGTTTTTCACCGACCAAATTGAATCGTCATTAATCTATGGTCGCGCCCGGGACTATCCCTGGAGCACTCTGAAGAAAAACACATTTTAAACATTTAACCAGAAAACCCATCCTTCAAACATAGACCAATTAAACTGATCCCCATCTTTTCAAAAACTCTTAAACATGAAACTCCAAGGAAGCCTCAGGTTTGAAAATCTTTTGACAAATTTAATCATTCATCTTTTGAAGGACTGTTTTTTCTGGCAAAAACAAATTAAGAGGTTTGATTTAAGATTACGGCAGTATCCGTCTTTTCTATGATGTCGATGACATTTCTCAGATTGGTGAAAAACAAATATGACAAATGTTTTAAAAATAGATTTTCAGCCGTCTCATTCTGTTATTATATAATTTGCCATGTCAGTTAAACGGATTGTAGTTTGTTAAAATTAATGTGGTACTAATCTAATAAACTGCTCATCATTCTGATCTTGTCAAACAGCCAATTCCAACATTACGAAAGAGTGGCGCAGAGTGACACATTAAACATTGATAATAATAATAATAATAATAATAATAATAATAATAATAATAATAATAATAATAATAATAATAATAATAATAATAATAATAATAATAATAATAATAATAATAATAATAATAATAATAATAATAATAATAATAATAATAATAATAATAATAATAATAATAATAATAATAATAATATTACTATTATTATTATTATTATTATTATTATTATTATTATTATTATTATTATTATTATCATTATTATTATTATTATCATCATCATTACTATTAATATTATCATTATTCCCATCATCATCATCATCATCATCATCATCATCATCATCAGCATCATCATTGT
>NC_088361.1:72354944-72357444 GCF_034508935.2 Berghia stephanieae
AAAATACACTTTGTCATTAGTGACCAGAAAATGCTTTACATCATATTATATCGATAATCGAAATGACCATCATCTTGCATGAACTGTCTCAAACGTGAATCTTTCAAGACACAAACATCAAGTTTAAGACTTTATAGCGAATTGCGTCGCTGTTATCACTTCCGCTTTTTAGAGAGGTATGTTAACACCATTGTTCAGTCTGAACTTAATGGAGATCATAATTTAATCTCGCAATTGGATGCACTAGTATGATGTCACGTCGCCCAGCAACGGCGGCCATCGTGGTTCTAAACAAAGAAAATGGGTACTTTTTATTCTTCATGCTGTCTAGAACTTTTTATATGTCAAGTGATCAGAATGTATAAAAGTCAAAACATGATCAGATTTGTAATGTTTTTCTCCTCTGGATACGCTTTTATGCTCGTTCGAGAAATATTTCATAAGGGTATCCGCCATTGTTCCGATAGTTTAGAGCCAGTTACTAAGTTACCATGCGTCATTACGAGGGAAGTGACGTCATGACTGTTGAAGCGTATTGAAGTGCTAATATTAGAGTTTTGGAATGATTCATACCCTTTATCATATTTTCCCTGCCACCTAATAAAAGTTTGTTTTGCTGGTTATGCAATAATAGAAGAGTCACGGTTTATTAATAACAAACAAACATACTCTAAACAAAAAAATATCAAATTTCTGAAAATGTGTGTAAATCTAGTAATCAATTGTAAATCATTTGATTCCTATAATTAAGGCTTTGAAATTTGATGAAAGATGTGGACAATCAATACTGGTAAAACTGACATATCTTTACGCCTTTTTATCTAGTTGAACCGAAGCCACGGGGGAAAGGTTTTACACCAACATTTTCACACCATGCCCAGATATGTAATGAGTTCCTGTTCAGTGACAGTGTTGTCTCTGTCGAAAAGAAATTGTAACCAAACGGTACAGGCAATATATTTCGTCGTATGTTACGTGTTGCAGATGCTTGCGAACCCAGGTAAAGAGCGTTTAGTACAAGAAACTGCTCAAAAACACAATAGTCTCTTAGATGTGCACGGAGTTTGTATGTATAACTTTTTCGTTGGCCAGAAACGTTCGTTATTACAAAATAAATGTTGCACTATGGCCTTAAAACAATAGTTTTACTTTTTAAAGAAATTGGTTTACCTGTGTTGTGGACACATCAGAAGTCAGTGCACACAGATCATCTCACCGAACCAATTACATTATATTATTAGAATATGACTGTAAAGTAGAATCGGTTCGGTTTGCGCGTGGGCGAGTCATTTGCCGATTTAACGACCGGTCAGTAAAATCAAGGATTGAGCCTTAGGGCTCATGAAGCCGGTGATTGTCATGATTTTTGTAGGGTTACATAAACGGTTACTACCATATTGATAAGATGCTAGTTTAAGGAAAGAGATCGTTAGATAGATAGACATATTATGTCAGTTTTCATGGATCCTGCTACCCGATTACTGCTGGAGTACAGATGTCAGATAAACAACCCTAAACATAATATGAAATCAACACATACCTGACAATCTTAGCGAATGTTTAACCAAGTCTATCTATCTATCAATCTATCTATCTATCTATCTATCTATCTATCTATCTATCTATCTATCTATCTATCTATCTATCTATCTATACAGTACACATTCTCCAACAACGTTGTTTCATCCAGAATTCATAGGGAGGTCATTTAGAGGTGCCTTGGAGGAATTATCACCCAACATCACACGGTTCAACCCCCCTCCCACCCCCTTCGACAAAAATGTCATAACCAACATAGGACAAAAATTCCTAAAATTAATAGACACGACCTGCTTTCCCCACGACCACAAAATCCTCAACAGAAACACAATAACATTAGCTATTCAACTACATCGGACTCACATAGGGCCACTTCAAAACAAGATACAACCAACACACACCTTCAAACACGACAGAAAAAGATCTTCAACTACGTTGAGTGATCACATCTGGAAACTAAAAGACTCAAACACACAATACAACATCACAGGGAACATCGTCTCAAAACAAAAATGCTTCTATGTCTGCATGAAGATGTTAGTTCGTTCTTACTTTTGAGTGTTGCCATGCTCGATTTTGTGATGATGAAGAAATTTTCTTCCAAGCAGAGGTTGCAAATCTTAGAAGAAGAGGACTGTGCTCTGGAGATGATTTTCCATGTAATGCTTTGTTGTATGTTTTTTTATTTTATTTTTTTTTTTTTGTACTTTGAGGTTCCAAATGTGTTCGCTTAGTGTAGTAGAATGTAGACATAGAAACAAACACATTTTATGTAATTAAAAATCACTATAATGGCGAAGCCAGAAAAGCACGATTAAAACAACAATCTCCTTTCACTTTCACTTCCTGATGAGAGCGAATGCTCGAAACAATATTGTAGAAGTCGATCATAATTGGATTCAGTAGTCTGATGTCGCGCCGCCCGGCAACGGCGGCAATCTTGGTTCTAAACATTACCTTT
>NC_088361.1:72359944-72379944 GCF_034508935.2 Berghia stephanieae
TAGATATACTTGTTTTTAATTCTGAAAACCCAGATTGTAAAAGTCTTACTGTAATCGAGACTGAAACGAATGCAAAATGTTTTCCATTACAACACTGATAAAACAGGACTGTACTTTTGTTCAGTTATCAGACCTGGAAAATATAATGCACTAGGAAGTTTGGCTCAATGAAACAGAAGTTTAGTCATACGTTTGTAGTTTTAAATGGCTTTGAGATTTGATTTGTTTGTTTTTTTTAATTTGATCACAATCTGGTCTATCACAATTTTTTTTTCAGTTCATCAAATTTTGATCCTGTCACTCAAATGCTGTTGAAGAGACAGAAGATTTAGAAAAAATGGTCTTAAGTCGACGTAGACTTTGTTCAAAATGGATTTGAACCGATACAAATGATTCGATTGCTATACATTTTCAGCCATCGAGCTCCTAATCTCTTTACTCTAAATCTATTCTTCATACTGTGATCTTTTTATTATCTGTTTGGATAAGATAATAAAAAGATCACAGTTTGAAGAATAGATTTAGACTAAGATACTTCAATTCGATTTTTATATCTAATTTGGTAGAGAAAAGAGAATACATCAGGCATGTAAGAACATTTAAATATTTCCAAAATATTTTCCACTTACACTACCTAGGTGTATCAAACTTCTATTTAGATCATAACAAATCACTGTACTCTATCCGAAAAGCATCCTTTTTTTTCTTTCAGACAAACACATCGACGGAGTCAGTCGGTTTATGGTAAAAAAGAGAGGAAAATAGTGAAATGAGATTACAGCAGTATAAAAAATAGTAACTTATCATTTCGATTCTTAGCACGCTAGAAACGTCTTCGGGGAAATGTTATCTCATTTGTGATCAGAGGTAAGATATCCAAACCAAAGTGTGGACTCAATACCATTAGGACATAAGAGAATATTTTCACTGCACTTGGTTTAAGTGGTATCGACAATAGCTTCTTCTTCTTCTTCTTCTTCTTCTTCTTCTTCTTCTTCTTCTTCTTCTTCTTCTTCTTCTTCTTCTTCTTCTTCTTCTTCTTCTTCCTCTTCTTCTTCTTCTTCTTCTTCTTCTTCTTCTTCTTCTTCTTCTTCTTCTTCTTCTTCTTCTTCTTCTTCTTCTTCTTCTTCTTCTTCTTCTTCTTCTTTATTTTTTTTTCATATAGCTGCTACTCAGTCATACTGAGCATCACTATGGATGTTGCATATCCAAAAAAAAAGTAGAAAAGGAAAAATTATAGTTTCCTCATTGTCTATAGTGCATCTTTACGGGTCTCAGTATTGACCAGAAGCTTGGTGCCATAATAGATTATTCCAAAAGCGGAACGTATTAAGAACAAAAAATACATAAGGACTATTTCCACTTTATAGAGGAGTGAAAAAAATTGGATATCCCGACTGCCTAAATCCTAAATTAAGGGAAATTGTTTTCTTTATACGTTGATTTTTTTTTAAACTGAAAACTGAAATATTAGGAGCAGTCACGTTTGAGATAAAGATATGAAAAAGTGTATATGATTCAGTACCAGTCAAAGCCTAATCTCCAAATTACAGACTTGCATTATGAGGATAAAGAGAAGTTAAATCAATGTGTATACCCAAAGTCACTAACATGAACCCAGTATCATTACTGAGATTTGAACTCATAGCCACACAATACAAAAGCGAATGACTTACCACCTTTTATCATGAGCTCGCCCAATGTCTAATACAGTATTTATATTGCAAACAGAAGATAAAAAGAAATGAAGGTGGGCCACGATCACTTTAACAAAGTCCCGCTGGGGTTTCGCTGTCTTTTAAAGAATGGCTTATCTTTGTTCCTATTTGATCTGCCGAGATTATGTGTTATGACTTTTTGTAATGAACAACAGGTAAATTTATGACCAAGAGGCATAACTAGAAAATACAAACTAAACCCGCTACCTCACGAGAAGTCTTCGTGTTTTCCCATCTCTACTTCAGATAATAGTTTTTACAGTAGATAAGTAATAATAATGATAATAATAATAATAATAATATAATAATAATAATAATAATAATAATAATAATAATAATAATAATAATAATAATAATAATAATAATAATAATCATAATCATAATCATAATAATAATAATAATCATAATAATAATAATATGTTAGTATGGTATATTTATGGTAACAAAATCCTATTAACAAGAGAGGAAATAATATTTTGACCCTTAGATAAATCTTATTAGCCTTAAAATCATTACATTTGTGAGCACACGTTAGGAGTCAACAACTGTTAGATACACGGAGAACTGAATAAGATGTATAATCTTGTTCTAGAAATTTTGGCACCACATTTTTAATTGCATCGGCTGAATAAATGATTCTTACGCTCAAATGTCGAAAGTGTAGGGTTGAGTTTAAACTCATAATATAGTATACTATAATAATGTCCCGGTCGGATATAAAAACACTCAAACTTAGAGAACTCGCGTTTTCTCAAATAACAAATGGCATCGAGGACAATGTTTAGAATGTAAGTGAGACATATTTTAACCCGTGTAGGAATTTTTTCAACATGTGAATGATGTGAATTAATGAAGCATTACTTTGTTTTATAAGACGCATGAAATTTTGGAAAATATTCAAAGACTCAACATTTTTTGGCTGATTCATATTTTTAAATCACACAAAATACACTGATCACCCCTTTATTTTTCAACGTAATCAAAGTTGCGATTGATGCATTTATTCCAGCGTAGGTTCTTGGAGAAGACGACCTGGTTGAGGAAATCGTCAAGCGACTGCACAGTCTGGCACAGCCCCCACGAGCTCGTCGTCATCGGCGAATCGAGTCCCTGCCTCAGTGTGAAAAAAGATAATAATCAGACATTGCTAAGTCCGAACTGTAAGAGGGATGAGTAAAACGTCCCATGCGTGTCTCTGGATCCAGTCACTGATGACATCAGAGGTATTGGGAGTTGGGTTGCCATGTTGCAAATCACGCCAAAGGCTCTGGATTTTTTCAGCGCATAGCTTATCTGAGTTTGTCACGGGTTTGACAGTATCTCGTGGTGTTGATTGTTTTTCCTGGTTCAAGGACATCAAGCTGCCCAAAACCTTGCATATCTCAGAAAACGGTGATCATAACCTTTGTCGCTGATTTCTCAATCTTGAACTTTTCGACAAAGAGGAAAGTTTCCATATCATGGAATCACGTTTTGTTTCTGGTGTAACTAAGTTTTGTCACCTGTTATAATATGTCCTACTAAGTCATCAGCAGGTATTTGGAGATCACCGCCTGCATTCATGTCACGACGCCCACAACGTCCCAGCAAATTTCTGCACGTGTCAACTCGTTGGTCATGTGACCAGCCGTCAGGTACTTTATGACCCACGGAGAGCCCACCTTGCGATAGCCCAGCTCATCAAAAAAGAATTTGTGGACAGTTGACTTCAATATACTCACAATTTCAGCAATGTCTCTAATTTTAAGCATCTTTTCCTCTTGAATTCTATCGACATTCTCCTTGGCGAAACATACGGTCCACTGCATGGCTGAACTTCTAGATCTTTGTGCCCAGCCCTAAACAATCCATGCCAATGATATGCGTGTAGTCTTCCTAAGAGAGTTTTTTAAAATAAATTGATCACGTGTTACAATGGATTTCAGATGGCTTTAGCCTGCAGAACTCGAATATATTACACCTCGAATTTCTGATTTTGACCATTTTTCAATAAAGGTGGCCATTTTTGCTGTGACATCATTAAATGGTGTTCGATATGAAAAACACTATTGGTGCTCATTGTATAAATTGCAATGTGAATACACTTCCATTTGGCGGTTGTAGATTTTTTTAAAAAGCTAAATGGTTTAAAACATACGTTACTTATCCGAGGTTTTGTGGGACAACCCTCTTACGGCTTTTTAAAAGAAATATTGTCCGCAATTGTTAGTGCATGAATTTTTTTCTCTCCTTTTTATATTATATTTTAAACATATTTTTCATTGTCTTATCATCTGAGATTCTTTTGGCAGTCTGGCTATAACGTATACATTTTGTTAATGTTTATAATAATAATGTGAAATAAATCTTCCACTGTAATGAAATAATCACAATATAAATCTTATTGTCAAAAAAAGACATTTTGAATGAACTGCTTTAATACTCTTTTAATCTAAATTTGAGGGACTGTGTCATAAGTGACTCGCTCTAGCTTCTTTATGCAAGAAAACCACTGCTGCATACCCTCGACACATTTTGACGAAGTAATAGCTTAGCTGGGGTTTGGGAACAACTTGTTCTAAAATAAATTCGAAAACCATCTAACAAGGACTGTTAACTCCAAACCCGAGATATTAAATTATAAAAAACAGACAATTCGTTTCGTTCTCTGGAACTTTAGCCTAAATGATAACAGCTACATTCCTCCTTCCAAATAAAATACGGACACGATAGAAAAAAATGATATCTGACTGATGAAAACAAAGAACGCAAACATGTGCATCTGTAAATCGGAACTTGTGCTTAACATGGGGAGGGGAGGTGGGGGGGGGGGGTCAATCAGACTCAATCTACGAGTGTGTGTGCTTTATTTATGTATGTACGTACATGACTATATCTGGCTGTTTTTGTTAGTATTCATTACTTTGCTTTGACATTACTATCACGTCCATCATTGCATTCAATCATTTCATTGTCATTCTTACCAGCGTAATTGTTATCACTATAGTCAGGCTCGTCATTGTTATCACTGTCGCCAACATCATCATCATCATCATCATCATCATCATCATCATCATCATCATCATCATTCTCATCAGCATCGTTATCCTCGTGTAACGGATCATAGTCGTCCATTTCCATTAGCAACACAAATACCATCGTGCTCATTAGTACTAACCTCATAATCATCAACTAAAAGTCATCAATGATGCCATTGTCATCGCCATCAGCGCCTTCAGCATAGCATTTTACTTTATGTATATCATCAAATTTGAAATCGCACCTATGTTTTTTTTTAAAGTATTTTCTTTATATATCTAGATAATTATGATGGCATTTTAACCGGTTTATGTGTTTATGTGTTTTATTGACAATGTGATGGTTGTGTATCTGGGTGTGTGTGTGTATGTGTGTGTGTGTGTGAATGTGCGTGTGCAGTTTAGTTTTTGTTGTTGTTGTTTTGTTTGTTTGTTTGTTTGTTTTGTTTTGTTTTTTTTTTATCTAGAAATGTTTTTGTCATTGTCTGTGTTTGATTACTTATATTTATAAGCTAGTGACCGTTGACTTATTTGTATATATGTTAGTTATTTGAAAATTTATTTTTTTAATCCTGGTACTCATTTATATACTTGAATTGCGATTGACTGCTAATTTATTGGCATATGGGTTGGTTCTTGTTATGTGGATGAATTTTGATTTGCATGATACTCATTTGTATACTTAAAATAGGATTAATGGCTACTATTTTATTTTGTTTCCTGAAATATTATTTGCGTATGTTTATATATCATGGTCCAGTAAGGGGTATTTATTTATTGATTTATGTACTTATTTATCTATTTATTTATTCTGTTTATTTATTTTATTTTATTTTTTCATATATATATATATATATATATATATATATATATATATATTATTTATCTATCTATTTATATATTGTTTGGTAGTTTCCTTTGGTTGATTATTGATTTTACTTGTATTAATTGGAGTTATTGCGAAACTGATGCTGTGCATTTATATATAATACTCACAAAATTCACCAGCCGGCATTCATTACGTACAAACACACAAAACTAGGTGTAACCTTAAACGTGTATAGTCTGATTGATAGAATTTGTGAGAACAATTAATTTAAATGGGTTGTCTAAAATAACAAAGAGCTCATTTGGTTCCCTCTATATGCAAAAGTTCACAAAACCCTGTCAATGCGTGCAATGAAATTGCCTCTATTCGGAATAGCCAGTGCTGAATATATTGCTTTAAAGTTGTACACAATTCATGATAAAAGATGTGTTCAGTAAAGTGATTTGTCACATTAACTGCGATGATTGATGCGGTATGTTGCCTTTATGATTCACATTAAAGAAGTTACCATGAATAGGGTAAATACTGCCCTACTCTGAAAAATAGCATAAAATCAGTTTTTACACCAATTTATGTCTCGTATTGTAAACACCTTGTAAAGGTGTCTTCTCAATTCATGGATCCTGCTAAATGGTCACGTGGCCTCTTGTTGCTCTGCGTGGTAACTATTGCCATGGCTGCCCTTTTTACTGCAATCTCATAGTACTAGTCCCGGATTATTTAATCAATAGACAGCGCATATATGATTGAAAAATTAGTCAAAACTAGGCTAATAAACAATTCACTCGTTTTATTCTAGACTCAGTCACATCAAAAATATTGTTTTTTTATTTGTGTTTTTCTTGCCCCTGTCACCGCTCGATAACATTGAACCAAAGCTCGATTAAAACACGAATATGGAGTAATACTTTTGAATAACCAGCTTATTCTTTTTGAATGAATTAAGTAGATAAATGGATGTTTCTTTGAGTTATTTTTTTCTCGAATTCCCTTTTTTTCGTCCTTCAACCATTGTACGACATGTCACGTACAACTCGCTTCTCATCCTCGGTGATTATTTTCACACGCGTCTGAGTACAATAAACGGTGAAATATGCAGACGCGTCTGTGAATAAATCAACGGTGATTTTACACATATACTTTTTTGAAACTCCGCTCTTTTTTACATTGATTCTAGATAGAAGGAATTGACTCGCGTCGGGTACGAAAACTCGCAATGGCCATAGAAATATGAAAAGATATAAGTAAAGTAAATGAAATATCAATATAAGTTTGTTTTTTTTTAAATACCCAAACAACAAATCAGTCGAGGGATAGTATCTTACTATGTATACATAATAATATGCGTCGTCATTCATGTGGATGGCGTGGCCGAATGGATAAAACGTCTGTCTCAGAAGGCTTGTATTGGCGCTGTGGATTCGATTCCCGTCTGTGCCACTTGTTTTAATTAATTATTTATTTATTTGGCCTTCTTTTCACAGAATGTTGCAAATGATAAATGTCCCACCTTTTTATTCTTCTTTTAGATTTTTTTATTTATTTTCTGAATACCCTACTCAGAAACAGGACAAATATCAGAAGAAACAAAAAGTACCAATTCATTCAATAAATAAATAAATAAATAAATAAATAAATAAATAAATAAATAGATAAATCAATCAATTAATCTATAAATCAACAAATAAATAAATAGTAAATACCACTCATTCACAAAGCGATCAAATGATCAGAGAAAAAAAAATAATATTAAAAAAAATTCTTGCTTAGAAACAAAATAATCAAGGCAAAAAAAGGAGAAAAAATTAGGAAAAAAACGAGGGAGAGGATTCGAACCAGTGTAGCAATACGAGAAACGAGATTGTAAGGTGGTCTAACCCATTCGACTCTACAGTCCACAAAGAATTATACGTAAGTTAAGGCTATAATGCTCTAGACATTTTTCAACCAATTTCAAGCAGAAATCTTGCTTCATTCGTTTGATTGTTTGACTGTTGGGTTTTATTTTTTTGTTTTGTTTTTTGTTTGTTTTTGTTTTTGTGGGGGTTTTTTTTTTTTTGTTTGTTTCTTTTTTAGGGAGGAGGGGGGTCAATCTCTTATCCATGTATGCGATTAAGTGTAGTTTTTTCAAGTGTAATAATAAAATATTAAATTGATAACTTAATATCGTGATTAACAGCCAGATCACAACGCCGACGAGAACAACCTACTGACTCCGTTTATACCAAAATAATTAAATAAATAGATAAATAGATAGATGAATAAATAACTGAATAAATAAATAAAATGCGTTCTACTTCTATAGACTGTTGCAAATTTTAAATGCCCCCCCCCCCCCAATCCGGGCTATATAATTTATATCAACAATGAAAGGCGATACAATAGTTTTTAAAGAAGATGACGTATATTGAAAGATTAGAGTTAAAAAGCCCAATGCCAGTGTGTATAAAAGACTGCTAATGTCTCTCGCACTTCGTGCAAAGAGACAACATCCGGCAGCTTCTCTTTGAAAATTTGAATCCATTTGGACAATGGGTGAGAAGTATCTAGCTAATTTTGGTGATGTTATCAAGACATCTTTTCGCGAATAAGGATTCTAAGCAGTTGGTGACCCTATTTTTTTGATTTTATTCATACTTTTTACAATTTATGGAAATATGTCTTTTCCATTTAGTTATCCCAAATCTGAACTTTTATATATTTATAAAACTCACAAGGGGAGTACATCATGTACATCATGATACCAATCAAATGAAGTACCAGTGGGATAGACGTGATTCCCTGGTCACTCGGGCATTCGTAACTCAGTAGTTGGTCCGTGGTATCAAAGTCGGCTCTGAGCTATCCTTTTGAAAAATTATTTTTAGGAGATTAAATGGAATTAGATTTAATGAATATATTATCACTCTGTTGTGATAGTGAAGCCTCCCTATCTATTCAAGCCTTGATAAGTCACTCCATGCATTATAAAACGTAGCTTTCTTGGTCTTATGGGAATATGGCGAAATTTCTTGGAAACGTTAACGAAAAATATAATAATAATAGTGATAACAATGATGATGATGATGATGATGATGATGATGATGATGATGATGATGATGATGATGATGACGATGATAATAACAATAATAATTTTTTTAATAGTGATACTTGTAGTTGTCCTTATAATTTTGTATACTCTCATAGATTTATCAAATGAGTTATTTTTATCGCTTGCGTGTCAATGTTCTTGCGCGATAAAAAAAGGAATTAATGTAATCTAAAGCCATGAAAAAAACAACCTTTATTACATCCTCCCATTGGAGAATCCTATCATTTCTTATTATAGATGGTATTCTATACTTAACCGTTGAATATTGCTTTGGGTGCGTTTAATAAAAAAGTGTATTCAACGCTTACAGAATATTTGTGCACATTTTATTGGTTTAAAATATGGTGTATCTTCTTCTTCTTCTTCGTTCCTCTGATGGACATCTATGGCTGCAGTCCGATATCTGCTATGAAGTCTGTGGTCCGCTTTAGGTCCTCAGCCTCACCATAGAGCTTTGTGTTGAGTGTTGTAGGGGTGACCCAGTGGTTCGAACGTTGCACGTTGTATAATGGGCAACCCATAAGCACATGTAAAGTGGTTTCATGGTCGGTTCCACATGGGCAATAAGGGGTTGTTCCAATACCTAGCTTTGTAAACATATGTCCTCTTAGTCTATTGTGTCCTGTTCGGAGGCGGAATAGAGTGACTTGGCTACTTCGCTGAATGGCATGGATTGGATCCTGCTTGTTGTGTTCTAGGTGTGTGTCATTCCTTTCTTTGTCTATTTTTAGCTTTATTATTTTCTTTTGCTGATGGTAAGTGATTGACGACTTCGGTTGTTCCTTCTGGGCTCCTTCTTTGGCCAGTTGATCGGCAATTTCATTTCCATATATACCTACATGACTTGGAATCCACTGCAGCACAATTTTTCCTGTTTTATCAGATAAGCCCTCAAGGGCCTCCACAGTGTGTGCGGCTTCAGAGTCCTGGTAATTTTCAATAGACCGGAGAGCATCATCAGAGTCTGTCAAGTAAACCACATTTTTCCCGTATATTCTGTGATCTCTGGATAGTTCTTTTGTTGCATTGAGGATGGCTTTTTCTTCAGTTTTAGTACTTGTGCACATTGAACCCACTGATACAGATATTTTTGTTTCTGTTTTATCTGTCCAGTGTATGAGTGCACCAGCACCTCCATTCATGAGGGGGCCGGAAACTGAGCCATCTGTATAAACTCTTATCCAGTTGGTCATTGGGTATTTTTTATCGATCATCTTTAGGGTTTGAGCATTGTCATTATTGCTTCGAATGTTTTTCTTGTTGATGGTTATGGATTTTTGTTTCTTTTTCCACGGTGGTGGTTTGAGATTTGGGACATTGATTTGGGCAATATCTTCCTTTGGTGTCACTTTATATTCGCTCTCTAGTTTTTGTCCCAAGGCGATGAAGTTTTCCCTTTTGAGTCGATTCTCTTTCTTTTCCATTGTACTTGGATGCAGTGGTTGGGATTCCATGAATTTTATCTTTGAGAATTGTGTCACTATTTTTAAATTTCGTTGTTCTTTGAGAGGTTTTATTCCTGTGTGGGTTTCCATCTTGTGAATTGGTGTTGTTTTCATTGCTCCAGTGATCACGCGTAGGCATTGGTTTTGGATTTTTTCAACCTTTTGAAATTGAGCCTGTGAGCACGTTCCCCATGCCGATATGGCATAGTCTATGGTGTATAAGACAGATGATTGGCGATTTGAAATATCTAATCTTTTTGTGCGCGTGAATATAAATCCAACGTTTCTCTTTTTTGGGTGAATCGATGTTGCTACTGCTATGAATCCAAAACCATTAAAATTCACAACCAATTAATCATTCTAGCTGAAACTTATCTTCTGCTGGCGACCCCCCCCCCCCCCCGGCCATACACACACACACACACGTACACACATACACACACACATACACACAAAATAATAATAATAAAATTATCGCCCTAGGTAAACATCAACCCTTCAACATATGGTCGCAAATTGATTTGAATAGACACAACATTCTATTCTAAGTTGGAGTTAAAAGAACCAAAATAATATCACTCACATATGACGTGAACGCATCTACAAACTTTAATAAATACCTTCAATTCCATTGTGCCTTCATTGATTTACATCGCTAATACACATTCAGAAAACAAGATTATCACAAATTGAGAGACAAGTGCACACAACAACAACAAATAGCCGGCATATTATGTTTAAACAATCAGACGATAGCCCAGTGCCAGTTTATTTTAAGAAAATGTGCCAAACAAATTACTGGAAGATGGAATGGTCTCAGTAAATCCAAAATTTTAGAGGCATCACATTTTCTAGTAAATGCCGTTAGAGGTGGATAAAAATCTTAGATTTCTTACCCAATTTCCACGGTTAGTGTCCATACAGGACTCTATTTTTGTTCAATGGCCATTTTTAAAAAGGGGCATTAAAAGTACCAAAATAGAATCCCTCTCTGAAGTTTCGTCGGGGATTCTTTATGGATCAGGCTTTAATCATCCCTACTTATAGGTAATTTGAATTCATTGATAAATGAAGCATTTTTACAAATTATTATTATGAAAAATATAAGAAAATTACTTTGAGGGGTGGAATAAAGGTATTCTTTCACGGATTTGGATTTATTAAATCCGTGAATTTTTTTTTCATCGCGGAATAACTCACGAGCTTGCCGCGATAACCAAAACGCATTTAATAAATCCATAACCGTGAATGCATCCTATATTATTACACCCTTTAAGGTAAGATTAAAAGATATTTCTTAACCAAGATCTAGAGAAGGGCAGCTTCGGTTGTGTGAAATGATTTATGAGCAGGCTGGAAATTGTTGATCATGTTGTTTCTGTTGATGATCCAAAATAAAAAATTTTGCCACCACCCGCTTCACAATATAAACTGAGCAATTGATTATTTTAACGTAACCCCTGCCGTTTCATTCCAACTCTGTTTTTACAAGACGCGTATTTTACCTTAAATTTTGACCATAAACTGTTAACAATCTATCTCATTGATTCATTTAGAATTTCATTCTCAATCCTGTTATTAACTAACAAAATGATAGACTCTTTTTCATGGTGTGGGTACCGATACCTCAGTTGGTAGAGCAACACTTCACTCGCAAAGGGGCAAAGATTTATCCTGTATGACGTTGCCATTTTTTATATCCACCAGTTCATCCTGCATGGTTTGGGTAGATCTGGCGAAAAGTACTCCTCGATAGATTTGCGTCCTGTGAAAAGGGTAACAAGCAATTCCTATTTCCCCGTTATCGCTATAGAATGCAGAACCAACTCCCCGGCACCACTACCCATTTGGATCTGGAGGATTACTCTTTTTTCATATTGCTTAGATTTGAGACTTGTTGATAAGTCGATGATATTAAGTGCGAATAGATGACCTATATAGGTCACAGAAAGAAATAAAGAGAATGTAATGCAATGTAATGGGTACTTTATATATATAACCACTATCCATCCACAATGCTCAAAGCCGCTTTATAATAGCAACAAAAAAAGCCAGTGAGAAAAATTGTACATACAACGCATAATATTCTTATGATAGATAGATCTAAATCCCTCACTATCCATACTCACACAGAATCACGCTATGCTTACTCTGCATCAGTACTTAGTTAATTGGTATCAGGACTTTCTATGTCATAGACCACAACGAGTAAAAATGGGGACGGACATTTCTGATCAAATATTGCTGTCAATAGGCTGTGTAAATTATCCTTTACTGTATAATAATCTACACTAACGACTGTAAATCTAGTTTTGACAACTGTTTCGTGATTAAATACGCAGACGACACTGCTGTCGTAGGGCTTTTGAATGGCTTGCAATCGGAAACAATATTTGAACAACAAATAAAAGAGTTCACTCAATGGTGTGATGAAAACAAATTAAGTCTAAATGTATCCAAAACTAAAGAGCAGATCAGGGACAGAAAAAATTACCTATTCGACAATCTAACAATACAAGATCCGACAGTCGAAATTGTTGATGAATTTAAATACCTTGGGATCACAATTGATTCCTCCCTAAAATTTAAATCTCATGTATATAATATTGCCACAAAAGCTTGTCAAAGGATGCATATTTTAAGAAAACTCAGATCACTTCAAGTAAGTAACAAAACAATGGTTCAGATCTATAAGTCTCTAGTTCTCAGCATATTCACTTTCAGCATTTCAATGTGGTTTGGCTCATGTGGAGTGAAGGAAAAAAAACAAAATTCAGAAAATTTCGAACGAATGTAGGAAAATAGTAAATAGCAAAATTGAAACAATTTCTAAAGAATACTCAAAAGCTGTAGAAAGGAAAGCAAATTGTATTGTTGATTCACGCAAACACCCCTTGAATTGTGAGTTCAAAATACTTCCGTCAGGGAGACGTTTTGCTCAGCCAAAATGTAGAACACATAGATACAAATGTACTTTTATACCATCAGCAATCAGTAGAACTCCTATAAAAAGGCACCCTAATTAATATATCAGAAGTAGCTTTCGTATTAGAAATTGTGTATAAATTATAATGACTGACATCATATGAAGCATTCATATTATTATCCTTATTACTATCAACATTTGAATCAGAAACTGTGTGTAAATACTGACTGACTTTTGATCCCTTAATATTATTATCCTTATTACTGTCAACATTTGTATTAGAATTGTTTAAATGGTGACTTTGGATGGCTTAATATTATGACCCCCATTCAATATCACCATCTGTGTCTGAAATTGTGTGTAAAATACTGATTTAAATCGCAGTGAGATAAGCGTGTGTGTGTATGTGTGTGTGTGTGTGTGTGTGTGTGTTTGTAAACCCCCCCCCCCCCCCTTTATGACCTAATGTTTACCGTACACTGTATGTTTGAATGCGCCGCTTGACTGTTATGTGTATGACATGAGTGTGTGCTGTTTGTAGAACATTGTAATTGTAAACACAACACGAATTCCCTTTCTTCTGGACAATAAAGACTATTATAATTAATATTAAAATGATGGAATCATTTTCATGTAAGGGGTCCCGATAGCTAAGTGGGAAGAGCCCTCGCCTCACACGCAATTGGACCGAGATCGTTCTCAGGTGAAATCGAGCTATTTCTTGACTCCCCTGTCCCAGCAGTGAGTGAGTAGCTGGGTTTGTGAGATATTGTGTAAAGTACTTTGCGATAGACTAGCAACCGATTCAGAGGATGGCAAGCAATTGCTATTATCTAATTCACGCTATAGAAACCGGGATAAGCTCCATATCCCTGTGCTTAGTGGTTCTGAAGGACTACTACAAACTGCATTTTTTTACTTGCTTCTCATATTTACTTCTTAACACATTCATGTTCAATTTTCAATTTATTGATGAACAATGATGGAACCCTAAACATTCTTATCGGTTAATTTTGAAATCCTCAAAGCAAAAAATATCTCATTACAAATGTTTGTTACTTTTTCAGATAAGAGCAGTCCAGCCTTTTCGTTTCCAAGTATTAGAATACTGTGACATTATTTGAGTATAACCGAGTTTCATTATTTGGTGTTCATTATGATTTTTTTTTCAACTTTTCATTATGTTCGTTAGAAAATAATTGAATGTGAGGATATACTCATATTGAGATTTAATAAATTCCTAATTGTAAGCATTTATTTTTTACGAAAATGGAGAAAGCAATTTATTTTAAAACCTTCTCAAAGACAAATATCTTATGTTAATGCCTAATGCACTTTTTTGATTGTTAAATTTTAAGTTTTTAATGGATATTCCTGAGGAAAACCCAACATACATAGTCATATTCACTACATGGGACCAATCGCCTCAATCGGTATTATGCAGGGCTAAGCTTGTGCCCAAAATTCAATTTTATGCTTAATCTTTAAAAACTGAGTCAAAATTAATGCAGTCATTAAGGAGAAAAAATAAGCTACTAGAAACTGTGGTCTATATAAAGTAAAAAGTGGAAAAAAGTGAATATAATAGCTTCTGTAAGAAAGTAAGCGTGTGCAAGATCTTTACGCAAGAATTTTGATAAAGACATGGCAATGAAACATGACAAATATTTGAAAGAACCATATGGGTAGCTGCAGGAGATTGCATTTACTCTCGGTTGTTGTCCACAAAACAATGTCGTTGTAACTCAGGGGATAACAGCAACACATTGATGCTATCTTTGGTTGTTATACATAAAATGCGGTCATTTATTAAAGTTCTTTAATGTCATAAAAGGCGGGGTTTGATAGTAATATTCGGAAAATTCTTGTTGTTTTTAATAAATAACCTGTGTATGATTCTCTCTTGCTTTAAGAGGCAGGTTTTAAATATTAATGTGGGAGGTCAAAATCAGTAGGAGGAGTGGTTAGAACGAATTGTGGGAATGGTTATAATAGGGGAAAAAATAGGGTGTTTCTGATGAAAACAGCATTCTATTCTATTCTATTCTATTCTACTTCACTTTAGTCTGCACGTTCCTAGTATGCTGCAAGTTCTATCATCCAACTAAAAATCTTTATTTTACGGACTTAGGACTATTCCACGTATATTGAAAATGGTTACATAGGCAAAATGACATTACATTTGGATTGATGTTACTGATTAAGTATTTCTGAAACTGATTGACCGATGACCATGCTATTTGGTTTGGATTTGGAATTTGTCACAACAAATAAAGCAGTAAGTAATGAAACTTGAAATCTGGACTTTTATTTGAATGTCTTGATGTTGTGGATGCAATTATCATCATTGGCCTGTGAACTCTTTACTCATTATTAACACCTACAACACAATGCAAAGAAATATCATTACCATCTATCAAAAAGCCACTATACGATCATAAGCCATTACATATGTGTGCAACTACGCCAGACTTCGAAAAAGAACGAAATACCAAATACATAATGTTTTGGACTCAAAATTCTTCTTCAGTCAATAACAAAAGCAATACAAACAATGTAAATAGAAAGGGGTTTTTCTTGTTTTTATTACTGTCTTAAGGAAGGTTTTGGGCCCAAAACATTCCTTGGTTGGAATTTTGTTCTTTGTTCGAAGTTAATACATTCATTCTTTTACACTAGCTTTTTCATTGCGGAGACAATGTTTGTTTCCTCGACATCAATAAGCCTTAAATATCCTAACGCCAGTAATTCGGTTTTTTCCATCTGATTCTTTCCAACATATTACTGGATTGACAAGGTGGGTGAATACTGTCCATGTGTTTGTGTGCGACCCATCACGATAATCTTGTCTCATATTGTCATGAACTAGACGTCTAGACTAGATAAGGAGAATTGAGCTTCATACAAAAATGACCAGAAGATAAAATACTAATTTTCTGAAGGTTAAGAAACAAAAGTCACTTTTCTCATTAAAAGCATTTATTTTAACTAAAATACAAGGTCTTTGCTTTGTACCCGAAAAGTATCGAGTTCGATCACCCGCCGCTGCACTGTGTGGCCTTGAGCAAGTCACCTCGCCCTAGCTCAGTTTGCAGCGCTGCACTGCGGCTGACGCCTTGGTTATTCCAGTCTTCCCTTGGAATAGACCTTAGAGACAAATTTCCCCTTTGGGATGAATAAAGGGATTTTTTTTTTATCTTACTTAATTACTTATGTACAGACTTATAACTTGCTTTCTTACTTATCAAAACCAGCTGAGCTTTAGCGCCAAATAATATAATTAATTTAATCAAAGTGATAAGGCCCACGGAGCCGGAGTTCATCTCAATTTCTGTAGCATGAAACGGACGACAGCAATTACCCGTTGGATAGGATGCTAGTCTATCGCAAATCGCAAGCCTTTTTCATAAGTTTAGTTCAAAGTTTAAGCACTAGGCCAGTACGTTGTTGAGTGTGTAATTTGATATTTGAGTAGAATTTAATCCCAATGATATGATCAAAAGGGTTATATAGCCTTATCTATTTTCTATTTATAGTATCGAGCTAACGTGTTTTTCATACGCATTGGCTAGTCGATCTTACACGATGACAGACCTCCCTAATACTACGAAAAATTTGTAAAGTTAAGAAATGTTGACTCCAGTTTAAGAACTTCATGAGCATTTCTAAGTCCTTAAAACGTATTGAAAATGAAAGTTGATGCCAGATAACATCATTCTAAGGATTTTGATGTGTTATTCAATACTAATGTGAGAAAAAATGGTTTTTAAAGGTAACCATAGCGAGATCAATAATTTTTTTCTCCAAAAAAAAAAAGTTTTCAAGTAGGCAGGTCTAGTAAGATGCCGTTCGTGTAGAGTTAAATGACAAGGTGGCGCCGAAAACATCAGTCCATTTCTAGTTTAAAAGCATGGAAAACAGAGTTCCCTTTATTCATTAAATAATGTCATCTGTTATAAAGAATTTTCTCCAAAAGTGCCGAGCTGCAGAGACTAAAATTGAGAACGAGTGACACAGAAAACTACTACTTCACAGAGCCCGGTTTCTAAAGCATTGAATTGACATTAGCAATTGCTCGCTACTCTTTGGATAGGGTGATTGTCTATCGCAAAGTAAGACGATTGGGTGGGCAGGGGTCAGCAAACCTCGAACCTTAATCCCTCTTAGCTAACTCGACACTTTTTCTTATATTCATAACAAGCGTAAGAGTTTCAAATCACGCATTGTGGGCCCCAAACAACTGCAATCTGTGACATGCTAAGATGGCTACGACGTTCTGTTGACTCTTTTTGAGGGAAGGACTTGAAACAATCAATGACATTGCCGGCTCGTGTCCTCATAACTTGAGCTTATATACACACACACACACACATATATATATATATATATATATATATATATATATATATATATATATATATATGACATGACATAACACCTATTAGGCGATATTACAATGTTTCCGCTGTTAACGGCCAGGCACTCGTACGGTGATAGAATGTGAGTATACGAACCCAGGGCCTTCCGATCCGATAGCAAGTGTCATACCACAAGACAACATATCCGCATTTATTTAGATTTTTATTATTTGGTACGTACATAGCAGACTCCTATGTTACACAAAGGGACTTATCAGTCGTGTTACTTATTTAAATATTAGTTTTCTGTCGTGCCCTGACGCAGAAGAATTTGTCTGGATTAATTGGGTCTTTGGACGAACGTGCCGGGTGTCCACCGCTACATATTGGCATACTCGAAAAATAAAAAAACATTTTTTTAGAATTTTGGCCAGAAAACTCGTCCTACCTTTTAAGTCCCAGGTTTAAGAGTTTTTTGACAAAATGAGAGTCATATTTCTGTATTGATATTTAAGGGCCAATTTTTTTTTTATGTATTTCTGAGAGTATAGCAGTACGGTCGGTCTTCTATTCTACTCGCCCCCTTCCTATGTATTCATATTAAAAAACGACAAGTCAAGGAAAGAACAAATGTTTGCCATGACACCACTTGTAAATTTCAATTTGACCGAATCGATCATCGTCTAGACCTTTGGATTCGCATTGTACTGATCTCGACAAATTAATAAACTAGATAAATGAATATATAGATAAGAAAATAAACCCCCAAAAAATAACCCAGACTGTTATAGTTTATTTTTTCTCAACCATTTGTTATTTTCAAAGTCTTTGTTTTTTATAAGTTGATATAGCATAAATAAGACGAAACATTGATATAGCTAGACCTAGCCGTTGCCATCGAGACTTTTTGCAGCGCCGTCATCCCTAGTGTTGAAAGAAAGAAATGCTCATGAGTTTATAAAATAAGCTGACTTTCAGCGTTTTGTTCCCTTTGTATTGATGTTGAGGTTTCTTGATTGTTATATAGAGGGTTATCTATATCGATCATTTTATTTACAGAAACGAAATATATTTATTTTGCAATATTACGCATTGTTTTATGATTCTAAAAATTCAGTTGGTCCAGATTCATCCTTATGAAATTAATTGGTAAAAGAGAGCCTCTAAAATATTTACAGATTTTTATTTTACCTATTTTCTCTAAACACAGGCACAATGGCATTGCAATAAAAGATAAGAGCACTGGGGACTGACAAGACAAGACTGCCCGAAGCCTGGAATCATAAAAATACTAACGAAAGCCTTTTTTGTGGCTATGTGATCTTGTGGTATGACACTAGCTTTCTGATAGAAGGGTTCGAGCCTCGCTCGGCGCATAAATAAGTCCTTGGAAAAGGCTATTTGCTCACATTCTCTCACTCTACTCAGGTGTAAAATAAGTACCTAACCGTTAAAAGCGTTGTTGCTGTCCGAAAAAAATCGTAATATCGCCCAACGAATGTCATGTCACGTCCTACATGTTGAGTGTTGCTGTTGACCAGGGACCCAATGTGCTTTGAGCACGTTCAGTGGATATCGCGCTATAATATAAAAGCTCTTTTTTCATTTCTTCCTTTTTGTTACTAAACGATGTACTTTGAACTAAGTTTGGGGCACTCTTTAAGTAGACAATGTACTGATTTATACAAAAGCTGCTATCTATAAGACTGCATCAAAGTCTCATCAAAATAAATTAGCCTTTGATGTCAAGCTCCATCTTGTGTTTTTTCTGCAGGTCAATGAACAAATTTTTTAAAAATCCGTTCTTGTAAATTCACTTCAGCGCTAACCCTTTCAAATTATTTCACATTCCAGATCCGAATACACAAAACTATGTTAGCTGTAGCTCTTAAATATCACACAATCAAATAATGGGAGTCAAAGTGTACTAAGATGCTTGAGGCTGTGGACTGTAATTAGTAATATTTTTTTTTAAATTCACATCTTTCTACAAAGAGGAAGTACACAGTATTTCTCTGTCGTCAATATGTTTTAGTAATGTATCTATGTTTTCATCGTTTTTTGTTGTTGGCTGAAGAAGTGTTTTGAGCCCGAAACGTTCCGTGTTTCATATTTCGTTCTTTTTTTTTAAGCTGTTATATTCATTTTTGTTTATTACAGATAATTAGAATACGGAGAAAAATTTAATGGTTAAATTTATTATCAATATTGATTGAATTTCTCCAATGATTTACCCAGAGCTGAAACATATTTTATTTTAATATTGGAGTGACTGGAAGTTGAAAATATAAGTTTTTTGAAGTTGAAGAAGCAAATCCCTTTCTCTTTCCTCAATTTTGTTTTCTTTCCAATTTATTATAGATTAACCTTAAAATTGACTATCAAAGAACCAGCCCGACAAAATAACCGCTCGAGACGATTGGTTACAATTATGATAAGAATCTCAGGTATAATTATGTTGCCATCATTCATCAGTTAACTGTCGTACATCAGAAACACGCGTATCTAGAAATTTGGCCAGAAAACTTGTCCTTTAAATATCAATCGATTTAAATGACCTCTCAAGATCCCAGGTTTGAGAGTGTTATTTTTTCCAAAATGAGGGTCATTTAAATC
>NC_088361.1:72389944-72394944 GCF_034508935.2 Berghia stephanieae
TTGTAGTAAGCGATTTTATAGATCGTGTGCGTGTGTGTGAGTGTGTGTGTGTTTGTGTGTGTGTGTGTGTAATTAAACAATTACTACAGCTTTTAGATGCAAACGGATACATATTCAAGATTTAAATCGCTATCAACATAGAAATACATTAAGAAAAATAAGTCACCAACGAAATGTTTCTAAAGTAACTTGTCTTAAGCTTGCTTTTTAAAGTTTACAGGGATTCTGAATTTCAAACGGAGGACTCAGATGATAAAAGCTCTTTGTCCTGCATTTAATTTGTGTGCGTAACAATAGCAAATCTGAGGCTGATCGTAAGTTCCGAACAGGGGATTTCAATTCAATAAGTTCATTAAGGTAATTTGGAGCAGATTCTTGGAGGCACTTAAAAACCAATGTTACTACAAACTATGGGCAGCCAGTGCAGCTCAAAAAGAAGAGAGGTCGCTTCATGCTACCTTCTGTCACGTAGCCACTTATTATAAAAGTTGATCAATTATTAATCTTCCTCACTCACTTCTCTCAATAACCTATGCCCTGACGGCCATACTATTCCACTCCTCATATTATCTATATTTTCGAGATTTGTATCTTACTCTCGGGACTTTGTGGGGCACTTCACTAATTTTGATTCCGCCTTCAAGACGCCGGAGCTCCCTTCGTCACCTTTGCCAGTTCAATCACTGTCAAGAATTTATCAAGCCTGAGCCCCTGCAGCTACCCTCAACTGAAAGTGGAACCCCATAAGTCCGCCCGCAATATCTAACATTATCATCATCTCATCAAGATCGCATAAGATACGCAATATCATTATATTCCCATTTGTAACTGTGATCACCATTCATTTATCAGAAGACTCATTTAATTAAATTTTATCTTTCTATTCATATCATCTTAAACAATTCTTTATTTTAAAGTAACTAGTAAATTCTGGGGGCCTTATTCTTCACATCTTTATTTTATGCATGTCGTCGAGTTTGCTCTTAAGCACTCATTTAGTTCCTGACAATCGGCATTAGATGTACTTGGCGGTTTATAAACCACCATTATCGTGATTTAGGACGTGTCGATGTCCATTTCTATTTTCATTTCGATTGCCTCAAATGTTACGCATGTCGTTGAACTTTATTATATCTTTCAGTCTATTGGAATGTATGAGAGCTATTCCATCAGTTCGTTTTCTTTGTCTAGGGAACGATTTGGTGGTAAATCCAGGTGGTGGTAACTCTTTTATGGTGTGTTCATCTCCTTGCTCATAAAGCTAGCTTTCAGTTAAGGCAAAGAAATCAATCTTGTGGTCAATAATAATATTCTTGGATATCAGTGATTTTATTTCTATGACTGCACATTCATATAGCCCTAAGAAGTACAGTCCTTCTTCAATGAGGCTGTTATAAAGTACCTAATTCAACGTTTAAGAGAAGTTAATCGAGTGAATGACATGTGATAAGTCAACCGTCACCACTGAGATGACTGCTTTTATAATAGCAACCTCTACACTGACAAAAATTCCGAACCTTCCGAGCGTTTTATAGAGAAAAAAAAGAGGTAACTTAGATAAACATCACCGACTTTGACCCAGTAATCTGTATGAGGCGGATATTGCTTTGCATATTATGTGCGGATATAGTACGGGCGGAAGTTTCGACGATACCTCATAGCATCGATGACTTACACTCAATATTTCTTGGCATCGATGACCAAGGAAAAGTCCGGAATTCCCTAAAAAACAGTACTTCAACTGAGCTGTGGGTGGCTTTTTGAATTAAAAGTTAAAATACATTAAATAAATTCACTTTGTATTTTAAGAAAATATTGATACGTACCTATAACCATTTTGATCTGTTTACGACGTTTGTGTTTTGTCAGCTATTTTCAAACTATGATATAATATCAATACCCAATACCAATGACTAAGTATTGAAAGAAAGCATCGATGATTGAGTTATTGACACGGTCATCGAGCCAAGTCATCGAGTCTGGTCCAAGGCAATGGATGGATGTGTGAGAGAGGGATGAATAATCCAGACACACGCGAAAACGAACACAAACGTAGTTACATACCAAAAGGTCATAGGCATGTGACTTGCAGCAGTTTCGAGACTCAATACTCAATACGAGAAGCATCGATGACCGAGATTGTCGAGAAGAGAAAAAGCATTGAGACCAAGGTCAAGGTCGAGACTTTTTCAATACTAAAATCACCGATGACCTAGCTTCTCGAGACGAGAAACATCGGTGACCTTTTGGTGACTCGGTTGTCCGACCTTAGCGGCTATGTGGTCAAGTAGTATGACACTCGCTTTCGGATCAGAAGGTCCTGGGTTCGAGCCTCGCTCGGCGCATAGTTACTCATATCATTTCCCCGTGCTCGGTTTTAAAATAAGAACCTGACGGTTAACAGCGTTGTCCCTGTCCTTATAAATTATAACATCGCCTAACAGGCGTCATGTCACGTCCTACATGTTAAGTGTTGCTGTTGGCCAGGGACCCCTTGTAAAACGCTTTGAGCACGTGTAGTGGATATCAAGTGGTAATAAGTAGTCTTTCAAAGCCATTCTGCCCATGGACACAACGGATAAGATTATGCCCGGTTTACTCCTATTTTAAAATCAGGTTGGACTTATATTTTTAAACCCTGACTAGGCTGATAAACTCACAAATTTTCTTTTTAGAACCCCCCCCCCCCCTCCCGGAAAAAAAATCATTTGTATATCAAGAAATTAAGAAGACTTCGATCCTGTCAATTAATTTTATGCACGAGTCTAGTGTAAGAGGTATCGGGTTTTGAGCGACGAGTACTTTTGTTTCCAAGTCTGATAAACGTTTTGGTTTTATTGTTTAAATGGAAATACTGTCAAATCGAAGCAAAATATACTCCAATGTTTAATCAAGCCCATATTTGCGCTCGGTTATCAGACCTGCAAATATGAGCATCTTGGGTTCGAGTTTTTCTCTAAGTTGAAGATCATGTTAATCAATTGATTTTTCAATAAAAGTTTTCAATCGAAGAATTGTTTTCACATCACATTGATGATGGTGGGAAAGACACATCACGTAAGAAAGATTTATTGGGAAAGATTGGGAAAATATTTAAAGGATATCTATATTTTCTTGGAGGTAAAATTTGGGAATGTCCAATCCTGAATACGTGATGTTGACTATTTAAATAGAAATCTCCCTTAGCTGGAACGCAATTTAATCATTTTCCCCTATTTAACCGGTGCTACTTCAATTAGAATGTTATTGGAGTAGGGATGGGTTAAAACAAAAAAATCTTCATGATGATTATCAGCTTATCAAATTTTATATTGAATGTATCGTTCCTGCAAATTGATCGTCGTTCATGGACAAGGCGACGAGGTCACGGAAATTCAATTTCCAATATAGAAGAAACAAAAGTGACGTCAGGCAGCTCTTTGTTATTGTTTTTAATCAGCCATTTCTATGAGTAGTTTTCACCGAACGATATTAATCAGTCTGTAAACGTTCAATGTTATACACATAGTTTTGTGTCTTGGTAGGTTTTATCCGGTTGGTGAATGTTGTAAGCTTGTTAACTGAACGCGTGGCTTAGCGGTACGGTCTTTGCTTCGAGCGAAAAGTACCGTGTTCGATCACCCGCCGCTGCGCTGTGTGGTCTTAAGCAAGTCACCTCGCCCTAGCTCAATTTGCGGCGCTGCACTGCAGCTGACACCTGGATTATTCCAGTCTTCCATTAGAATAGACCCAAGAGACAAATTTCCCAAATGGGATGAATAAAGGGAATTTTCTTATTTATTTGTTTACTTAATATATAGACTGACATTATTGATTCCGATTGATATGCAACTTCATTTTCAGAGGATTTAAAACATTGATATAGCGCAAAATCCACACAAAAAACATAGCCGAGTTTTACAATGGTTGCAAGCCAATCGCGAGACAACAAAGACTAGAAAAGCAGCCTGTAGGGCAAATTTTTTATTGATATTCAAAGAAGACAAAACTGTCTCCAGTCGGTATTAATTCCACAAGTATATACTTTTGCACTTTCCATAGCTGGATTCAAGCCCTTTAACCTCCACATAGCTATTTTTTATCAATTGGGTTATCAATTTATATTCACTCTAGAAATGCTTAAGTAGTGGGAGGAAAATTACGAAACTCGTAATCTATTTGGAATGTACACCAGAAAAAAGTACAAAATTATTAAGGATGTCTTATAACGAGAAAAAAAAAGTAAAATACAACCAGAAAACATTTTCAAACGACCTCAAAGTAACCCTTTACGCAAACCATACTCATTGATGGATCAGATTGCCTTGGTCATTTAAAGAGGATACTTTATGTTTTGAGACACGGCGTAATTGAACCTATCAGTCATCTTGGAGGATGAGAATAATAAGATACCGATGGATGATATAATTCCATACTTTATCCCTCGCGTCCTATTAAATCACTACTTCACACCAACACTGTCGTGTTCTTAAGAGAAATAAAAAACACATTTCAAAAATTTTGGCCAGAAAACTTGTCCTTCAAGTATCAAAAGATTAAAATGACCCTCGTCTTGTCAAAAACTCTCAAACCTGGAACTTTGCAAAGTCCCTAAATGTTTAAAACGTTTTCTTTTTAGAGAACGACAGGCTAACACATGGTAACTGTCGAAATGGGCTGTATCTAAATTAGACGTTTTCCAATATCTCCAATGAATTTATTTCTATATCATTGACATATTTTTTCAATGATTATGTAACCATGAACTAATTTTTATATTTATCAAAAAATTAACGAAACAAATTTTACTCAAATCTCTTTTCTCTCAAAATTGAAAAAAGACATTTGTCTCAAATTTCTGAATAAAGTTAATTTTATTTTAATATTGTATTTGTGATTGATTGTTTTTAAAACCAGAGGCAATAAATCTGAAAGGTTTGAGTGATGAATTGTTTTCTCTAAGTGAAGAGGTGGAGGGATGATCCATCCACGTATTAACAGTGGCACGTTTATCAGGATGA
>NC_088361.1:72402444-72467444 GCF_034508935.2 Berghia stephanieae
GTAGTAGTAGTAGTAGTAAAAAGTGGTAAAACCTTATTACCATTCTGGCTTGTTAAAAAAATATAAAGATAAAAACCAAAATACTCTGACGTCAAGTGCCATGATCTAATGCAAACTATGTTACAGCCATAAATAATACTTTTTAACGTAAAACCATCACCACTTTGATTTGCCGAGACGAAATATCGAGTAACTTGGGAAAGGAAGGAGTGTTGCGTTTCCAATGAATACTAATATCACTGAATTGGCCCTTGCATGTCGTTAAATGTGATTGTGAGGACATTCGGTTTCAAGATATGTCACTGCAAAGTCGTATACAGCCATTTTGCACTTATCGTGTGAGCCATGTCAATGATTTTGGCCTCTCGTTGCTTTGAGTATCATTGCATCTTTTTGCATTAACCAGTGAACTACCGTACTTTGGAAAGACCCGTATTTAAAATTTGCCCAGAAAAGTTGTCTTTTAAATATCGACCCATTTAATCGATCATTTGATGAGTTTTGTGGCCAAATTATTGATACTCGTCTTTCCTTGGTACGATAGTTAACTGGTTAACTACGAGTCAATCATCCGAATTTAGAGTGAGCTTGTGTTATGTTAAATAGTTCTATTCCTACCCATATACATTTTCTACCAAAAAGAGAGCCATGTGCCTACAACAATGAAACAGTGCCAGAAAATCAGAGAGAAAAATACAAGAAGAAAAAAAAATCAGCCTGCCTCGACTAGGGATCGAATATCAGATCTCTTGATTACCGGACAGACATGCTACCAATATACCGCAGAGGTTACACGATAGTTAGGACGATATAATGTTGTTGTTGTTGTTGTTGTTGTTGTTCTTCTTCTTCTTCTTCTTCTTCTTCTTCTTCTTCTTCTTCTTCTTCTTCTTCTTCTTCTTCTTCTTCTCTTCTTCTTCTTCCTCTTCTTCTTCTTCTTCTTCTTCTTCTTCTTCTTCTTCTTCTTCTTCTTCTTCTTCTTCTTCTTCTTCTTCTTCTTCTTCTTCTTCTTCTCCTTTCAGTTTATCCAGCATTTTGCAGGATTACCATAGTTAGTTAACGATAGTTAGGACGATATAATGTTGTTGTTGTTGTTGTTGTTCTTCTTCTTCTTCTTCTTCTTCTTCTTCTTCTTTCTTCTTCTTCTTCTTCTTCTTTGTCTCTTCTCTTCTTCTTCTTCTTTTTCTTTCTTCTTCTTCTTCTTCTTCTTCTTCTTCTTCTTCTTCTTCTTCTCTTCTTCTTCTTCTTCTTCTTCTTCTTCTTCTTCTTCTTCTTCTTCTTCTTCTTCTCTCTTCTTCTTCTTCTTCTTCTTCTTCTTCTTCTTCTTCTTCTTCTTCTTCTTCTTCTTCTTCTTCTTCTTCTTCTTTTCTTCTTTTCTTCTTCTTCTTCTTCTTCTTTCTTCTTCTTCTTTCTTCTTCTTCTCTCTTCTTCTTCTTCTTCTTCTTCTTCTTCTTCTTCTTCTTCTTTTCTTCTTCTTCTTCTTCTTCTTCTTCTTCTTCTTCTTCTTCTTCTTCTTCTTCTTCTTCTTCTTCTTCTTCTTCTTCTTCTTCTTCTTCTTCTTCTTCTTCTTCTTCTTCTTCTTTTCTTCTTCTTCTTCTTCTTCTTCTTCTTCTTCTTTCTTCTTCTTCTTCTTCTTCTTCTTCTTCTTCTTCTTTTCTTCTTCTCCTTTCAGTTTATCCAGCATTTTGCAGGGTTGCCATATTGAAAGCCGCATCTCCATGCATTTTGTAATTGTATATCGAATACTTTCTTTTTCACGTATTCCCTCTCTTGTCTCTTATGTTGTTAATCAACAAGTCATTTTATTATCTTAGTTATATTAATTTTATTTGTTTAATATCAATTTCACCACAAATATCTCATTTCAAATACCGAACAATTGAAATTACCCCCAATCTTGTCAAAACCTTTCAAAGGGATTAAAGCATAATTTTGTACACACGTTGGGGATCGGTTTAATCAATCTATAATATATGAAGTAACATTTTCTGGCCTAATTTAAAAAGGGATTTGCCAGAGTAAGCCAAATTAGCAGCAGTAATTACTTCTTTCTTTCAGTAGCATCGTTCGTGTCAGGGTCTGTATGAATGTGGAGTATTATTCTCTTTACTTAACAGACCGTTTGGTAGTAGTAGTAGTAGTAGTAGTAGTAGTAGTAGTAGTAGTAGTAGTAGTAGTAGTAGTAGTAGTAGTAGTAGTAGTAGTAGTAGTAGTAGTAGTAGTAGTAGTAGTAGTAGTAGTAGTAGTAGTAGTAGTAGTAGTAGTAGTAGTAGTAGTAGTAGTAGTATCCTTAAAAGTGGAAATAGATTGTTTGTGAGTGTGGGACATAGGAAATGCCATACAATTAAGTAAGAAACCATTTTATCCCGTATACGAACGAATGGTGAATAGAGCATGGCATATGTTTTGATAGAAGCAAGAAAATTGAAGAAAGCGGAGGAGTAAATGAATGAGAAAAAGGAGGAAGTGGAAATGGAAGAAAATAATGGGTAAGACGAAAATGAGATAGAGAGAAAGAAAGAGAAGAATATCAGAAAGTGGATGATAATGATAGAAATGATGATGATAATGATGATGATGATGATGATGATGATAATGATGTTAATGATGATGAAAATGATGATGATGATGATGATGATGATGATGATGATGATGATGATGATGATGACGACGATAATAATAATAATAATAATAATAATAATAATAATAATAATAATAATAATAATAATAATAATAATAGTATTAATAATAATAATATTGATGATAATAATAATGACAATGATAATAATGATAATAATCATAATAATGAAAATAATTACATTAATAACAACAATAATAACAATAATAATGATAATGTAATAATAATACAATAATAATAATAATAATGATAATAATAATAATAATAATAATAATAATAATAATAATAATAATAATAATAATAATAATAATAATAATAATATAATAATAATAATAATAATAATAATAATAATAATAATAATAATAATAATAATAATAATAATAATAATAATAATACAATAATAATAATAATAATGATAATAATAATAATAATACATAATAATAATAATAATAATAATAATAATAATAATAATAATAATAATAATAATAATAATAATAATAATAATAATAATATAATATAATATAATAATAATAATAATATAATAATAATAATAATAATAATAATAATAATAATAATAATAATATATATCATAATATCATCATCATCATCTCATCATCATCATCATCGGCATCATCATCATCATTATCATCATCATATTAATAATTATTATATTAGAGAGAGAGAGAGAGAGAGAGAGAGAGAGAGAGAGAGAGAGAGAGAGAGAGAGAGAGAGATTGAAAATACAGTTATTATCGAGATAATATTGTAAATTACAGCCCCGGATCAACCTCAGGCCTTCTGTATTTTTTATTAAACGGAAATTGAAATTTAACGAAACAATGTGTGTATGCGCAACATGCGCGTGTGGCTATCTGTTTGTTTGTTTTTTTCGTATTTGTTTTGTTTTATACACGTTTCAATTTTTTTGAATATTTGAGTTGAATTCTTAATTTATTTTCTCTCATTATGGAAGAGAATGTGGCGTTAACGAGACAATCCGGTCCGTCACGACGGATCTACTGCTTCATCAGCCAGTCTCTTTCCACTGTATTTGTATTCATGAAGTGACCACCCTGAGCACGTAGCTTGTCCAATTCTTTTCGATGACCATCTGCAACGCAATGACCGGGTAATTACTTTGTCCAGCCGGAAATTTAGAAAACTCACAACAACACCCCGGTCTGAATTCCTTATCAGACTTATTTCCTCTCTTTTTCTTGTTCGAAAATGGTGACTGGAAAATCCAACATCTTGTATCCGAAAGGTGGCAGAGTGTCTAATGCGCAATCTACCGTGTACGTACATTTGTAATCAGCCGCCCCAAAAACAATATTGTGTCGAATTAAACGAGGGAACGGGATCTTAAAAGTTGAGAGAAGAGATATGGGAATTGTTTGTCTTTGTCAATGTTAAAGATCGTATTCATCTTCCTCAATGTTTTAAAACAACTCAAGTCACACATTATAGACCCCACATGCATTTAAGCATCTATACCAAAGCCAAACAAGCATCTATACCAAACAAAACTTACTAACTAATACCGTTTTGAGGATGGGTCATATTTGTAAAAGATTGGTTCATTTGGAAGTGTGTTTTTCTTGTATTTTTCTTCATGTAGCTACCTACTATTTGGCATTGTGTCATACACATTTTTATGCTTTTATAATAATAATAATAATAATAATAATAATAATAATAATAATAATAATAATAATAATAATAATAATAATAATAATAATAATAATAATAATCTTTATTGTCCAAATAGGCAATTATTGTTAGGTTAATTACGTTAGGTTAAATTAAGCTGTTTCGAAACAGGAAAATACAACATCCTAGTTGGTGAGCCTTAGTCTTTTTATTTCAAAATTGTCTTCTAGTGTCATCTACCAAACGGTCTGTTAAGTAAAGAGTTAACTTGATTCATTGTTATTCAATGTTGTTTTAAAAATAATTTTCGAAGTAAATCACAATGGAGATCAGTGGAAACGGGTAATGATAACACAGTGTTAATCAAATCAAAGGTAAAATCAGATCTTATAAACATCATAAAGAAATAATCACTCCACTCAAGAACACACCAACATACAAGGGATAACTGTTGACCGTCGTTGCTTTCATTTTATACTCGGCGACTTTAATGTTCACTTCGACAACGTCACAGACACCGCTAAATTGCACGAGTCATTATCGGAGAACAACATGTGCCAGATCGTAACAACGCCAACCCACTCTGCTGGTCATATTTTAGATTGGGTAATTGTAGAAAATTCAGAGTTCCAAAAAGCCAACGCCACTGTCGATTATCTCCCCTTTTCGGATCACTCCCTCATTTCTTTCAATCTTGACGTTTCAAAACCATGCCAAGAAACCACCACCACATCAACCAGAAATTTAAAGGCATTAATTTGGACAATTTCAGAGGCGATTTAGAAACAAAACTTACTAAAAATTCAATGATTTCTCCAGACCAGTGGAATAGTTGTCTCATTGAAACGCTTGACAAACATGCGCCATTCCAAACAAGGACCGTCACCAACCGCAAGTATGCTCCGTGGTATACGTCGGACGTTAAAGAAGCTAAAACGAAGTGTCGGAGAGCAGAAAGACTGCTGAAAACATCAGGCCTTACGATTCATCGTGAAATATTCAAGAACGCATTTCGTGCCTGGAAGACAACAATAAAAAAGGCAAAGACCCAGTGGCGTGGGGCCATTGGATCGAATGGTGCCAGGCACCGCACCAATCTTTAAAAAAATCATTAACAGCATAATTTAATTAAATATAAAACAGAGATTTTAACTCCACTGTCTTTCGCCAACTCGCCAACAACATACTGCCTTTTTAGTCTCTACTCTATTCAAGATTCCGAGTCACGCACTGCGCCGACTCGTGTGTTGGTGACATCACTCCGCGAAGTAGTGACTAAATCAAACACCGTGGTGCAAAGCAATCCGAGCACCAGTTAATGCTATATCCATTAGTATCGCGACAGCTGATTGAGCGAGAAACTGGGTCGAATTATACTATCTTCAAATAGCGGAAAAACCCATCGACTTGTGCCAGGATCTGAGAGCTCCACCGTTGGACTGGGGGGATGCGCCAAATTAGGTTCAAAGTTCAAAAACGTTTATTTTAGGCAATTGCCAATGTAGGGTAACTTCGGCCATCCAAAATATTACATTAACTGTCAAAAACACTGATCATTGTCAAGTTTATTTGTAAGCAGCAAAGAAAAACATCATAAAACTTTAAAATATGACATATCAAACCCCCCACCTCTTTTTCACGATTATTGAATAAAGTAATTCTTTGCAACGAAGCATTGTGGACGAATTTACCAACATTTTTCTTGCTTGTAGTGCCGAGTTGATGGTTACGTGTGTATGAGTGTTTATTTGTGTTTGTGTGTGTGTGTGTGTCTGTGTGTGTGTATGTTTGTGCGTGTGTATTTGTGTCAGTCAGAGAAAGAAAGCGAAGACTGTCAACAGTTATACTTTTGGTGTGTTTTTAGATTTTTAAGTACTTAAGTGGAGTGATTTTTTCTTTGTGATGCTTTAAGATCTGAATCTACCTTTTATTTGTGCAATCATTAATCGTATTCCACTGATTTCCATTATTTGAGATATACTTTGAAGTTTTGTTTTGTTAAACAATGAGTTGCAATGAATCAAGTTGACTCTTTACTTCACCGACCGTTTGGGAGATTGACACTAGATGACAAATTAGAAATAAAAAGACTAGTTCCTCACCAACCAACTGATTTTGAATTAACACAGGTGTGGAAATCTCGAAAACGCTCTTTTTCAGTGACATGGTATGACAGGCATGAATGGCTCACAGTTAGTTTAGTCTTTTGTTTTTATTGTCTACTTTTTACAGATACAACAAACACTGACAAATCATGGACATCTATAGGCTATAGTGACCTTAACCACTTCCATCGTATTTCTTAACCTCCTGAACATTGTTTTAGCACCCTTAAAAGAGTGAAATTTTTTTGTTGCGAAATTCAATGAAACAGGAGCGGTTAAATTCATTAATGATTCAGTCAATTCACAAAGCTGAAATAGATGCCATTCCAGATTTCAATAAACACATTATAAAAAGATTTGCAGAGATGAAACATCGCAGTGCAGATTTTTTTTACAAGTACTAAAAGTAAGTAATTTCTGTCATAGGTTTTTTTTCTCTTTTGATTTACATTTATAACATATTGATTGCATTATCTACCAAATCCAATCCTTTAAATGGTGGACAAAGAATAATTACAAAGACCTTTTCATACGGGACTTGTATCTCAGTGTTGTTGCTTGTTGTTTTCATGAATTATTTGTTTTTGTGAGTTTTGTCCACTCGTAGAAACCATCGACCCTCCCCCACCCTTCCATAAAAGAGAGTTTTTAATATGTCGTGCTCTCTCCTCTTAACCGTGTTCACTGTATTAGAATTTGCCGTCAATACGCCACGCCGGTGCAAAGACCACGTATTTTCTTTCGAAATTCGAAACTTCCAAATCTTGTAAACAATTATTTAACATCTGCAATGATCTACTTGGACACGAAAGATGCACTTCATTACCATCTACAACCAATCAAAGAGACTTGCCAAACACATTTGTCAACTTTTTTAAAGACAAAATCAATAACATTCGTTCAGAACTAGATCGGCATGAACCATTTATAGATACAAATACATTCTGTGGTACCTCTTTAGACAAGTTCCAACCAGTTTCACCTAGTTTCATAAACGAGTTGATAAAAAAGCCCCCATTAAATCCTGCGACCTTGATCCCATACCAGCACAGCTTTTGGCCAGCTCCATCGATACATTATTACTATCCATCACATCAATCATAAATACATCCATACTGACCGACGAAGTTCCAACGTGTTTTAAAAGTGCCCTCGTCAACCACTTCTGGAGAAACTATCACTGGACCACAATATATTAAACAATTATCGTCCTGTATCAAATTTACCTTTTTTGTCAAAACTTTTGGAGAATGTAGTTCTTACACAATTAACATCTCATCTCAAGAACAACAGTTTGGAACAACCCTTTCAGTCAGCCTATAAACAGCAACACAGTACTGAAACGGTGCTTCTTAAAATCTTTAATGACTTGTTATGTAATGTCGATGCTAACAATATCAATGCATTATGCCTTCTAGATCTTTCAGCTGCTTTTGACACCATTGACCATGACATTTTGTTAAGAAAACTAAAAAATAATTTCGGCGTAAAAGGAATTGCCCTTAAATGGTTTACATCATATTTACAGGATCGATGGCAGACTGTCGTGGTGAATGGTTTTCAGTCAGAACAAGTTTTACTAAACTTTGGAGTACCACAAGGCTCTGTTCTTGGTCCTGTCCTTTTTACTGCATATATGCAGCCCCTTTCTAGTGTGATATCCAGATTCAATCTGAGTTATCATTTTTATGCCCATGATACCCAAATTTATGATTTAGTGCCTCTAAGTAATTTACAATTCTTAATACAACGAATTTCGAGCTGTTTAATGAGATTAAATATCGGATGTATCATAACAAGTTAAAATTAAATGATAGTAAAACTGAGATTTGAATGTGTGGAAGGCCTAGTATCCTTAAACAGGCAAATAAATTACCTATTACTCTCAGATATAGCACAATAGAATTTTCAAATAAAGCAAAAATACCTTGGCGTCATCATTGATAAAGATCTTTCCATGACAAATCACGTGAACAACACCATACAATCTATGTACACAGAAATGAAAAAAATGCTCCAAAATTCGTCATTTAATACCGACGCATATAGCAGAACTTTTAATTAATTCCCTTGTTTTATCTAAATTTGACTATTGTAACTCCCTTTGGGCGAATTTAGCTAAAGACAAAATGAGTAAACTTCAGGTTGCTCAAAATAACGCAGCCAGACTCATTGTGCGCAATAACCAAAAATAGCCGCCATCAACTCTCCTACTCCGTGAGTTACATTGGCTTCCTTTGGAAAAATGAGTTGCCTATAAGATTTGTACTGTTGTCTACAAATCCTTGAGCACCAATAGTCCCTCCTATATTAAAGACCTTTTAAACACATATGTCCCCAATAGAAACTTGAGGTAAAGCAATGACCAATCAATCCTTGTCAAACCTAAGCCATTGCGTAAAATAGGTGAACAATCTTCTCAATTTTCGCAACCCCCCCCCCCCCCCCCAATTTTTGGAACTCTCATCAAACGTGAAATACTCGGATTCGTTGACAGCTTTCAAATCTCGCTTAAAGTTTTATCTTTTTACGTCATAGTGTTGCAATACCATTAAGCGCTTAGAGTCTGGTGTCTCGGAGTTATAGCGCTATATAAGTTTTCAGCATTATTATTATTATCATCATATTCTGTTGTTGTTAAATTGAATTCGTATCACTTTTCCATCAAATTTGTCTTACTGTAATATGTTTTGTAAAGCGCTTAGAGCCTGTGACAACGGGGTAAAGCGCTATATAAATGCCATTTATTATTATTATTATTATTATTATTATTATTATTATTATTATTATTATTATTATTATTATTATTATTATTATTATTAAAATTATTATTATTATTATTTATCTATTTATATATTTTGGTATTTGTTGGTGGGGGATTTTTGTTGTATTTTATTTATAATTGTGTTCTTTTTTTGTATCTACTATTTGCAAGACTACCCAAATTCTTAAGATGTTTTGAATAGGGTTCAACAGTCGTGACGTCACTTCCCTCGTAATGACGCATAGTAACTTAGTAACTGGTTCTAAACTATCGGAACAACGGCAGACGCCCTTATGAACTACGTCTCCGAAAAGCATAAAAATGTATCCAGAGGAGAAAAACATTATAAATGTTTTGACTTATATACATTCTGATCGAATGACATGTGAAAAAGTTCTAGCCAGCATGAAGAATAAAAAGTACAGATTTTCTTTGTTTAAAACCAAGCTGCTGGTTGCTGGGCAGACGTGACATCAGACTATTGGAGCCTATTGACGCATCAAATATGACTTTGAATATGAAAAAGATCTAAAACCCTTGATAAATTCCAATTTGTTGTCACATTATGCCTTCTATTTTTGTTTCTTGAAAATTATAAATAAAATATTGATACATTGGTAAATATTAATACACACACACACACACACACACACACACACACTTATATATATATATATATATATATATATATATATATATATGCGTGTGTACGGGCGCATCGGTCAATACATCGAAGAAAAGTAATCCGTTCACTAATAAAACACCTATCTAATATTCATTTTTGCACACTTTAAACATCAAATGTCGATGTAGTCCTATTATCAAATAAGACGTTACTTGAGACTCTTTTAAAGTCTCGGGTTTCTGATTGTTGACCTATGGAGGGTGTTTATATTTCATCGATATTTGAAGTAAAACCATTCTGGACAAAACGTAAAAAGCGTTTCTTCAGCGTGTATTAGCACAGCTTTGCTACTATAGAAGGAATGAAGATGACGTTACTCATCTCTTTGTTATTATTTTTAGACAGCCTGTTAGTGATAAGTTCTCACTAAATAAATTATATCAATGAGAATATCTATGTGTGTGGATATGTTAAATTTGGCAAGCGGATGTTGTGATTATTTTACCTAAACGCATAGCATAAATAAAGTACGTTTGTTAGAGGAGCACTAATAAATCATAAATTGTAACTCATTGTCCAAAAACGTTATTATATCGGGATATTAACCAGACGATGTAAACTGAAATTAAATCCTAAATATGAAACTTGTGTTTTTAGCACTCTAAAATGTTGCATTCATTCTCCTCGATAAAACAAATAAAAACGCGTATGTTAGCTACACTATAAAATCAATTGTCATTATTTCAACGACCTATACACGACTGGTTTGTCACGATGGCTCACGTCATCGGACTCGCTATAAATACTGTATTTTGATTTTACTAATCTCTCTTCTCTCTCTCTCTCTCTCTCTCTCTCTCTCTCTCTCTCTCTCTCTCTCTCTCTCTCTCTCTCTCTCTCTCTCTCTCTCTCTCTCTTTGTCGCTGTAAATATATATATATATATATATAATATATATATATATATATATATATATATATATATATATATATATATATATATATATATATATATATATATATAACCATTATCAAACCAATTATAATTAATCAATTTATTTCTCACTCATTACATGACACTCATTACATCTGGGGTTCATGATAGAGCACTCACTTCTCACACAACGGAAGGAACCTAGATTGATCTCTGTTGCAGGTTATCATTTCTTCTCTGACCCCCCCCCCCCCCCCACACACACACACACACACACACAACACACACAACCCTGTCCACCCATCGGTGATAAGGTATCTAGTTTTATCTAGCGGAAAATAATTTTCGACACTATCGTCCAATCCAAAGAGTAGCAGACAATTGCTGTTGTCCGTTTAGCTATAGAAACCGAGGGGGGGGGGGGGACTCCGGCTCCATGGGCGAATAATAATAATAATAATAATAATAATAATAATAATAATAATAATAATAATAATGATGATGATGATGATGATGATGATGATGATGATGATGATGATGATGATGATGATGATGATGATGATGATGGTAATGATAATAATAATAATTTGTTTTTTGGGGGATTTTTTGAGGTGTGGGGGGGGGGGGGGGGGGCTTTGAAGAGAGTTTGAATCATAAACTCTCGTTGTCACTTTCTTATATATTATTTGAAACTGTTATTTTAGTCCTTTTTTTTCTTTTCTTTTTTTACATATAATTGCGGTCTACAGCAATGGCCAACTTTGTATCTATTTTACTGACCATTCCATTAACCTTTTGCTCTCCCTATCCCACCTCTCTTTCCACGATCATAGACTCTAAATAATAATAGTCGTAAATTTCGTTTCGTCCGACAACGATGGTAGAGATTATATTTTCTGTAGCTTTTATATTACAGTCAGCAACAAGGCCGGCTAGTGGCAAATACACTCAGATGATGTGGTAAACGTGACACACTTTACTCGAAACACAGAATTCGCAGATTCAAGTCTAGACTGAAAAGTCTTGATGCGGCTCTTGTATTTTCAAATCTATAATAGAAACAAAATTGACAGAAGTATCAAAACAAGGCTGAGTTTATGTCCTTTCCGTTTATCATTCTAAATTTTGCATAGTCACTGTTCCTATCCACACAGAGCCGCCAACGATGTAACAGTTATTGCATCGCGTCGAAGAAGAATTCACGTGGCAAACTCCGACACCATCGAGTCACCTCCGCCTACACATCGCCATCACAGCCAACATTTACCCCCTTGAAGTGTCTCTTAAGTATTAAGAAAAGGAAAAAACAAACACATGGAGCAAAATCCGAACTGTAAAAGGGGTGTTCTATGACTTCAAGAAAACGTCCTCTTTCAATGTGAACATGCATTCTCGGTATCCGACGGATTTCTCGAACGATATATCCATCTCTTCCCTATGAAATTCCATGCTTTTGTGAAATGTCTGAATGTTTTATAGTAATGATAATAATAATAATAATAATAATAATAATAATAATAATAATATAATAATAATAATAATAATAAAAATAATAATAATAATAATAATAATAATAATAATAATAATAATAATAATAATAATAATAATAATAATAATAATAAGATACTTTATTTATCCAAAAAAATGGAAATTCGTTGACAGACGTGGGATGCATAAAAATATATAATTATAAAGTTAAGAATTTATGGTACAATGTAATATTAATTTTACAAAATGAAATATGTTGTCCCTATGACCACTATTTTAATTTATACGTAAATGCATACAAATGTATAAATATAGAATTAAGAATTAATGGTGACACTTTATATATTAATTTTATAAATTGAGAGAAATTATTCTTCTGGCCTCTAATCCGAACTTGTCTGTGTATATTTTTTAAAATAGTATCTGGACATCACAGTTGCGCATTAAAAATTCGAACACTAGATTTGTGGTAACAATAACTTAAGGTGACGTGTTGTCTTTGTTTTTATTGATAGGAGACCACGGCTTCTCGTGGAGAACGTAATATATTTGTGACGGGGGTGATCGCCATCCTTCATAACTTTCAACAGTTTACTAAGACAAAATCTCTTGAATAGTTCTTCCACATTTGAAATTGAGTGAGTATAACTCCTGACCTTATAAATTATCCTATCAATTTTCTTAATGTCACAATTACTGGAATTTCCATACCGTGCTGTAAACAAAAAATAAAAACGGTCTCCAAAACAGATCTATAAAAAAGAGAATGTATAAATTGTTGTCTATGTCACATTTTGAAAGTTTTGTTCAATTTAGGGATAACAAGATCGGGTTGTAAATGCCACTGCAATTTGTTGTCAATAGAAATACCCAAATATTTGTAGACCGAAACTTGCTCAACAGTTTGATTGTTAATTTTGAGCGGACTGATGGAATTTGTGTTCTTTCTAAAATCTAAAATCATTTCATGGATTTTTCCTTCATTTATTTTCAGGGAGTTATCTTCACACAAACCAACAAACCTGTCGATCTCAGACCTTTACGCCGTTTCATCATCAGTGCCATTAACAAATTTTAAAATTGGGAACACGTCACTGTTACAGTCATTTGTGTTAACTGTAAAAACGCGAGGGGAGAGAACACACACTTGGGGGGGGGGGGGGGTCCTGTATTACTAATGATTTTATTAGATTTGTTTCCATTAATTTCTACAAATTCTAAAATCCAGGAATTCAAATGGGGATTTATATTCAAACATTTCAGCTTTTCAACAAGTAAATAGGGCCGAGTCGTGTTGAATGCTGAAGAAAAATCAATTTTAAAAAATTGTTCAATATGCCTATGGTTTATCTACGTGACTGTAGATATTGTTCAACAAAAGGTTAATGGCATCATCAACACTTCCATTTGTTTGATATGCAAATTGTAAGGAGTCAGATTGGGGGCCAAACTGGAAATTAAGCTTTTTTAGTGCACGTTGTTCGAAACATTTCATAAAAATAGATGTCAGGGCTATAGGTCTGAAATCATTCATACAAGAGACCTTTTCCAACGTTTAGCTCGGTTAAGTTGTCGATAATATATCTTTGGTTGATTTGCTGTGTTTGAAGCACTTTGTGAACAATCACTGCGAGACTGCTCATGTTGGTGAAGACAGCATCAATTCCAGTAAAACAAATAACCTACCTTTGAACAGTTCGAAGACCAACTCACGAGTCACCGTAAACACGTTTCAGTTGTTTATGAATATTTACGTGTGCACATCTTTCTGTAGTAAAAATCTCAGTCATAGCATGCTGTTTATTGCTTAACTTTTGTGTGTGATTTCTTCAATCGACATCTTGGAGTAGAGGTTCTTTCAAATAAGATAAATTAAAATCAAGAAATAGCAGTTGAACAATATTTGGTGCCCTAATAGAAGAATAATTTAGGCGCATTTCAATGTATAATTTATACTGGCGAGTTCAATATAATCAGAGATATTAAATAGGCGTCAAGATTTTTCAGATAAGCCTAGTAATAGCGCATGGTATATTGAATAATTCCATCAAGGGAGAACAATAGTAGATGATATCTACCTAGTCTGAAACAAACAAAATGAATATATTTATTTGTATCATTACTAACAATACATATCTAAAACATACACAATGTAAATAATTACAGATGCATAAGACATTCATACAACATGTAACAGAGAGATGATTTACAATGAAAAATATTTCCTCTCATACAAATGCATGCCAAAAGTAGGCATCCTCCAAATGACATGCTTTGATTTCCAACTCAGGTTTTCTACCTCCCATGTGTAAAAAAAACAAAACAAAACAAAACAAAAAACTCCCATAAAAAAAAAATAAAAAATAAAAAAAATAAACAGTATTCAATCTATCCAAACAGAAAATTATCCGGAGTTTTCTCCTCCAATACACTGCACAGAAGATGGTCATTATTTAATGTCAGTAAAGATAGTTACTATGGACTTGACAATAGATCCGCAAGACTCTCTGTTACATGTTGTATGAATGTCTTATGCATCTGTAGTTATTTACATTGTGTATGTTTTAGATATGTATTGTTATTAATGATACAAATAAATATATTCATTTTCGGCAAAGAGCCAGGTGTGGCGATAATTTTATTTTGTTTGTTTCAGACTAGATAGATATCATCTACTATTGCTCTCCCTTTAATCAAAACCTCTTACTTTTCCCGGTGATTTCATGACCCGTGTGTGTTGCAAGTGTTATTAAACCTCTAAAAACTAACAGAAACAAAAACGTCGAATAGATAAGGCATTATTCAGTAACCTTGGAAGCCAAAGTACAAGATCTACTTTCGGCATTTTGTTTTATTTTATGATCCAGCAGCCAATTTGCTAACAAAACAACATGGGTTAATATTGTTGACAAACCACGTCATTTGTTAACTAAATATTGTTAAAGCCAACGCAAAATAACCTGACCTGTAAAGCATGTGTTTTACACACAGAAAGACACACACAAACCAGGCACATTCTGTTCATAGAAGCACAGTAAGCACTGCTTACCCAAGACTTTCAAATTTCAAGTTCACTGCCTATATTATTATCGCAGAGGAAAATAAGACGAACTTCTACAAAACATTATATTTTCATAACTTTTTATGAAAAGTTGGGAATAGTTGCCTAATAGTCGAGGAAGAATCTGTTGGCTTCCATCCTGACAAATGGGCTGATGTTACGAGATGAAGAGAGAGAGAGAAAGAGAGAGAGAGAGAGAGAGAGAGAGAGAGAGAGAGAGAGAGAGAGAGAGAGAAAAGCAAGTACGATTTCACCACTTGTTGCATCAACCTCATAAGTTAATAATAGAGACAAGCAGTTAATTAACTGATCTCCCTAGCCGGACAACGCTCTTGTAGTAAATATTAAGAGTACGTGGTAGGTATCTTCAAAATTGCTTGCCTTCGGTGAGAGCGAGGTAATTCGGCGAATCCGATGCAAGCCTTCCAAGAATCCATTAATTAAAGAAGTGAGAGGGTCTAGTTTTGTGGGTGTGTGTATAAATTTATATATATAGATATATATATATATATATATTATATATATATATATATATATATATATATATATATATATATGAGTGTTGGTGGGTACTCTTAGGTCCGAAAGTGGTCGATAATGATCGTTAGAGCTAATATAAAAATATAAATGGGATCACTCACTTATATGTGGCAAAAACATATGTTTTCATCCACGTCTTCAGTTATATATATATATATATATATATATATATATATATATATATATATATATATATATATGTGTGTGTGTGTGTGTGTTTGTGTGTGTGAAGGGTGGGGGTGTCATTGTTGTTTGCGTTTAACTGTGTCATGACATTTCAATTTTATCTTTAATGATTAATTGTGGATGACTTCTTTGTTAGCCTATTATCATTATAATAATAATATAATTAATTGTGAGGCTTTTGGATTGTGAATATAATATAGTTTTACTATTCAATTTTCACGATAAAGTGATGGATACTTTGCCGCCACCAAAGATAGACGAATGAAGCTTCTGTTTTAAAAAAAGATATATTAATTGTTTTCATAGAACCGCTCATACACTAACTTTATGAATATGTCGATAACCTGAGAAATATGATAATGCTATATATATATATATGACATGGAAACATGGAGACGAACTGAAATTTTTTTGTTATTTTCAATAATTCAAAAAAGCAAAACAAAATCAAAGTATAGGTATTCATTGTTTTACTTTCAGTAGTAATGACACTATAGTGTAAGAGCCTGACAACTTGAATTGTATCTAATGTGACTGTTGTCGTATTTTCTTTTGCATTTTGGCGTTTTTCCTCAAAAGGGCTATAGCAGACATTACTATTGTGTACACCAACGTGGTCACGATCATGCCGACAGTCAAGTAATTCTCAAACTTCATGTTGTTGAAATCGAAGTACCTCAAATCCTGTATCGTAATTTTCGCTGTCCTTTTTATTCTCCTTTTCGCCAAAATTTCCCTCAACCTCCCCATTGTTGTTGTTTTGGTTTTTGTTAACTTCATACTTAATGACTTGGATATCAAATGTTGATTAATTGATTTTTTTGGTAAGGCTGGGAGTCTTTCCTTACGATCTGACAATGAAATATTTATACTTGAAACAATACTGTCATTATCGTTCATTTTTTCATACATATTTGAGTTACTGTACACTGCGCTTATAAAATCATAACGTATTGAATTATCATCGTCCATTCCATGTCTAGGGTTAACAGAGCTCGGGTAAAGTGTCCCCTGCTCCCTCGGTGATGATATAAATGACAAATTCCATATATGATTTTTGCCTTTGAAGATGATTGGCGAGACCAGAATGAGATACGAAATAAAGCATGAACCAACAATCACCACTGGTAGGCAACGTAATAATTTAAAATTAAAGAAGTCCATTATTGTCATATATCAGGTCTCTGAAAATAATAATAATAATAATATTATTATTATTATTATTATTATTATTATTATTATTATTATTATTATTATTATTATTATTGTTATTATTATTATAGAGAGAGAAAAGAGAGAGAGAGAGAGAGAGAGAGAGGGGGGGGGAGGGGTGGAGAGAAAGAGAGGAGAGAAAGATAGATAGAGATAGAGAGAGAGATAGAGAGATAGAGAGAGAGAGATAGAGAGAGAGAGAGAGAGAGAGAGAGAGAGAGAGAGAGACGTCTTCAAAAGAATTTTTTTTGATCGACATTGTTCTGTCGATAGGGGGTAAATTTTATCCAACTTTGTTTTTCAAAGACAAAGAGAACATATCATGGGACTGGGATTAGAGTCTTTGATGTATAAACTTGGGCAAAAGATATATATATATATATATATATATATATATATATATATATATATATATATATATATATATATATATATATATTCATTAAAAGATTGATAGATTGATAAGAAGAAGAAAATTAAATCGCTGATGAAAAACGGGTGGGGCCTATCAGACATGTCGCTTTACTAAGTTTCCACTTACTTACATTATGTTGTTTATATCATTTCATTAGGAAAAGATGACTTATTCACATGTAGCCGTCCATTATAATTACACATTTAGATTATCATAATATAACATTAGATTGTTCTGAAACGCGAACTTAATTTCGATTATTGATTTACCTACAATTGTTGTCATTTTAGAGGAACCGCAAATTGCCTCGCAAAGTACAAAAAAATGGAAGATACAACACAAAACAATGACGTAATCCTTCCTTACGTGTTTCCTTGGGCAAGATTATAATCCCCCAATTTTCAATTCAATTCAATTCAATTCAATTCAAATATTTATTTATTGTCGTCATTAAAACATGTTTCGTAGATAATGTAGTCAGGCTAATAAAAGCCTTTGACCGACATAGGTTTTGATATATATATATATATATATATATATATATATATATATATATGTGTGTGTGTGTGTGTGTGTACGGTTAGATGAATTACAAATATTACATTTGCATGGCTGGCCAGTCCATGAGAGGATATGATTTTTGAAAACATTAAAATAGTAGGGGGAATTAGGTCCAAAAAAACCTTGAATTGTGCAATCAGGGTTGAAAGCATGAAAATTACATATGTTGTAGAATATGAAAAATCCTATAATTTATGATATAGAACCACTCTGAGAGGTCAGTATGAGTTGAGATACAAGGTTTTTTAAGATTAGAAAATTTTGAAATGGACGACAAAAATTTCTTTCATTTTTTGTGTGTAAACATTCGAGGCAAGCCGACCCAAGGTTGTTTTACGTCATCCTTTGGATTCCCATTTTTAGCGTCGAAGCGGATGTTTTCCTTTCCCTTTACTTTCGATCCACGAACCATACAAATATTTAATCGTAAATATTATTCAATTTCATTTGTTTTAACGGACGTCTCGCGAGCAATATTCTAAAATATAAGATTTTTCTGCATCTGATTTAATTAGTATAATCAATTGCTCTAAAACGGATGGGCAGACGGACAGGCGAGCAGAGGGGTAGACAAAACAGACTAACAAAACACAGCTCAATAAATCCCGAAAACCGGTGTTGACAAAGGACAGTGCTCCTTCTCCCCTCCTCCTTTCTTCTTTTCTTTCCAAAAATACTGCTATAATCATTTTACGTGAGTTAAAACCTATTTCACTCAAAATTGATGCCAGTAAAGAGTCGGCATACCACTTAAAGTATATAAGAATGCTATTATCATCATCATCATCATCATCATCATCATCATCATCATCATCATCATCATCATCATCATCAACCACGATGATTGTGGCAAGTTATTTACTTCACGTTATTTACCGCAATGGGAGAATGTTCTATTTGTACTGTTGTGTCCTTATGTAAGGCACTGCAAGCATTTTGCCTGCTGACGATGGGTCTTTAACAGAAAGAACGAAAGAAAGAGAGAGAGAGATGAAAGAATATTGCACATGCCTAATAAAGGAATGCGTTTGCATGCTTTCAGATACACATACAATGGCAAAAAGAACTGCTCCCAGAGACTGGGACCAGTGTTTGATATGCCAACAAGATAACACAGACCGATTATAATGTCCCTCTAAGTCGAGGAGGTATGACAACGGGCAAGGCTATGAAACTCTTTTTGAAGATTTAACACAATTCAATTCTTTGGTTTGTGCTGAAAACAAGTTGGATGTATCTATTTTTTCAAATTCATCAGAAAGAAATGAGATTATTGAAGGCTTAAAACAAAATTATGCTAAATGGCATAAGTATTGTCGTGTAACATTTGATTCAACAAAATTAGGCGATTAGAATTAAAGGAATCTAAAAGAAATGCCCTACAAGAATTCCAAACTTCGTCATTTGACTTGGAGGAGTCACCGAATGAGAATAATGAGTCAACGTTCAAAATTAGAGTTTGGCTATAATAAACAAACGTGCTTTTTTTGTTGTTGTAAAAACATGGAATCGGGAGTTCTCCATTCTGTAATGACAACATACATGGAAGAAAATATGCGTGAAATAGCGTTATCTATCAAAGATTCTGATATGTTGTCATTTTTCTTCGCCGGAGAAGATTTAGTCGTCCGGGAGGCACACCAACATAAAATTTGTCATGCGCGATACTTAAAAAACAAGCTTTCAAAGATGTCACTGCTGATGATAATGATGATGTCACAGTTCTTGAAAGATGTCGAGATTATGCTAGCATTATATCTTTTATAGAAGAGAACCCTGCAACAAATGTGGCGATCGATATGAACCACTGTGGAGCTTATTTCCAGAATTGTCAAAAGTGTCCCAAAAACTCATCAAGTGTTCATGTAAGAGAGAATGTATCGGCATCCAATGCAAGTGTTTAAAGTCCGGTTTGCCTTGCACGGACTTGTGTAGATGCGGGGGTCTTAGGTCAGTATAGTAATAAGTAAAATTCTCTCTCTCCTTCTCTATCTCTCTCCCTCTCTTTCTCTCTCTCTCTCTCTCTCTCTCTCTCTCTCTCTCTCCCCGTCTCTCCCACTCGCTCTCTCTCCCTCTTTTATCTTCTAGTTACAACACGATATAACCATCAGTTAGCTACCGTAAATGGTTACCAGTGTATTTAAAGTTTTAGAACGCACATTGTCTTATCGTTGTTATTTCCTCGGATAAGTAATGCTATATAGGAAAAAATAAAAGTGCTAAAAACGCACTGTTATGATAAATTGCCAGAGTGGTTCTATATCAGGTGTTATTTATACGGGTCTTAGCTACCTATATGCCAATATTCAGGATTTCAACCCCAATGTGCACGGTTTTAGCCTAATTTTCCCTAATACAATGAATATGAAGAAAATATATATTTTTACGCAGTTATTTCCCTTGTTTAATATAGCTGTAATAGGTAAAATCTTAGGCCTTAAACCGATACGTTATAATTGATTGCCAGAGTGGTTCTATATCAGATGTTTTTTCTATGGGTCTTAGCAACCCGTATGCAAATTGTCATGCTTTCAACCAGAATTTGCACGGTTTTAGCCTAATTCCCCCTACTAAAATTTGAAATTTTCCTGATGTGCTCGGGAAGTTCATTCCAAAGCACAGCAGAAAGATCTTTTGCCATAAGACGTTGTTCTGACCCTTGGAATATCAAGGAGGTTTGAATATCTAAAATTTTATCTGCTAATTTTCAAAATGACCATATCAGATAGACAAGGAAGAGCAATTTTGTATAAAATCTTAAACGTTTCCAAAGCAATTGTTCTCATTTCATTCGTCTTATTTGTAGGGAGGGGACTTTGGCCTTTGAAAGTAATTGGTCGTAGGATTTTTTGTCATCTTCAAAAATAAAACGCACTTTAGACAACATGGCGATTCCTGCTGACATTTGATATCTTGTTTAATAGATTATCTATATTCCTTCATGGAATGTCTATGGGACAGTATCTATTGATGCCATGGTGGAGGTGTAATTTTTAATATATATACAAAATAAGATTTGTTATTATAATAAGGAAGAAAAGTGTGATATCAAAAGAACTGTTTACTACTTCATTGAAAAGGGAAATCTACTCTTCCGGAGGTCTGAATACATACCGTGTTTAAATGAGTTCTGGTTTTAGACAAATGGCATCTTTTTTCTAGTCTAAATATATGCTGGTCGTCAATAAAGATATCACCCATCCTCGCTCTTTAACGTCCCGTAATTCTAAGAATCTGTCTACACATCCTGCTATTAAAATAGATATGCCACTCTATGATTCAATATTAATTCAATTATTCATTATTTGCCCGCCGACGGACTGGTTACAAATTATACTATCTTCAAATAGCGGAAAAACCCTCGACTTGTGCCAGGATCTGAGATCACCGTTGGACGTTATAATTAGGGTAACTTCGGCCATCCAAAATATTACATTAACTGTCAAAAACACTGATCATTGTTAAGTTTATTTCTGAGCAGCAAAGAAAAACAAAATAAAACTTTAAAATATGACATATCAAAATCCCCCTCCCCCCACCTCTTTTTCACAATTATTGACTAAAGTAATTCTTTGCAACACTAAGCATTGGGGACGAAATTACCAACATTTTTCTTGTTTGTAGTGCCGAGTTGATGGTTACGTGTGTATGAGTGTTTATTTGTGTCTATGTGTGTGTGTGTGTGTGTGTGTTTGTGCGTGTGTATTTGTGTCAGTCAGAGAAAGAAAGCGAAGATTGTCAACAGTTATACTTTGGTGTGTTTTTTGATTTCTTAAGTACTTAAGTGGAGTGATTTTTTCTTTGTGATGCTTTGAGATCTGAATCTACCTTTTATTTGTGCAATCATTAATAGTATTCCACTGATTTCCATTATTTGAGATATACTTTGAAGTTTTGTTTTGTTAAACAATGAATTGCAATGAATCAAGTTGACTCTTTACTTCACCGACCGTTTGGGAGATCGACACTCGATGACAAATTATAAATAAAAAGACTAGTTCCTCACCAACCAACTGATTTTGAATTAACACAGGTGTGGAAATCTCGAAAACGCTCTTTTTCAGTGACATGGTATGACAGCCATGAATGGCTCACAGTTAGTTTAGAAAAAAAACACGTTTCTTTTGTTTTTATTGTCAACTTTTTACAGATACAACAAACACTGACAAATCATGGACATCTATAGGCTATAGTGACCTTAACCACTTCCATCGTATTTCTTGACCTCCTGAACGTTGTTTTAGCACCCTTAAAAGAGTGAAAAATTTCTTGCGCAATTCAATGAAACAGGAGCGGTTAAAGTCGTTAATGATTCTGTCAATTCACAAAGCTGAAATAGATGCCAAATGCCATTCCAGATTTCAATAAACAAATTATAAAAAGATTTGCAGAGATGAAACATCGCCGTGCAGATTTTCTTTACAAGTACTAAAAGTAAGTAATTTCTGTCATAGGTTTTTTTTCTCTTTTGATTTACATTTATCACATATTGATTGCATTATCTACCAAATCCAATCCTTTAAATGGTTGACAAAGAATAATTACAATGACCTTTTCACACGGGACTTGTATCTCAGTGTTGTGGCTTGTTGTTTTCATGAATTATTTATTTTTGTGAGTTTTGTACACTCGTAGAAATCATCGACCCTCCCCTCACCCTTCCAAAAAAAGAGAGTTTTTAACATGTGCTCTCTCCTCTTAATCTTGTTCACTGTTTAAGAATTTTTTTTCTTCTTCTAATCATGGCACCACCATATGCCGTCAATACACCACGCCGCTGTACATATGTATACATTGTCGCCATAGATTCTCAACTTTGTGTTTATACATTTTGATGCATGCCACGTCTGTAAACGAATTTCCATTTTTTTGGATGAATAAAGTATATATTATTATTATTATTATTATTATTATTATTATTATTATTATTATTATTATTATCATTATTATTATTATTATTATTATTATTATTATTATTATTATTATTATTATTATTATTATCATTATTATTATTATTATTACTATTATTATTATTATTATTATTATTATTATTATTATTATTATTATTATTATTATTATTATTATTATTAACTGTTTCGGTAAAAGTAGTATTTGGTAAACCCATACATCGTGACCATAAGTTAGAGTGCCAAATCTCGTAAAATTGAATGATTCCTTAGCTTTTGGTGTGTGACAAACGTCTTGGTCTTTGTCACACAATTCTACATGGCTATCATATTGATATAATTTTGGGTAAATTGCCATGACACTAGTAATGACCTTTTTACATTTTATTTTTTTGCGACAGATAAAATACAGTTATAGATAAGCCAACCATCCTACGAACAATGAGGGCATGTCAATAACCTGTGTAAATAGCCTTATCCATCTTTGTTCGCGAATCGAGCCAAAACCAATGGGTCACAGGTGGAGTGGAGTGAATTCGATTCAACAAAAAGTGTAGACCACACGATTGCGTGCGTATCACGAATCAGAACGTTATATCGGGAGTATATTTACTTATGGAGTTTATAGAAATCCCATTATCTTTACTCTGCAGTGCTTGGTAGCCTCAAAATAGATCGAGCGAATAGTTTTGAAACATGCTTCATTCAATGGCCATTTATATTTTGAAACGAATCTGTTAATTGACTAATAGTATACGTAACTCAGTATCAGAATATTGCCTCAAAGTATGAGGGGTTGGTGTTCTAAAAAAACCTCCTTAAAATCCTAGTCTGTTTTGTTTTTTGTTTGTTTTATTTGTTTTGTTTTATTTTCCTTTTTTTTTTTGTATTATTGATGCTTTTTTCGCTTTTTTTAGATTGTATTTTGTTCTTCTTTTTCATATGCTCTTTTATTAAAAAGATAATTAATTTGTCAAATTGCTAATTCCATTAATTTCATGTTTCCTAAAAGACCTTGGTTTCTTTCCATTGATGATCACCAATCAATAGTTGGGATTCAAACTTTGCCAAAAATCGTTAAAATAAAGGATAATGGTAGACATGTTCAAAGGAAAAACGGTATAAGGATTGAATGGGATTAGTCTGACTCTCTTGCAAAAGAAAGTTTGCAGCAAGCAACATCACTTTCAACTCTCCACCAAGGATGGACACAACACGGGAAAACTAAACTCGACGATAGAGTCGAAAGAAAAACAAACATAATATCATTTTAATTACTAATGCAGAATAAAATATACAAAACTTTATAATCACACATGTTTATCACTGGATGTCCGGCTAATGGCCATATATCTATATATATATATATATATATATATATTATATATATATATATATATATATATATATATATAGCACTAGTAGTAGTAGTCCTTCAGAGCCATTGGGCCCATGGAGCCGGAGTTTATCACTGTTTCTATAGCGTGAAGCGAACAATAGCTAGTGCTTGCTATCCTTTGGATAGGATGCTAGTCTATCGCAAAGTACTTTCCACCAAATCTAACACTCAGCTAACCATTCACTGCTGAGTCGACAGGGGGGGGGGGGGGGGGGGGGGGTCAGAAATAATCTCGACTACACCCGGGATCTATCTTGGTCCCTTTGCGTGTGAAGCGAGTGCTCTACCAACAAAGCTATTGGGACCTCCCGTGTAATGGCCATATTAGTATAAAAATCAAAGGCAACAAAGTAAACACGAATATCTTCCAAACATGATTTAAATATTTCCTTGAACCACGAGTATTCTGAGATATCAAGTCGTGTTGAAAATTACTCCTATGCTATTATTACTTATAGTATTTTTTAAAAATAAACAGCATTTCTCTACTGTTCAAATTTCAATGAAGTGATATGGCATGAGAAAATGCCTCTACTACTACTGCTTGTGCGGCTATGGGGTCTTGTGGTTTGACACTCGTTTTCGGATCGGAAGGTCCTGGGTTCCAGGCTGGCTCGGTTGAGTCCTTGTAGAAAACTCTTTACTCACATTCTCTCACCCTACACAGGTGTAAAATGAGTACCTGGCCATTAACAGCGTTGTCTCTGTCGGAAAAAATTGTTAAATCGCCTATCAGACGTCGTGTCTCGTTCTATATGTTACGGGTTGTTGTTAGCCAGGGAACCTCTGTAAAGCACTTTGAGCACGTTTAGTGGATATTGTGCTATTAAAAAGCTCATGGTTTTTTTGTCATGTGTGCTTTTGTGGTCTAGTGAGACTCTTTACTTACATTTTCTCACCATGTTCAGTGAATATTGTGACATATAAAAACTCAGATTATCTTTTTCATCAAGAAATGGATTCGAAAAATGCAAATAAAAATGATGTGAGTAGGGCAAAGCTCTGGTGTGATATAAAAAATCAGGAAAAATATCATACACTACCAGACAAAACAGAAAAAATAAAGGCTATAATAATTCAAGAAAATTATGAATCCTACTGAAAAAATTTGCTTAAGTGGCATCATCCTACCTTGCACAGTCTACAAAATATTATGACCTCTTCTCATATTTAGCAATATTCTGCAAAAACATGAATTTAACATTTTGGCCAGATAATTAGTCCTTTAAATATCGATCCATGGAAATGGTCCTCATTTTGTCAAAATCTCTCAAACCTTGAAGACTTCCGTGAAGTGAGACGCCTCGGTGGCTTAATGTTGATCCATCTCCATCTTGCATTGAGAGGAAGGCTTGGAAAGCATTGTATCCTATAGATTGCATGAGCAAAACCACTATGGTTGGCTCCATGGGCCGTAAAGGGTCTCATTGTCAACTTTTTATTATGAAAGTATCAATAGCTTTATTGGTATCGTTATGATTAATAACAAGACTAAAGCACGGAGGAATCAAACCCTATTTTATAATCCATTTTTGAAATTGAATGCGATCTCACTTCGATTGATTTTGGCTCATATTCAATACAGAACCGTCTCATGTAATATGCAATCTGTTGAATGTTGCATATCTTATTTTAACTCTAGTGGCTCAAGATCGTCAACAGTTAAGATTATCTTTGTTTTAAACCAGGAGGAAGGTTCGACTTTAAGATTTTTTGATAACTTTGATTAAGCCGAATCAACTGATTTATGTTTTAAAACGTTCCTACCCTAAACGGAAAAGGTGTTTTGTCAGAATACGGAAGAAAAATATCAATTTTGGTCTTCATTTAGAGAAAGGGCTTCGGTAATCCCGTCAAAGATCTGTTGCGTCTTAGCCAATATGTCAGAATTTTTTGCTGATGGTATACAGTTCCCTACCTGTTTTATTTGTTTTGAAAGTAAGACTTTCTTATTTCCTAAGTGAAGACTTATATGGAGTTGATCTGGGGAGAAATAGGTTTCACACCAACGCTGCGATAGTAACAAGACATTTTCTTCAATTTTTTAGACGAAGGAATAGAATAAAACAAAAATAATGTTAAAACTATAAAAGAAACGCATAAAACCAGCCTTGCTCTAAAACCTAATTTGCGAAATTATTCAATAAATTGTTTGTTTGTGTGATGTTTAGAGCCAAATTTTACTTATTTTGTCACTTTTTGGCTTAATTTTTAAAAGCAATTTACAACAATAAAATAATGATACAAATAGATGGAACAGGTGGGAGAAGGAAAAGGATGAGACAGAGAATGGGTAGAGAAGGAGGAGGATGAAAATGTTGAGAAGATGAGGAAAAAGAAGAAGAAGAAGAAAAAGAAGAAGAAGAAGAAGAAGAAGAAGAAGAAGAAGAAAAGGAGAAGAAGGAGGAGGAGGAGGAGGAGGAGGAGGGAGAGGAGGAGGAGGAAGAGGAGCAGGGGAGGAGGAGGAGGAGAAGAAAGAGAAGGAGAAGGAGGAGGAGGTGGAAGAGGAGGAGGAGGAGGAGGAGGAGGAAGAGGAAAAGAAGAAGAAGAAATCAGATTTCTTAACTACTATCCTTTTAATTAATGATAATATTTTTGTTGTGAAGTTTCCACAGCTGAGATATCATGACAAAAAAAGTATCTACTGAATCTTAATCAACATCTCTTCCTCATTGTTGTCACTATTTTCTATAGGCTATAAGTTTATTATTCTGTTTAATCTATCATAAAGTTGGATTTTATTCTCTTCAATTCCTGGCAAGGCAAATGAAATGGTTTGTTTTTGTACAACGTAGTCACAACGGGGATTCCTTGCGTGACAAAGGAGCATAAATGGAAATCCTCAAACCTTACTCCGCTGTACCCTGAAAACAAAATGGTCAGATAACTCGTCCTTCGAATATCGATTGATTAAAATGACCCTCATCTTGTCAAAAAATCTCAAACCTGTGACATCGGTGATAGTTTTTGACAAGATGAGGGCCATTCTAATCCATCGGTTTTAGAAGGACCAGTTTACTTGCCAAAACCTATATAATAATATGGTTATTTTAATAGTACGGCAGAATTGTTCATTCCATGTTGAAAAGGAAGATAAAGACTTAATTAATGCATTTAATTCAAAATTTGTAAAAGTTTGTGCAATTTTATCAATACTATAATAGATCAATAACAGTTTATTATCAGTGTTTCTTTTTTACGAAACCCAACGAAACCTACCGAACCCTACCGAAACCGTCCTAAGCTGAGGGAGGTGAGCAACAACGGGGAATGAACCAGGGACTAGGAGAAGTGGACACAAGTTGGGAGTGAACCTGGGACTGTGGGGGGAGAGCGCCAGTTGATAATGAACCTGGGACTATGGGAGGTAGATACCAGTCTGAATCAATGTTTCTCGAAGTCGACCCAATTCTGAGTATTTGTATTCGAGGGCGGAGAGAGTTGTTGAATGGTGGCATCATTGTTGGTGTTTATGCTGAATAATTTTGATAATCTTCGCTTGAAGGTTTCTAAATCTGTTGTGCTCACACATGATTCAGGAAGAGCGTTCCAGTCTTTGATAGTGCGGGGTGCAAATTAATATTTGAAGATGTTTGAGTTCGTAGATTGCCGTTTAAGTATTTTGAGTGGGTTTTTCTTTGAATGTGTGAACTTTGTTGAATGCCTAGTTGTTCTGGTGAGATGGCCGTCATTTTGTTTGTAATTTTGAACGTAAGAGTTAGTTCAGTCTGTCTTGTAAGGAACTCCATCCAAGTTGTGTGATCATATATGTTGCGCTGCTATTAGGACTATATTCATTGTAGACGAATCTTGCAGAGCGGCGCTGGACAGCTTCACTTGCTCTTATATTGATAGTTAGAATGTAAATGTGGGTTCCAAACTGAACTCGAATTTTCAAAAAGTGATCTTTCAATTTTTTTTGTTGGCGGTTTCTTTTTGGTTTGCTTGGAAATGTCTGATGTTTCTTTTAATGTTCCCTAGCGCGACATTTGCTTTATTTATTATTTTGTTGATGAATGCATGCCATTTAAGGTTTTCTTGATATGGATTATGTAACTTGTTCAATTGTGTGATTGTTCGGTGTGTAGTTGGATCTCAGTGGTGATTTGCTGAGGGACATTTCCATCTTGTAACATTGTTTCATTGAAACGCCCATCGGTCTAAAATGTGTAAGTCTGCTTGCGTTTGTATTTGGTCTGATGGTGATTTGATGTGTCTGTAGAGATGACAGTCATATGCAAAGAGCCTTGTTTGGGATAAAGCAGCTTGGGGAAGGTCATTTATATAACAGAGGAAGAGTATCGGACCTAGGACTGTCTCTGCTGTGCTCCAGAGTGAACTTGACAGGACGATGATGATGAACCTTCGACAATAACTTGCTGTACTTTTTGCGTCAGAAATGATGTAAGTGGATATTACCTTATATATCATAACTTTCTAATTTATAAAGAATCCTTTTGTGCGGGACTGTGTCAAATGCCTTACTATAGTCTAAGGTGTTTAGATCAGTTTGTATTTTCTTGTCATGAGCCCATGCACAATTACGATTAATTAGCTTTCACATGAATGTCGGCTTCTGAACTCATGTTGTAAAGGTGTTAGAATCTTGTTGATTGCCAGATGTATCATGTGGTGACATAGTATGTGCTCCAATAATTAACAAAAGACACATGTTAGGCATGAAGTTCGTTGCAAACATGTTTACTGCCTTTCTTGAAAACGGGGGGTATGTTTTCGTGTTTCCAATCATTTGGGATGTTTCGGAATTGAGGGACAAGTTATATATTTTTGTTATTGGGGGCGCAAGTTCTGTTGCATAATGTTTTATAAGATGATTAGAGATGTTGTCCGGTCAACTTGTTTTAACTAGCTTAACTAGCACTCCATCTGATTTGATTTCTAGTTCTTCTAATTTAGGACAAATTGTTTCTTGTGGTGTTGTCCTTTGATAGTTCACCTCTTTTATGTGCTGGGCGAAGGAAAGGGACGATTCAATGTAAGACCAAGATAGACTGGGAAAGTTTTATTTTCCAGTACCACTCCATTCCAGGAAATTTTTAGTTTCCAGTTTGCTTTGTGGTTGTTTAGATGGAAATCACATACTCGCGTTTTACTTGGGTTCGCATTTATAGATTTTACTGATTGGTACTCTGTGCGTTTATTCAGAGATACACAGAGTCTGTCTTCAATTGGTTTAAAGTCTCTGGACTGGGTTGCCAGGCACAGCCATTTATAATTTGGATATTCAGGCTGGTCATTTGTATAGATGTTAGATAGGGTTGGAGCCAGAACAGATCCTTGTAGGAGGACATTCTTCTGAAAGCGCTATCGGCTTTTCTACCATCAATTTCTACAAAAAATCTTCTCTAAGTCAAGAGGGATTCTATAATCTTTACAGTCGTTATGTTATGTGTTGTTTTTGCCACTTTTAGAACTTTCTATTGTTGACCATGTCATATGCCGCTGTCAGATCTACAAACGTCGTGCTAGTGATTTGTTTGTTTTTAAACTCATCTTCGGTGAATTGGGTCAAGTTGAATAGTTGATCACAGCAAGATCTTTCTAGTCGAAATCCAGCTTGATCGGGTGATAGTTGTTGGTCTACTGTGGTGGTGATTTGAGCCATTATTATACGTTCGTGTCGTACACTCTGTATAGAAACCAAAGGAGAAACTGGACGGTATTTTTATATTTTCTGGATCTTTACCAGGTTTTAACAATGCAACAATCCGTACTTGCCGCCATAGCGTTGGGATTGTGCATGATGCAGCGCAGATGTTGAATAGAGTTAGTAACCAGTTCTGTGTCTCTGTAGTGAATGCTTTTTGGGCTGATACCGTCAAGCCTGCTGCTTTTCTTTGTTTTAAAACACACATGGTTGACTCAAGTTCTTCGATGGTGCATTGTTCTATGTCATTCTCGTTGTCTTCAGCAATTTTGCCAACCTTCGTTTTGTTTCTTTCACCAGGCCTCGTGTTTTGTGTTGTGTCTTTCTATTCTTGATCAACTAGTTTGCAATTTTTTTGGAGTCACTGCTGCTACTTTTGTCTTGGCCTTTGTTTTAGTATTGAGTTTCTTGATGATTGCCCAAGCTTTCTTGCTGTTGTGAGTCATGTCATTGTTACAAATCTTTTCTTGCCATCTTTCTGATTTTTCCAATGCTACTGCAGACATTAAGTCCTCCCCGATTTGATTGGTGACTTCACTGAATGGATCTTCGTTATAAGCATTTCTGTACTTTTCATATAGGTCGTTGCTTTCATTTGTCAGACATGAGATGTATCCAATCCGAATCCTCTGGATATATATTTCTTCGTAGCGTCCATGCCATCCTTTTGAAATGGTCATACTCTTAAAGACTACTTTCATGATGCATGTAACTGTGGAGTCTCGGTCAGAAGAGAGACCTTCCCAGATGACTTTCCTGTAATTGAATCATTTTCTGGGCATTGACTTCGTGGGCTTTATGACAGGTCTTACCATAACACCAATCGGCCTATGTTGTAATCTTGGGGATTGGATCACCAACAAAGCTATGGAGGTGCTTAGAGGATACAAATATTAAGCTTGGATTATAACCTCTTGAGTTACAGAATGCTTGTCTTTACCGTTATGCAATAATATCAGATTACATTTGACGGCCCAATCTGCTACTATGTCACCATTGATGTTGTTTTTACTATAGCGACAGGCGAAGTTGAAGTCTCCAATTATGAATAAAGATTACTGGTTTTGAAAATCTATTTCGGGCTATGTGAACCTGATCAGCGGTGCCATGTATACAGATGTTCAGATTAATACTTTCCACCCTCAGGATTTCCATTTCATCCAGTGACAAGTCTTGGCTGTTCAAGAGGGTGGACTTGTCTCATGTGTATATGGCAGATCAATGGACTGGATTGGCGTGTTTTGTTGTGTGTCTCGTGAAGACACAGTATTTCAGTCTTGAGGTTAGCAAGGAGTTCTAATTCTCATGTTTAGATTCCTACTACATTGAATAACATGATCAAGCATCCTGCCATGGCAGAGATCGAGAGGCTATCCTTTACCACCCCTACCGCTGACTAGTGTGTGTTGTAGCAATCGGTTCTCAATTTGATCAACAGAGGCAGGACGTGAACATTTACTGCATGCCCCCAGATTGACTACTACATGAAACAAACGCAGGTAGTATCGGGTTCACCCTCCACTGGTTGGCTTCATTCTCAGCCTTGTGTTCCCTCCATAGTCCACATCTCAGTCTCACGTTCATTCGCCACTTGTATCTCATCCTATAGTCCTTTGATCATTCCCCATTGGTGTCCATCCCTATTTTTCCGATTTCACTCCCCACTGTTGTCCACCTCACACAGTTCTGGGTTCACACCCCATTGGTGCCCACCTCCCATAGTACTATGTTCATTTCCCACGGGTGCCCACCTCCCATTTTCCTAGCTTCACTCCCACTGGTATCCCCTCCCATAGTCCCAGGTTTATTCCCCACTCGTATCACATTTCTGTGTCCTGGGTTCGTTCCCCACTGGTATCCACTTCCTATAGTCCCAGATTCAGTCCCCACGGATGTCCACTCCAGATAGTCACTCTCCACTGAGTATCTTCTTCCTTGGCCTTGGGTTCATTCTCCTTTGGTGTCCATCTACCATAGTCCCGAGTTTACTACCTACTTGTATCCAACCCACGTAGTCTTGGGTTTATGCTCCACTGGATATCTTCATTCTCAAGTTTCTTGTGTTCACTCCTTATTCCACGTCTCACAGTCCCAAGTTCAGTCACCACTTGTATCTCATCCTATAGTCCTTTGATCAGTCCTCATTGGTGCGCATCCACATTTTTCCGGGCCTATCGGTGCCTACTACCCATAACCTCGGGTTTACTAAATCGCTACTGTTATCCACATCTCTGAGTCCCGGGTTCGCTCCTCAATAGCTGTCCATCTTACATCCGATCCCAGTTTTACTCCCCACTAGTGATCACATGCCCTGGTCCCTAGTTCAGCCACCTCTGGTGTCCATATTACATAGTCCCAAGTTCACTCCCGAATTGTGTCCACCTAAGGAAGTCTCGGGGTAACTCTCCAACGGGTGTCTTCTTCCTCAGCCTTCCCAGTATTTCATCTTATAGTCCCGGGTTCACTCACCATTGGTATCTACCTGCCATAGTCCATGATTCGTTCTCCACTGGTGTCAATCTCACATATTCCTGGCTTCACTCTCAATTGGTCTTTACCTTCCCTAGTCCAAAGTTCAAGCCCTACTAGTGCCCACCTTCCATAGTTTCGGGTTCATTCTTCTCTGATTATCACCTTCCATAGTACCGGCTTCACGTCCTACTGGTATCCACCCCTCTCTCTCTCTCTCTCTCTCTCTCTCTCTCTCTCTCTCTCTCTCTTTCTCACTCTCTATCTCATTCTCTCAGACACTCACACACGCACACACACACACACATACACACACACACAGGGCATCGGAAGGTTCGACTATGGTAAAGCGTTCCCAATGCTATGTGCATTGATTTGCAGAGTTAAACGTCAATCTTCTTAATGGCCTTATCTCTGCCCCATTCGGCCCATACTCTGCTGCGGAGAAAAGAAAAAAATACCGCCCCCCCCCCAAAAAAAAAAAACAATGCCTTGTGGGAAGTCTTCGGAGAGTGTGATCAGCGAGCTATGTAGATCCTGACACCGTCCTCAGAAATTTGTCGCGTTCCTTTATCTCTGAGAAACACCCTCCAGATAGACCGTGCAGGTAAGGCTGCGGCCCGACGTATTCCCCCCAGATACTTTGATTCGCCTACCATTACTCTCTCTCTCTCTCTCTCTCTCTCTCTCTCTCTCTCTCTCTCTCTCTCTCTCTCTCTCTATCTATCTATCTATCTATCTATCTATCTATCTATCTATCTATCTATCATATATATATATATATATATATATATATATAATTCTCTCTCTCCCTCTCTCTCTCTCTCTCTCTCTCTCTCTCTCTCTCTCTCTCTCTCTCTATGTATATATATGTATATATATATATATATATATATATATATATATATATATATATATATATATATATATATATATATATGCAATGGTGACCCCAAGCATTTATCTCTTAACTTCTTTCGTTTTTTTTTGTGTGTGTTTTTTTTTTGTTTTGTTTATCTATTTATTTTTGTTTGTTTGTTTCTTTTGTTTTGTTTTGTTTTCAAAACGTACCTAAATGACGAACGTGAACGTCATCATGCTTTTGTCTTTAAAATGATTTTATGTTCATAGAAACCCACAGTATAAATGTTGATGGGTGGTGACCGACGTGTACTTATTTGCAGGTCTGATAACCCGAATTGTTATGGTCTCCTTGTTGTAATGGAAATTCTCTCAAACCAAAGCAAAATATTGTCCATCACAACAATGTTAAATATGGCCCATAATTGGGATCGGTTATCAGACCTGCCAATGTGTGCACTTAGGTGTTGATCAGTTCAAAATATGCTCATGGTTATTCTTCTTTTTATATAAGTTAAGTTCAGTCTTTAAAATTAGCAGTTGATAATAGAAGTCAATAAGAAAGGGACTGCCGTATGTCTATAAATAGAAAGATAGGCCCATCCCATTCTATCGCTTACTAAATCCCGTAACTTCACTGCGCTTGTCCGCCATCGACGATAAGACCCCCATTTTCGGGAATTCCCCTTGATCGTCATTGTCGCTTACCGTTTTTCTTTATTTTTTGCGTTCGTTTATCCCATGGTTTATTCATCTCCTTCGTGCCATCCTTCATTTAATATGATTGATTTTAAGAGTTAACAAAATAAAATGGAGTTAGGGAGAGATAGACGTAAGGGGACAGGAGGAGAGAGGGGGGAGGGACATAAAGAGAGAGAAGAGGGGGCGGGGGGTAGAAAACAAAGAAAGAAAGAGAGAGGGGAGGAGAGGGAGATAGAGAAAGAAAGAATGTAGAAAGAAAGAGAGAGGGAGAAAGAAAGAGAGAGAGAGAGAGAGAGAGAGAGAGAGAGAGAGAGCGAAAGAAAGAAAGAGAGAGAGAGAGAGAGACAGAGAACAAAGAAAGAATGTAGAAAGAAAGGGAGAGAGAGATAGAGAGAGGGGGGGGGGAGAGAGAGAGAGAGAGAGAGAGAGAGAGAAAAGGGACATAAAATTGACTCCATAAGTCTATTAACCAGCGCACCTGAACTAAGCAAGTGAGGGTTTTGGAGCTAATGGCGTGCATCCCCAGTGTGTTATATTATCGCCCCGCTGCTCAGCCTATCTGTCACTATTTATAAATCTTTGGGGACTACAGACAGTGGATATCATCAACAGCCCCAAACTGCCCATCCGCTAATGAAAATAAATTCATGTTCATGTGGATTTCACACCATGTATTGTTACTTAAGGATTATTACTATTATATTCATCAGAGTGACATTATTTGTTCAACATTGCTATTAATTCTCAAATTTGCAAAAGAAAGTTAGAGTGATTCGCTGCCCATTACATATAACATATTCTCTCTCTCTCTCTCTCTCTCTCTCTCTCTCTCTCTCTCTCTCTCTCTCTCTCTCTCACACACACACACACACTCTCTCTCTCTCACACACACACACACACACTCTCTCTCTCTCTCTCTCTCTCTCTCTCTCCCTCTCTCTCTCTCTCTCTCTCTCTTTTTTTTTCTTCTTTTCTTTTCTTTTCTTTCTCTCTTTCTCTTTCTCTTCCCTCTCTCTAATTTTATATCCATTCTCTCTCACATCTTTCTCTCTGTATCGCTCTTTTTCTAGCCCTCTCGAATCGTTCAATACAAACGATATCCACTCATCCAAGTATTCAGTTATGGATAAATTATGAATAAAAAATGCAAAAATATTTATCATAGTCATATTCGATATAGTATGGCGGATTTGCCTCATTTTTCAAAACATATCTGAAGAGTGTAGATGGCAATGTTTATGTTTCATTCCAATGCATAATCATGTTTCAGCTGATTAGCTTTTAGTTTGTTTTTATTGGTGATTTTCGGGGGTTGGGAGAAACTCTGACACTTATGAGAAATTTACTGTCAATTAGAAAACATATTTCTGTCATAGGATGGCGTAAATATTGTGATACAGTCATACTCAAACGCCATCTCACGCCACACAAATGTTGCGTCTATCTTCAGTACTTAAATTGAAAATACGTCAGAGAATACGTCAAATGAAATGTGATCTATCGACTCTAAACGGTATTAAGTCGGGGTGATCATGACACATAAGTGGTATACTTTACATCTAATGTTTGAATAGAAATGATTGCCTTCATTAAAGGGAAGGACTTCATTTATTCATTTTTTTTAAATCAAAAAACTCTTATTGGACTAAATTGTATCAGTCTTTGATAGCAAATTGGCGCTGTGGAATACAAATACCTCTAATGAAGACGGCTACGTTCGGTTTTGGAGTACTTGCAATACTCAAACTTAAATTTTGTATTGGGTAGTAGGACCAGACTAGCTTGTTTGAATGTTTTTCAAAAATATAAATAATGTTGTTTCTTTCTCACAGATGGATCAATTTTAGGGAAATGTACCATTCGATGAGCTTTAGGATAAAAATTATGTGCTTTATGCTTGGTGCCAGTGCGCTCGAATTTGTCCACAATATCTTTTCGCTTGATAGCATTCAGAGCATGAAGGATATCATCTACGCATGCGCGGGTGTGCATCCGCCGCCATCTTGACAAGCTCTGCGCAGCTTGTTCGTCTGTGTTTCTAAGAAAACGCGTCATAATATCATCAATATCACTGGTCACTGTTTCCTCTCCTCTGTGTGGATAAAATGGTAGGTGTCGATAGAGCCTGGACCAATCACCATCAATCTCTGACGTCACAATTTTGCACAATCTGTCCAAGCGATCTGTGGAAATAGTAAAGAAAGAATAAGTGACCTAAATAAAGATTATTTTTTCACCGTCCAAGGATCTATAAGGAATTTTAAGGTAGATAATTTAAGAAAAATAAGTTCGAATCAGAGCAGAAAGTTATTTCCCTTGTAAAAACTACGACGGTGTTTAATTAAACAACAGATCAACTTGACAGTGTTCCTTATGATGTAACTAGGCAATCATTCAATGTATGCTCTCCACTTTCATTTTGAAAATACATTATATGAGCGAAAAGATCACAAACAAAATTATCAAATTTATCTTATTCTGACAGGTTAAGGACATTACAACGTCCGTCTCTTTGGTACAGGCACTTACGAGATCTTTTACATTTTTACAAGATTGTTCATAAGTATTATGTCAATGCGGAAGACTTGTTTCAGATTTTCTCATGTGACATCCACATAGAAGGTTGTTCTTTGAATATTAGAAAATATTCATTTAATTTTAGAACTATCAACTTCTGAAACAAACTAAAATATAACACTAAAAACTCAGAAACAGTCCATTCTTTTTAAAATGGCTTTGACAAAGAGCTGCCCCATTTGATGTTTGAATGTAAGTTGTGATTTTATGACATTTGATATCGTTGGCGTCGATAATATGCATACTGTAAACTTTGTAAAAAAATGTATCTTTTTAAAATTATTTTTTTCCTCATTATGATTTTTTTTACTAATGTCAAACTGTACCAATTGACATTTGATTATGACGAATAACTTACATATTGTTTTATTCTGTTTTTATATTATTATCATTTTATTGTGTTTGTAGTTGTTAGTGTCATTGCTTTATACTTCGATTATTTGATGATCAGTATGCGTCGCACATTTTTTAAAGATCCGTTGGCGTGACTGCTGGCAAATCAAAATAACATGAAGTTACAAAGTAAGAGAATATTATTTTTTAATGTTCATGGCAAAAATTTAAAATTGATTTGCTATGCCCGCATGCAAACGAGTCATGGGCATTTAAAGGCCTTAGCCTATTTTAGCCCATTAAAATTCAAATTATATCATATCATAACATATGGATACTATAGGGCAGATCTAGAGTCTATAAATAATTCTAAAAGTTTTGAAAAGTAGGATCACTCTTTTAATAACGAATTTTTAAAATGATTTGCGTTATATAGTCTACATATCTGTGGACTATTAGTCAACTCTGTTTCTGATTGGAAAAGTTCAGATTTGTAGAACTTGCACGAAAGAAGAAAAAAGCCTCTCAATTATAACGAACTAGAGTAGTTCATTATTTGTTATATAGTGGTCATCATCATCATCATCATCATCATCATCATCATCATCATCATCATCATCATCATCATCATCATCATAATCATCATCATCATCGTCATCATCACCATCATCATCATCATCATCATCATCATCATCATCATCATCATCATCATCATCATCATCATCATCATCATCATCATCATCATCCTCGTCATCATCAACATCATCATCATCATCAACATCAACGGCATCCTCGTCGTCATCATGAACATCATTATCATCAACGTCATCGTCGTCGTCATCATCATCATTATCATTGGGAATTTTGTTGTTCCTGCTGTGATTTCTTTTTCGTTTGGTTTATTTTTTTTTATTGCCGTTTTTTTCGACCTACTTGTTGAAAGTTGTGGTGATGGTGGTGGTGGTAAGGTGGCAGTGGTTTTAAAAATCAAGTTTCAATGATAAAAGGAGATAACTAACGAGGAAAACAAAAGCAACAATGTTGTTTACGTATTGGGACAAAAATTTAAATGAATGGAGAAGTGTACATAAACTAGGCAATTTGATCAATGACAATGAAGACATCAGAAAACGAAAGCAGCTTACCACAAATGCATTCAACCAACTCAAATTTATGGAATAGAAATAACATAATCAATGAGAATAATAAACGAATACAGATTTACGAGGCACTGATTATTCCAATATTGACATTTTACTGTGGAACCTGGGGCCTCACAAAAAGAACTTAGATAGTATCGATTCACACAACCGCAAACAATTGCGTCGCGTAATCGGAATCTATTGGTCATAGACAATTACAAATACTGATCTCTATGAAAGAACCAGGGTCCAACGCCTTAGTACAATTTAAAAAATAACAGGGGTGGGGGCTATTTGGTCACATCTTACGTCAAGGAGATAACATCCCAGCAAACTGCAATGACAGAATATTTCCTTCATGGCAACACATATGTAGGGAGACCACCAACATCTATGGCAACTACCTTGAACCAGGATCTCTTTACATATCAGAAATTTCTGGATTCAGATGAGGCCAAATTAATCCCTGAAGAACTAAGACAAACTGCGTGCCGTCCGTACTAAAGTCACAAAAAGATCAAAGCTCTGGCCCAAGGCCGTGACCAATGGAAACAATTAACAACATGGATGGAGAGAGCAGCTATCCTCATCGAAGTTTAAAAAGATGTGACTGAAGCACACAATTCCCAGTAAGCGTCATTCAGACTGCGAGGCTTACTACTACTACTACTACTACTACTACTACTACTACTACTACTACTACTACTACTACTACTACTACTTCTATGACTACTACTACTACTACTACTACTACTACTACTACTACTACTACTACTACTACTACTACTACTACTTCTAATACTACTACTACTACTACTACTACTACTACTACTACTACTACTACTACTACTACTACTACTACAACAACACATACTATTACTACTACTACTACTACTACTACTACTACTACTACTACTACTACTACTACAACACAACTACTACTACTACTACTACTACTACTACTACTACTACTATACTACTACTACTACTACTACTACTACTACTACTACTACTACTACTACTACTACTACTACTACTACACTACAACAACAACAACAACAACTACTACTACTACTACTACTACTACTACTACTACTACTACTACTACTACTACTACTACTACAACTACTTCTACTACTACTACTACTACAAAGCGCTATAAAAACAACCGATAGCCACATCTGATCATAATACAATTCACCTAGTACCGACGTACTAAATTAAAGAGTGAGAAACCAACTGTAGTATATCGCCATATATCTGGACTCAAGAGGCAATCCAACGACTGAACGGCTGTTTTGACTGTACTCGGTGGGAGACATTAATGGTAGAAGGAGACAGTATTGATGAATGGACCAAAACTGTGACATGTTATATTGCATTTTGTGTGGATTTATGCTTGGAAAAAGAAGAAATTAAGATATTTCCTAACAACAAGCCATGGGTTACAAAGCGACTTAAATATTTACTCAATGAAAAGAAAATTGCCTATATGAGTGGTGACATTAAACTAGAATTTGAAAAGGGAAAGGATATCAGAAATACAATAAAAGAAGAAAAGGTTGAATACAAAAACAAAACGGAGCGACAACTGAGATCAGGCTGCGCAAGGAAAGCATGGGAGATGATAAAGCAAATGGGAGGAGTAGACCAAAAGAAACGAGCATTCCCACAATGAAAAACGAAAACTGATGTCAACAAATTAAATGATTTTTACTGGCGTTTTGACAGGCTCCCATCTGTGCACAACGGTTTGTCAAATAACAATGAGCCACCTCCAGATGTTGAAGAAGAAACTGTAAGCTCCCTCTTCCGGCGATGTAAAGAACATAAAGCACCAGGACCAGACAACATTACCGGAACTATTTTGACAAACTGTCACCAACAACTGGCTATACCTTATACAAAACTATTTCAACGGTCAATCGATGAACAATCAGTGCCAGTACTTTGGAAAACATCGATTGTCGTTCCAGTTCCCAAAAAGCGTTGTCCGACCGTATTGGACGACTTCCGTCCAGTGGCGCTTACATCGCTTGTAATGAAATGTTTAGAAAAAAAATGTTATGACCTGAAATTGCTAGATCCGTACCAATTTGCATACCAGCAACATCTCAGTGTAGAAGACGCACTATTAATCGCCACAAATTCGATCTCAAAACGCCTTGACCAAACGCCCTCGAATTAAGCCAGAATCCTGTTTGTCGACTTTTCGTCAGCTTTTAATGCCATGAACACAGATATTTTGCTTCAAAAGTTGTGCAACATGGATATTCCAAACTACCTACGTATAAAGAGTTTCTGACCGCAATGTGTAAAATTGGGTGAACATATCTCCAACAAAAGAACGTTGTCGAACGGATGTCCCCAAGGCTGCGTGAGTTCCCCAATCCTGTACATCTTATACACCAACGACTGCAGACCATCCTTTGAAAATTGTTTTATAGTGAAATATGCAGATGATACTGCTATTCTTGACTTATTAAAAGATAAAGTTACCGAGAAGAATTATTTCAAAATAATAAATATATTCACCGATTGGTGTAAACAAAATCAGCTTGAATTAAATGTTGAAAAAACGAAAGAACATGTGTTTGGTGTGAAAAATAAAAACGAATTAAAGTGTGTGACGATCGGTAAAGATGATGTTGAGATAGTTGACTATTTTAAATATTTAGGAATAACCATTGATAGTTCCCTCAATTTCTCTTAACATATTAATATAATATCTAAGAAAGTTGCCCAAAGATTATACATCCTAAGAAAATTGAGAACATTTCAAGTAGGGAAGAAAACTATGTTAAGAGTTTATGACTCATTGATTAAAAGTGTAATTGGCGGATGCGGACTTAAAGATAAATCAAAAATTTCAAAATCTATCAAAGAGGCATCAAAAATAATAAACCATCCTCTTGATGGAGTAGAAAGACTTCATGGAAAAGCAATAGAAAGGAAAGCATTCTCAATTACCAACAATAAAAAACATATTTTATACCATGAATTTAGTCTTTTACCATCTGGGAGAAGGTTTTGTCGGATTAAATGTAGAACTAACAAGTATAAATCAAGGTTCGTTCCATCAGCAATCAAAAATTTGAATATTTCATATGGTACAGAAAAACCAAGGATTGATTCGTTGACTAATTAACTAATTAATTTATTTAATGTTAGATTAACTGACCAATTGATAATGATGATAATTTTTGGTGTCGAATTGCCACAATTGTAACAAATTGAAAACGAAATGAATATGTTTATGTTGTGTATATCGCACGTGTGAAAGAAAGAGAGGAAGAGAGAGAGAGAGAGAGAGAGAGAGAGAGAGAGAGAGAGAGAGAGAGAGAGTGAATGAGAGAGAGAGAGAAAATAAGTAGGAGTGAAATATCTGTTCAATGTTATAGTTATCATTTAACGTTATAACAAGTGTAACTAAATGACAAATTGCCATATTTATGGACAATAAAGATCTATTATTATTATTATTACTACTACTACTACTACTACTACTACTACTACTACTACTACTACTACTACTACTACTACTACTACTACTACTACTACTCCTATACTACTACTACTAGTATTTGGACAGTCAAAATATATACGTTTTGCAGAGTTTTAAAAAAATCTCGTTGAATATGGAATATTCACGGGAATGCTCGGTCACACTGAGTTAGTCGGTTTATGTGAAGAAGAAGAAGAAGAAGAAGAAGAAGAAGAAGAAGAAGAAGAAGAAGAAGAAGAAGAAGAAGAAGAAGAAGAAGAAGAAGAAGAAGAAGAAGAAGATCCAAACCTTTCTTTTTCTTTGTTGGTTGAGTATATCTACCAACAATTGGCATATTATGAAATATCTTTTTAAGTGTCTCTTGGCTAGTTTTCAGCAAGTGAATCTCCTTGAGTTTGGCCAGACAGGCCTCTTGTCTCTCAAGCTCCACCTCCTCCTTTCGGGCAACTCTCCGTGCCTGGCGCATGTCGTTGGTTGCCCTGTCCAACTCCTCTTCTTTTGTCTCAGTGTAAGAGTATCGTTCGCTAATCCACGTCTGTTGTCGTTCCAAGTCAGTGATGCGCCTATCAATCGCTGGTTTCCGCTTTTTTATGTCCAGAATTTCCGATTGAAGACGTTCAAACCGTTCCTGAAATTTGGTTGGAATAGTGTAAATATTACATCATGGCATGATGAAAATAACATAATTTTTAATTTCTTTTGTATATCGACAGAGACACTCTTGATATTGTCCAGGCACACATTTTAAATCTGAAAACGGTGACAGAATGTGACTAAAAGAAACTCTTCCAGGGCCTCAACTTTTTGCCTCTCGAAGCGCGACCCGAACCAAGGACCTACAAATTCGTGGATGTCATACGAAAAGATCGCAAATCCGCACAATATTAACCGTCAGCTATTTTTACCCTTTTACAAAGAAGGTAACCAGAGTCGTGTTGTTTTAACCCCTATTTTGATGCAAGCTTAAGCTCTGCTGTGCTCTTTTAATCATATAGATGTGACCCACCGCTTCAATTCGGTATTATGGCGAGATGAAGCAGATACCAATAGCTTAATTTAATCTAAAAATGATTTTCTTAATTTTTGAAATCTTGGTTCTTCGTTCTTTACCATTCTAATTCATTCTCCTCGATTAAACATATACAAATTAACAATCGATATGTGAAGGGCCAGTTTTCTAGGCAAAATCTTTTAATGTGCTTTTTCTCCAGAGTACGTCAGCACTGCCGACATTCTAATCAAAGAGCTCTTACTTGGCCGTCCCTATCTGTGAGGCTTCCATTCAATTTCATCTCCATACGCCGATATTCTTTGATGTCCAAGTCTACCAGGACATCTTTGTTCTCGGCGCGCAATCGCCTCTCCTCTACCTGAAAGGTAACAACAAAAAATTAATTTTATTCATCATACAAACGTTTTGGTTGACGTAAAGCTTATTTATAATTTTCGTTTTGGTAAGAAAATGTTTATCTCATATTTCTAAACATTAAAATTACTCTTACCCCGTCAAAAATGCATATAATCGAGACTTTTATGGAAATGTTTCACAGGAAGTGCTCTATGTATTCAATCGTAACATGAGGTCTAATTATTTTGGCAAATTTGTAAAACGGCGTAGATATTGAACTGTCGTCAGCAAATACTAATACTAATGATATGTCCAAGTATGTAGACCTAACTCGATAGTTTTGATAGATTACCTGGAAAGTTCAGTCTTGAAACATTTGAGCGTATTGAATTAATAGACAATATGAGTGAGTTCTGTTAAAACTGTGACAAATATTATCAGAATGACGGTCCATGAGTTTTGCCTGTCATATGAATTGCGCTATTAATGGAAATTATGTTCCATAATTTCTGCAAGTAAAATAATGGAAATACGGTAAAGCGCATTAAACATGATAAATAATAAAGGTCCTTTACATTCGAAGTGAACATTAAGAGTATGTCTATTTTTTATCATGAAGGTTGTTTACATTGGATATGAACAAAAGGCTACCCTATGTTTTTATACAAATACTGAGGGTCTTTACATAGGACTTGAACAAAAAGATTACCTTTATGTTTTTTTCACGAGGTCGAAGTCTCTTCAATTGTTCATTGCACTCCCCAATTTTTTTCTTTAGCGTCTTGACTGTAAATTCTGCTGTATTTGCCTTTACTTGACACTCGCGATACAATTTGCACTGAAGATTTTCAACAGAAAAAAAAATATTAAAATTTATAGACTGCTTATCAGGTTATATTTGAATAGATAAAGATCTTTTCTGGCATATATCTTTTTTTTTTCAAATTTCACATAGTAAATGCAGGTAAAATAATATTAGGCGAGAAAAGACACGAATTCAGTACTTTGTCCATTTGCTAATTGTCTTGTATGATAGAACTCACATCTTTTGATTGACCGACGAAGTATAGCAAACCTTGTTCAAAAATAATAAAGAGTATAAGACTTTCGAAATTTTCTCGTTTTTGTCATGATGTACAAATTGGCAAATGACATGAACAGTCAAATTCCGTACGTCTTTCTCTATCACAAAATGAATATAACTCTGGTACATATCAAGTCAGTTACCCTTCTTTTTTGTGGGTACTCATCATATTTACTTTACTATACTTGAAATCACAATGTAAAATTGCACAAAGTCATGCATTAAAAAATTGTCGGTGCCATAATGCTGCGAACAGTAGAGCCAATCATTTCAGCTGTCAGCATCTAATAAAAACAGCTATGTTTTGCATGAATTACTTTAACATACCTGAGTATCTTTCTTTTTCTCTAGTTCAGCTATATCATATTGCAAGTATTCGGCGTAGTGAGAGTCTGCTTTGACCCACATGAGAAGTCCTTTGGTGGCGTTGCGTATACTAAAGCATGCGGCAGTGAAAGCAAGAGCAATAGGGCTATGTTCAATACGATTTCGCTCGGCAATTTCCTTAACGCTTAGGTCGAAATGGTCAATGCGGAGACAGTCCTTCTCAAATTGCTCTGCCATTAGAGGGATATTCTGAGGAAAAAAATAGTGGGTTTAAAGTTAAAGGCACAAGATTTGATATTATGTCATGTACATACTATTTTTAGCGGCATCTGATATAATACACCCAACCTTTGTTTATATTATTCTTTCTTGGAACTGTTCTCAACCCTGGTGTACAGAGTTGATGTCCTCCTTAAGTATTGTCACCAGATCTGCATCTTTCACTGAGTCTGGGAATGGACTGTATGCAGTTAAGTAAAATGCTCACCAGTTCTTTCCACCAAATCATTCGTAACGGACACACAAAAACTGTTTACTCTTAGCGCTTATTATTTATTTGACAAATTACCCCTATGGATGAATAAGGGGAATTTTATTTATTTATTTTATTTATTTTAAATGAGAATTCATCACCTTTTTGAAAAACAATAACAAAGACCTGAGTCATGTTGAATCCATTCGTTCTGTGATTATTCCCAGGATTCCGTCATTGCTATTTTATAACAGAAGCTAAAGACAAATGACAGTAAAACTGATGTTAGTTTTAAAAGATTATAAAAGCGGTTCTATTTCTCGGAGCTTAGGAAGAGGGGGAAGGGACATGGAATTCATTTGGGTGATTTTCACACTCTAAAATTAATGGAGAATCTATAAACTACACATTAGTTTGAAAATGACATCAATCATGTCCATGCGCATTTAACTATGTGGTCTACAATACAGTCTCTGGAAAACAAGAGATTACAGTAAAATATATCAACAACAAATTATTCTTTCTTAACTAAGTAAAGAGCTTCATTGCTTTTTCCCGGAAAGAGTTATCTACCAATAATGTAAGATCTTATATTGAAGAAGTTGGGGCCAGGCAGTTTTGCAAGACAACAAATTTTCTTGTAAATTGTGCCCACAGTAGAAGACAAAACAGGAGGAAAGCCACAATCAAAAGTGATACCAAAAAAAAATGAAATCTCCTCGCTTAAGTATCTAAAATACCACTAAGAGTACAAAGATCTGGGGCTGGATCTTCACACTGGGAGATCTTGTTTTCTTGTTTGTTTGGTTTGGTAGCGGCTATGCTTTTTTGTTTTGCTTTTTGTTGTTGTTGTTGTTGTTGTCGTTGTTGTTGTTGTTGTTGTTGATGTTGTTGTTGTTGGGCTTAGTGTCCAGATATTCTAATGTTTACACCATTGACATGAAGATGCCAAGACGATGAAAATTTGTCGACGATGGTGATTTCTTTTGTTTCATATTATTTTGTTTTTGTCCTACACAGTGTTCATTTGTTCCATTTTTTTAAAAATGGAAGCTCATTTGTTTTGTTAAAAAGGGAACTCGAAACGTCAACGAGTATCTGCCTTAATTTTTAAATTAAAGTTAAAGCATAACACATCATCTCACTTTATCATCACTATTTTAACAACAGCAAAGTGCGTATTATTTTGTATTAAACGGAAGTAAATCAATATTATGATAAATATTACAATCTTTTCAAGTAACTAAAAATCTTGGACATTCACACTTGTTCATTTAAAAATCTCCGACGAATACTTAGTCGTCCTCGAGAGTGTTACTTATAAACACTATTCACGACTGGAGGACACAAAAGTAAAATGTCGGTAGAGGAAGAAGAACTTGGCCCAGGTGGCAAAAGTTTAGCAGATTATCCCTCGTAAGCATTAACATCTTTTCATTTTTATAAACCTTTCATAGCACTTTTCTGGACATTCATTCTTTCATCCAACCATTCATTCATGCAATCATTTTATAGCAATAGCTACATTCATTCATTTATTTTGTTTCATTTCCTTTTTGCTTTTTTTGGTATTATTTATTTATTTATTTACCTTTTATATTCTTTATGATGAAAATAATATTCTTCACATTTCACGATTTGGAAAAAGTACATTACAGCAAGAAATAGACCCAGATCGAGTTGCTTTCTTTTTCCCTACCAGACGATGGCTGCCAATCTGTGTGAGTCGTAATTTTGTTGTTCTACTCTCTTATGCTTCTGATAGTCTCTGTAGCCCTCCAGCCCTGCTTGTGAAAATAATTTAAGGGTTTGTTATTCTCCACAATTCTATTTGTTGATTTCACAGTATATTCCAATTTTTTTTGCGATAGTGGTAGCTCACCAATTGGTATAACGTTTGACGCGGTCACAATGGATGTAGTTTGAACCCGCGTACCGTCAGGAAAGGGGGTTTCTATTCCTGTGCCTATCCAATCGTGACTGGGTTATAGAGAATTATAAAAGCCATACGATATCAGTTATTGTTACGTTTCACCGTTATGTATTTGTTCACAGATGATGCAATTGTCTTTCTTCGATATTCTGTATCTCTGAAATAAAATTGAGATTGAACAAGGACAAGGCCTTATTCATTTATATCGAAGAAACTATAAGTATGACGGACGCTAGAGATCTCGCGGAGATCACTGCAATAAGATGTCCTGCCCCAGGCTGTCTAGAATCATGGACATCAAACATCCCTTCAGACGTCCTGCTCAGACTCAGCGACATCCATGAGAGGACTGCTCATCCGACTACATCCCCTGCAACAGCGCCCACGGCCACAGGGGTCAAAGCTGAAAAAGTCAAGCGGCCAATCATCTCTGTGTCAGGAACAAGCGAGGAATGGACATACTTCAAGCAGAGGTGGTCGGAATATAAGCTCGCCACCCGACATCATTTTTCAACTCCTTGAATGCTGCGACGAGGCCCTCCGTAGGGACTTATCAAGGAGTTTCACTAACCTCACGTCATGTGATGAAAATACTCTCCTCGATAATATTAAAAAACTCGCAATCCGCCAAGAAAACGTCATGGTGGCTAGGTTACAACTCCAGCAGATGCGACAAGACAGAGATGAACCAGCCCGGACCTTTGCCGCACGCAACAAAGGTCAAGCTAGTGTCTGTCAGTACGATTTGAAGTGCACATGTGGAGTCAATGTCTCATACAGTGATCAGATGATTCGGGACACTTTGATAATCGGCTTAGCAGACGACGACATTCGCTTTGATGTGCTGTGGCAGGCTGACCAAGACATGTCACTTGACAACACCATCCGTTTTATCGAGGCTAAGGAAAGCGGGAAGCGCTCGGCTGGCAGGATTAACCCCCTTCCTCTAACGCTCACGCCCACATCAGTCAACGCAGCAAGTAGCACGTATAGACAAATGGAAACAAAACGTCTCACTGGGCAAAACCGACCTCCTGAAAGGAAATGCGGCTATTGTGGTAGGAATGGACATGGCACTAAGAAACAAGACAGAGTCAACCATTGCCCTGCATACGGTCATATATGCACCAATTGTGACATTCTGCACCACTTTGAAAATGTCTGCAGAAAACCAAAAGAGAAAAGGCAAGGCAACTCTGCAACAGCTCTGTTTGAAGCACTATGTTCAATCGATCGTCTTGGCCATCACGTCTACAATTCTGCACGCGAGTCATGGGAAAAGCGCCCATCTGCACAACATCCGACAGTCCAAATTAAGATCCAAGCCCTCCCGTCAGATGCTAACGACCTTGGAATCGATTCCACCCTGTGCAACCCAACCAGTACGGCAAAAGCACTGGCCATTGCAGACACCGGCTGCCAATCATGTCTTGCTGGTACCTCACTCCTTACACAGCTAGGTTTAACTACCTCACCCCTACTTCAATGAAAATGAGAGCTGCAAATCAAGACCACATCGAGATCGTGAGTGCCCTAGCCCTTCGAATAACAGGCTTCACAAATCCATGCAACGGAAAACAACGCGTCAAATTGTTTACATCTCGCAAGCAACTGACAAATTTTTCTTATCCATGGAAGCCTGCAAAGACCTTGGTATCATACACCACTCATTCCCCTCAATAGAATCAGCCATAATAACAGACTCTATGAAGACCATCCAATCTGCCCTACATAGTGAATCTAATAATACTGCTGACAAAGACCCTTGCGATTGTCCCCCTCGCCAGAAACCACCACTCCTCCCAACAATCCTGTCCTTCCCAGCCATAGAAGAAAACAGACAAAAGCTTGAACAATGGCGCATAGACTACTATAAAAGTAGCACTTTCAATGTCTGCGAGCACCAACGGCTGCCAATGATGTCTGGACCCCCAATGAGACTCCTTATCGACGATGAGGCCACGCCTGTTGCACACCACACCCCTATCCCAGTACCCATCTACTGGCAGGAACAGGTTAAGGCTGGCCTTGATCAGGACAATCAACTTGGCGTACTGGAACCAGTTCCAATTGGGACCCCAGTGTCATGGTGTCATCGGATGGTTGTCTGCGCTAAGAAATCGGGAAAACCTCGCCGAACCGTGGACTTCCAAGCCATTAATCGCTATGCCGCTAGAGAGACGCACCACAATCAGTTGCCATTCCACCAGACCCGCATGGTTCCACACAACACGAGAAAGAGTACCTTCGATGCCTGGAATGGCTATCACAGCATAGCACTAGACCCCGAGGACAGACACCTGACTACCTTCATAACCTCTTGGGGCCGATACAGATACCGCGTGTGCCCTCAAGGGTACATTTCATCTGGCGATGCCTACACCAGACGATTCGACAAGATTATAAGTGACATCGGCAACAAGACAAAAGTAATTGATGACACTATCATGTGGTCCCAATCCATAGAAGACAGTTTCTTCCAAACAGCCAAGTTCCTGGATACATGTGGCAGGAATGGGGTCATTCTTAACCCGTCAAAGTTCTCCTTTGCTAAAGAAACAGTCCAGTTCGCAGGGTTTGAAATTACGCCCACAAGTCTTAGAAGCAATTCAGAAATTTCCCAAACCCCGCACAATCACCGACGTGAGAAGCTGGTTTGGCCTTGTAAACCAGGTCGCATTTGCCTTTGCGTCAGCATAAAGAATGCAACCATTCTGCACACTGCTTCAACCCAAGACACCATTCATGTGGACTGAAGATCTAGACAAGCTGTTTGAAGAATCTAAGTCCATCATCGTCCAAGAAATTCAGAGAGGCGTGGACATATTTGACAAAAACAAACGACATGTCTGGCCACTGATTTCAGCAAAGATGGCATTGGATTCTGGCTACTACAAAAGCATTGCACATGCGCATCAAACAAACCATTCTGCTGCCGAACAGGGTGGAAAGTGACATTAGTGGGCAGCCGCTTTACATCACCAGCAGAGGCAAGATACGCCCCAATTGAAGGAGAGGCCCTGGCTGTGGTAGATGCCCTCAACAAAACTCGTCATTTCGTGCTAGGCTGTCCCAACCTGATTATCGCAGTTGATCACAAACCCCTCCTTAAGGTGTTCAGTGACAGGAACCTGGATGCCATCCCAAACCCCACGACTCAGGAACTTAAAAGAAAAGACACTGAAATATCGGTTCCAGATCACTCATATCCCTGGTGTCCATCATGTTGCTGCAGACACCATCTCACGCAAACCAGTGGGCGAAGCCGAACACATCCATCTACCCGACGATACAACCCCCATCTCCACTGACCTCAGCCTCCCTACTCTGCCTCATGACTTCCTCGTGGCCATCAGAGCACAACCTGCAAACCCCAATTTACACGCAGATGAAGAAATACCCCTTGGAGGGATCAGCTCAATAACTTGGAACGATGTTCGTGTTGCCACCAGCAGTGACCACTCAATGGTTGAATTAATTGACCTGATAGAAAATGGCTTCCCTGATGCAAAACTCAATTTGCCAACAGAACTTAGACCTTACTTTCAATTCAGAGACAAACTTACAAGTTTCGACGGTGTGGCTTTGTACAATGACCGCATAATTATTCCTCCTAGTCTGCGCGACAAAGCCCTTCGAGCCCTCCACTCAGCTCATCAAGGTGTGTCCCAAATGATCTCCCACGCTGACGCCTCATTTTTCTGGCCTGGGATGACCGCTGCAATAAGTTAAATGCGAACGAAATGCCAGTCTTGCAACCGCATAGCCCCAACTCAACCAAGTGCTCCCCCTACCCCGCCAATGCAACCCCCATACCCCTTCCAGTGTATCTGTGCAGACTTTTTCCAATATGCAGGACATAACTACTTAGTAATTGTCGACAGATATAGCAATTGGCCCATCGTGGAAAGAGCACATGGTGGATCCACATGCCTCATTTCCAGCCTAAGACGCACTTTCACTACTTACGGCATCAGTGATGAACTCCCATCTGACGGTGGCCCAGAATTCACCTCTACAGCCACAACAACGTTCCTGCGCAACTGGGGGGTCCAACACCGTCTCTCCTCAGTGGTATTCCCCCACAGCAACAGCAGGGGCAGAGATTGGCGTCAAGACCATCAAACGAATGATCATGGACAACACCAGTCGTGACGGGAACCTTGACACAGACTCCTTCCAATGCGCCATCCTTCAGTATCGTAACACGCCAGACAGGGACACTCGGCTATCCCCTGCGATGTGCATATTTGGATGGCCAATCAGGGACTTTATTCCAATACACCCAGGAAAATATATCCCCCATAAAACCTGGCAAGAGGCCTTGGCCAACAGGGAAGAAGCCTTAAGAAACAGGCACATGAAGGATGCAGAAAGACTCTCTGCCCATACTCGCATTCTACCCCCCCCCCCCTTACTGTTGGAGACTGCGTCAAGATACAAAATCAGACAGGGCCATTTCCCACGAAATGGGACAAAACAGGAATCGTTATTGAAGTCCGTCAGTTCGACCAGTATGTCGTCAGAGTTGATGGATCAGGCAGAATAACTCTAAGAAACAGAAAATTCCTGCCCTTCTACCGCCCAGTGATTGCCAGGGCTCCTCTAGCCACACTGCCTACACCCACCACAACAGTGGCAAAGAGCAATAATTCAAAGCCTGCAACACCCAAGGTGGTCTCCAATTCAGCAGGCCAGAAAGCAACTCCAGAGACAGTACAGCCCGATGCTCCACCGCTCGAAGAACCACCCAGCAACGGTCCTACTGACGAAATTATCCTCCCAACTGAACAACCTAACATACCGATTGTTCCAACCGGTGATGCCGAAGGAACTCCACCTCCTAGGACAGCTCGCTTGCCCCGCGCTTTGATAGCCCTCCAGCCATATCACAAGTCTGGTCTGAAGGAAACGGACCAGCTACATGAGAGGCGCTCAAGAATTAAATGACTTTCATTTTACGTTTCTTAAAACTCGAAAATCATTTAGTATTATTTTTCTAATCTATATCCCTTTCCTCTATGTGCGAAGAAAGCACCATATTATTGCAACTGATCATCATTTTTCTAATTTAATATCAGTCTTTGTCCCCTACTTGTCAAGAAAGCACTATCCAAAGACTTGGGGGGGGGGGGGGGCATAGAGAATTATAAAAGCCTTACGATATCAGTTATTGTTACGTTTCACCGTTATGTATTTGTTCACAGATGATGCAATTGTCTTTCTTCGATATTCTGTATCTCTGAAATAAAATTGAGATTGAAAAAGGACAAGGCCTTATTCATTTAGGTTGTTTGGTCTAAGGTATGTTAAATGATAGCATGCAATTTTTGCTGTCTTTTTTTATGCTATCAAACTTGAAAACATCCTGCTCCATTGATCGTATTAGTATGAAGAACTATTTTCAAGAGACTTACTTGCTGATCTTCCTATTGCCCAATCAAGACTCCGTCTCAAAGTCTAACCACGGCAATCCAACATATATATATATATGTATGTTCCGATAGCAAATCCAACTCATTTAATATGCGTTTGGGCGTTGACAACTTGCTACAATCCAAATATGTAACATGCCAATGTTATAGCGTCAAAGGTTTTGGGTAAAGGCAGGCCATCGGTTGGTGTGTGTTAAAAATCTTGGCTGAAACCGGACACGTTGAAACAATATTTTGTTATTTCATACCTTAGCAAACAAATGAAGTGGCTGAATTTGTCAGGAAAGGATCCACTTAAAGCTGTGTTAGAGATTTTGAAAGTTATTAACTTATGATAACCTACACTTACAAAACGCCATATTTATATTTCAGTTTGAAAACAATTCGTATGATTACCACATAAACGATTGTTTTTCTAGAAGGCATAGAATACATGCCGACCAGTTGTGGGTCCTCCAGATTCGGAAAAAAATCCTTTTTAAATTATTTTTTTCGTATACAAGCGATTAAAAATGCATGGATTTGAACGTTGTACCAATAAAGTTCTATATATGAATGTGTCAGAATATCGGAATTAGTGCTCACAAACAAGAAGGCCTCCCGATGCAAACGGTAGGCATTACTGACATTTGTTATGGTATTGACGCTGTGCGTTTAAGTAAACGGTCATCAGTCTACCCGCTTGATCAACCGTAGCGAAATAAAACGACTTGAAATCTTAAGGTTTATAGTTTGACGGAAATAATAATCCAACAGGCGGATGAAAACATTAACAAGAAACTGAGTGACGTTAGCTTCATTTATTATACAAGACAACGATTAAATGAACGGAATCAAGATAAATTCTGAGCGATGCAACTCATAAATGAAATAGGATTCAACAGGATTGGCACTTCATGTAATTTTGGCATTTTCATTTTTATTATATATATTTTTAAAAATTAAAAACATGGCGGTAATTTCATTGTTTACAACTATATTTTTCTCTTCTTTGTTTCCTTTTGCAATCATCTGCTGTCAAGCTATGAAGATTTCCTTCAATCGTTCGTGCTTCCCCTTGACGTGGCCTTCCTGGGCGATGTTCACTTGTGTCACATGATAGTAGAACTGGGATACCGTGGATCTCGAGAGGGATACTCTAGAAAGAAGTTTGACGCTATCCGACAAAGGATTGAGGAAAGGAAAAGAGCTGCACAGGCTATGCTGGTGAGTTTTGTGGATTCCTTCGTGATTTTAAAAAGAAATATTATTTGTTGTGGCATCTTTGATCTTATGCATTTTTTTATGTTTGCCAAGACCGTGTCTTTAAAATTCAATTATTGTTATGTAGATTCATAGTGCTCTTTTCGCATTATTATTATTATTATTATTATTATTATTATTATTATTATTATTATTATTATTATTATTATTATTATTATTATCATATTATTATTATTATTATTATTATTATTATTATTATTATTATTATTATTATTATCATTACTCGTATTATTATTATTATTAATATTATAATTATTATTATTATTATTATTATTATTATTACCATTTCATTACTATTATTATTATTATTATTATTATTATTATTATTATTATTATTATTATTATTATTATTATTATCATATTATTATTGTTATTATTATTATTATCATCATCATCATCATCATCATCATCATCATCATCATCATCATAATCATCAAATGATTATTATGTAAGCGGGCGATGTTGATGTATTTTTCAAATCATGCAATCTGTCAGAAAACCGTAATCAGTGCTGATTACAATTTTGAAGACCGTGCGATGCGAGCCCTCCAGCAAAGAGAGGAATCTAACAGGACCGGAAAGATGGCCAGCATCATTTATATAAGGACTCACAATACTAATGGTGAGTATGTAGAATTATTAATGACATAAACTTTATACTATAACGCATATTTTTCAAAGAGCTGCCCAACAGGTTGGTAGAAATCAGGTAATAGCTGACGTATACTAAATATACGTACCTTGCTATGTATAAGGTTGATAGGCTCTCTCTCTCTCTCTCTCTCTCTCTCTCTCTCTCTCTCTCTCTCTCTCTCTCTCTCTCTCTCCTCTCTCTCTCTCTCTCTCTCTCTCTCTCTCTCTCTCTCTCTCTCTGGGTGTGCTAGTGTGTGTGGCTGTGCGAATGTGTGTACGCGTGTTCTTCTTCTCTCATTCATTCACTCACCTTCATTTCCGCTTATTCGTGTTCTTTCACTAAATGTTCAGCATGCAATCGTGCATATATTTATTTGTTGTTGTTTTTTTTTTTAATTATTGTAGTATAACAATAAAGATCAGGAATCGGAGAATCCTTATTGTAATTCTTATTCAATAATATTAAATATGGATTACAGAGTTAATGATGCTTTATATTCTTTAAAGGAGTTTTGATCCGGTCCTTCCCCATTTACCAATGCAGTTATTGTGTACTTTAATCTTGTGGCGAAGAAGAATAAGACGGGGATAGACACACAAACACACATATCTTATATATATATATATATATATATATATATATATATATATATATATATATATATATATATATATATATATATATATATATATATATATATAAGACTCATCAATCGAACTTAATTTTAGGGCAGGAAATATCTGGTTACATAGATTACTCGCATCGGCTGAGCACAGAGGATTTCACCCCAATTTTCCAAGAAAAGATCTTATTTGTACCAAAAGAAACGGATCTAAGTTTTTACAATTGGGAGACAACGCTGCGAAAAGGCAGGAACTCTCCGAACTATGAGGTAAAGATATTCCTAAATAAAATTAACGAGTCAGCATTAGTACTCTGATAAAAAGCACCAATGAATGAATGAATGAATGAATGAATGAATGAATGAATGAATGAATGAATATAATAATGATCCTTAAGATATTTAAGAAACTATGGAGCAGGCACCGGTGTTAGATAAAGATCTGGACAAGTGTATATGAAAGGTGCCAGACAAAGCAAGAAATATAAATACAAGAAAATAATATCCTAAAAAATCAGTCTATCTCGACCGGGGATCGAACCTCAGATCTTCTGATTACAGGTCACACGTGCTACCATTACACCACAGAGGCTCCCAAGGCATATATTTACAAGTTTGATAACAAATTTTAATCTTAGAGTTAAAGAATTTACGTTAATTTAAGAGGGTTCCCATTACAACAATAAGACTATAACAGTTTGGGTTATCAGACTTGAAAATAAGTGTACGAGGTTTGATCAAGATAAATTGCCCTGACTTATGATGGAAAAAATTTACAATTTCTGATATGATTACATGAAAAAATTGGTCACATCTTGTTCGCACTCTTTATGCTACTGCGCATCGAAACACACAGGTTTTAACAGTTTTATTATTTTTACTAAAACAATGATCCTCTAGAGAATTTACACTGTTTCATATGCAAGCAACTTACGCACCACAAAGTATAAGATGAATTCATCGTTTTTCAAAAAAATTCCGTGCTAGTGATTATGAGTTCACGTCATACTTGTTTCTGAATAAAAACAATTCGCTTTAATTGTTATAAACTTATCATTTATGTGGTAAGCATTAAATTTTGAATTTATTATTTATGGCAGAGTATCTACATCATGTCACAATTGCCAAAGACTGATATGAAATCTCCAGCTTTAAATCATTTGACATAGTGATTGTATACTCAATATGGTCAAATTAGCAATGAATGCTGTTTATATCTCTTTGAAAGTTTTATCTATGCATAAACGTTTCCCAGAGCATTTAAATGTTTTTAAAACATACATGGCTCTTAAACGATTTGGTACAATACGAAATCTCTATCGGGTTCACTCTCTTAAAGCTGCAAAAAGAAGTCTTCTTGTATCTATCGATAAGCCAGCCATTAAAGAGGACGGCTATGTTATTGGAATTTCACAATCAACCATGAGAAGATGATTGTCGAATTGCGACAGAGAGATCACCAATGAAGAATGACGTGGTAGGAAAATGATCTTAGACAACTTTGATATGGATATCATCTAAAGATGTATGGAACTGGGTGAACGTCGACAACATCCGACAAAGGAATGGAGTCTGATCATTCTGGCAGAAAAAGGCCCATCGCTTTTGGACACAGGATCATTGTTATTCTTGCAGGTGGTGAAGATACTGGATATTTAGAAGGATGCCATTCCATTTTTTTTTTCTTCTCTGCATCATATGGAAGGTTGAGACTATCATTCTGGGGTCAATGCAGAAGTGTTTGAAGACTGGCTAAAGAATAGTTTGCTGCATTCCTCGAAGCACCCAGCAATAGTGTATTTGACAACGCTACCATTGGGTGGTTCATTGTCACTTCAAGGCGCCAACTTTAGCAAATATAAAAACTGACATAATTTCATGGTTTCAATCGGGCAGCAATACATATTCTGACCATGTATCAAAGGGCTAACTATACCCCTTAGTGAAAAGAAACGAACCAGAAACAGTTTTCGAAGACTGATCAGGGAGCTTTGACACGAGGTTGCGCGACTTCCCCCATAATATCACTGTGAACGCAATAATAATAATAATAATAATAATAATAATAATAATAATAATAATAATAATAATAATAATAATAATAATAATAATAATAATAATAATAATGATAACAATAATAATAATTATTATAATAATAATAAAAATATATACTTTATTCATCCAAAAAAATGGAAATTCGTTTACAGACGTGGCATGAATAAAAATGTATAAACACAAAGTTGAGATTCTATGGCGACAATGTATACATATATATATATATATATATATATATATATATATATATGTGTGTGTGTGTGTGTGTGTGTGTGTGTGTGTGTGTGTGTGTGCAAATGCACAAAAATGTAAAAATATACAACCAAGAACCAATAGCAGCACTTTATATATTAATTTGATAAATTGGCCTTGTGTGTGTATATTTATAATATAGTATTTAATTTAAATCACAGTTGTGCGTTAAGAATTCGAACACCATGTGGCAAAAATGAATTAAGGTGACGTGTTGTCTTTGTTTTATAGATATAAGGCGACGGCTTCTCGTGGAGAACTTAATATATTTGTGAAGGGAGTGATCGCCATCCTTCATAACTTTCTCCCATTTTACTTATACAAAAATCGAAGTAATTCGGCTTAAGTAGAGAGAACGATTGAGAGGAGCACAAAATTTACTCTAACTGACGTGGCAATAAATAATTTAACAAGGGAAAACTGGGAAAAGGTATGATCCGACCTTCGCAAATTGGAGGAACATTTCTTTTCATTAGATAGAGTGATGCTCGTAATCTTTCCATAGTCGTTCCATTTCTCCTTCTCATCATCCTCGTCATCAGAATGCGATGATTGAGATGTCCAGTATTTCTTGGTTTTCGTTGTTGTTGTTATTATTGTCGAACACGTACATATTTATGGAAACACAGTATCATAAATTGATGAATTTCTACTTTTTACTAGTCTAAATGACATTTATGGAATCCTCTTTGGCATAAACCCAAGCTATTTCTCAAAATCTTGCAATCCAAATAATATTGGAAGTGCGTAATGTTCACTTTCGTTTGTATTCATCAGTTTACTGTGTATAGATAGTTATAAAATGTAGATGTCTGATAGTTAATAATTGCCATTCGTTCCTTCATATTAAAATACTGTGAGCGCAATCAAATAATAATAATCGTTTAAGTTCCAATTAACCGGACATTCCATTTTAACTAATTCCTTCAAAATGGATAGCGGAAAACCATAATTTTGATAATGTAAATCTTCTATGAGTTCCGATCCTTACCTGTTATCAATTTTAATATGTTATCTGTAATAAGCGAAATCGTTTCCTATTGTTTTTTTAAATTCACCGTAAAATACTTTTTAATTAAGACAAATTGATTCAGGGATTCATACAAATATTTGCAGCTGCGCATTGAAGGACAACTTATTAAAATTCTTAAAATTGAAATCTGGCAATTGAAGAGAAAGCAAATATGACCTATCCAGACTCACAAGGGAAAGTGAAATATCTCCACCAAGGAATATATTTTTGAAAATGGAATGGTTTAAAACGGGGAGATAAGAAGGCCACCTTAAGAAGAGATCGATTATTGAAACGGTAGAAATACAGAAGATCCAACCCAAGACAATCGGACTTCGAAATTCCTACCGGTCTGTGTACCGCAAAGACTGGGTGGATTTGAGTAAAAGGTCAAGTTGTCAGATTACTGAGATTCTATAAGTAACAATACTTCGGTACATTTGCCGGATATATTTTAAAATTTAGTAGTGATGTGTCTGTACGCTAAGCATGCCCTTGGTAATTTCTGTATTCACAAAATGTTTTTATTTGATTTTGGGCTTCAGGTTCTTCCAACGAAAGACGGCCTTGTCTTCCGAAATCGGCGTGACGGTAAGACTATGAACCTAGACCCAAGTGCCAATAGTGTAGGAGAAAACTCGTCACGAACCGTCGTTGAAACAGACGTCTATATCAGCATGATTATCTTTGACCACTATAATCGTAGACGGGTTTGAGATGTATATGAGGCAAGCCAGAAATAAGATTTCATAAAAACAGACCTTACCAGCTCCAATATTTATCTATAAATCAAATAGTCTGTCTTAACTTTCAATATGTAGCAATGAAAATCGAAGATGAGAGCGTTTTGTCTGTCTCATCATGTCTTTGAAACTAGACGAGATTATCTCATTATCTTGACCAGTTTTAAAAAAAACATTTTACAAAAGTGCCTACTATCTCTGCTAAATTGTAAAAGTTACATTTCTGAATTCAAACCAGTTTTGTTGTTGTTGCTGCTGTTGTTTGTTTGTTTATTTGCATTTGTTGTTTTGTGTTTTGTTTTTGTTTTTGTTTTGTTTTGTTTTGCATCATTTTTAAAAATTTATTTCATTCCACGCTTATTCTACCTAACGCAATTTGTAATACAAATGTTTATTTCAAATTACGGCCCATTCTTAAGAGGCGCAACTCTTAAACGATATCATACTGATTTCTTTTCATGTTACTTATTACCTTAAATCATTTTAACCATCTAAGCATTTATAAAGGAATAATGCGATTGCTACCATACAATCACATTTATTGTAGACTTTTTATTCAGATTTTCTATTTTCTGTTTTTCGGATTGGTTTGCTTACGTATAGTATGATTGTTAATATGTGTCGTGAATACAAAAACTATTACCGCTTAATATTTTATTTCATTAATTGTTGCAATATGACTACGATAAATGTCTTTATTGCTTCAATCCAAAATCCATCTATCATATTAATTATTGTAATACAAAAAATAAAGGTTTTGAACTAGTTTGCGCAAAAAAACGCAATTCGTATCATCGGTATTGATTTCATATTATACTGTAGAGAAAATTGTATGGATCTATTCTTCAGCTGAAGAAGCTTAATTCTTGTAACTTTTGTTTATATAGTGCATCATTCATTTGACATCTTTGTTTCGAGGTTACCTGGTTTGTTCATAGTTGTTTTTATCATAAGCAGTCACTTCCTTACAATCATATGAGCGAAAAATAATTAATTATGGCTCGCTTGTTTGTCTTCAACTGCTAAACATCTTGGAGCGGACATGAATAAGAACATTTTTATTTTGATTACCTCTGCATATTTGATTCCCATTCATTATAAAATCACAAATAAAAAAGAAGGAAATTTGAAAGCAACCAATTAAAGATGTTAAGATTTGATTATTTTTCTTACAAGACACATTCTTTACCCAAAATTGACAAGAGTTAAGAAAAATGCTTGAAGCAATTCGAGATTAATATTTTGATATGAGAACAAAAAATGATATTGAATCACTCAATATTCCAATAAAAAGCATTATCCCTTTACAGTTATGATTTCCGTTGGTAATACGATTTGTAACTTACCTTTCTAGTCAATTAAAAATTCCAACATAGATCGAGATATTTAGGTCAAGTTTAGAATAAGTCATTGTATGCCTCGGTAATATTATAATCATCGTGTGGCAATATTAGAAAACCCATTATTTCACACATTTTCTAGAGATAAAGTGAAGTTGATAAAACATTTCATACAACATTACAAGACGTTCAAAAAGTATGTATTTCTAATATAATATCAAGAGAGGGAGGGTGTGTGAAAGTATAAAAGCCGTTTGTAAGTGCAACGACTAGATACCTGGAGTAAACTTCACCTCAGAAAACAATAGATAAAAATAAATGTCTGTATAATGATTGTTAACATTGCAAAAACAGTTTTTATATTTTAAAATAGTTTTCGATCCAGATTTACGGTCTATACTCATCCTGCTTTCTACTGTACATCTATTTGACATAAAATAAATACTTTGTTATTTCGAAACCAAAAATATTTTATCGTGACAATAATTGTTTGGAGAAATCATACAGGTCATACATATAAGTTTGAAATTAACCTTTAAAAGTTGACTTGCTTAAAAGTTTGTAGTAAAAGGGGAACGATTGCCTGATTATAGAATTTTAAAATCTAGTTTTAAATTAATTTATCGTTTAAAGGGAAAAGTAGTGTGAATTTCATAAGCCTAAAGTTAACAATTTTCATTGAGATAAAGATTTATATTATAGCAACTCTTATTATTGCAAAAATCGAAAGAATTCCGAGAGTATTTTATAGAGAATTTAGAGGTATCTAATTTAAACATTTGAGATGTAGACAGTACTCCATTAAAATGGAAATGGCTCTGCGCATGGCGGAAGTCATCGTATTTTAACAAATGAAAAGAGGACCACGCCCACTTTGTAGACAGGGCGGGTTTGCCACCTTTTACGAGTGCGGCAACGATTTCGCTGCCTGGATAAGGACAATAGTGTGGCGCCCGGGATAGGGCTGCTATTCGGGCACCGGGTTTGTATCAAATTTAGTCACACACCGGGGCGAGCAGCTCATGTGGCTCGTTGGCTCGATACCCGGGATGGTCTCGTGACGGTCGACCGGGATTTACACCTTTGCCCTCCCGTGTGCCTCAAGCCCCCTCACCACTGCAAGGTAAAGATCCATCAGGCTTTTGAGCGCGGTGTCCGCAAGGCGTACCGTACGATTTTGGACTCGCTACCTGCGGAGGAGTCGGACTGGACGACCCCGTTCAGTCCCCGAGAAGTGGGTGCAGCCATTAGCGAAGTGAAGAACGGCAAAGCAGCAGAGATAGATGGTGTATATCCCGATATGGTGACGCATCTGGGCCCCAGGGCACGGGCCTGGCTAGCAGAGGCAATATCTGACATCCTTGCAAAAGGAAAGCTTCCACAAGTGTGGAAGCATGCGAAGATAGTTGCCATCCTGAAGCCAGGGAAGCCGGCGAAGGAGGCAGACAGTTACAGACCCATATCGCTGCTGAGCTGTCTTTACAAATTGTTGGAGCGTGTTCTATTAAACCGATGGGGGCCGGTCCTAGACGCTGCCCTGCCACCTGAGCAGGCAGGCTTCAGGGAAGGGAGGTGCACCACGGAGCAGGTCATTGCCCTTACAGAGCATATTGAGCACGGGTTCGAGAGAAAACAGCAAACAGGTGCTGTGTTTATAGACCTATCAGCGGCGTACGATACGGTCTGGTGCGATGGGTTAATGCTCAAACTTGCAAAAATCATAAGGTGCAAAAAGACCTTGAAGTTGTTCTCTTCGATCTTAGGGGAAAGGCAATTCCACGTCGCGCTGGGAGACGTCACGAGCAAAGTTAAGGAAATTGAAGAATGGGGTCCCTCGGGGGTCGGTACTTGCGCCAATGTTGTTTAACGTTTACATTAGCGATATGCCGAACACTTCCTCCCTGAGGCTGGGATACGCAGACGACTGGGCACTCGTTACTCAGAGTAAAGTGTGGACCCGTCTCGAGAGCGTACTCAGCGAGGACGTCACCAGACTCAAATCCTACTTTGACAAGTGGTACCTGAAGATGAACACTTCAAAAACCGTGGCCACTGCATTTCACTTATGCAGTGGTTGGCACACCCGTAAACTGAATGTCCTAGTCGGGGACCAGCCACTCCCATATGAGCCGCGTCCAAAATATTTAGGGGTGACGTTGGATCGCAGCCTTACCTATCGGGTTCATCTTGAAGGGGTTGCCCTGAAGATAGAGAAACGCAACAGTCTTCTGAGGAAGCTGGCGGGATCGACTTGGGGCGCTAGCCAAGCGCTCCTGAGAACATCCGCCCTGGCACTATGCTATTCCACCGCGGAGTATTGCGCTCCAGTGTGGGGTAGAAGCAGAAACGTTGAGAAGGTGGATGTAAAACTTCGCAAGTCGATGCACATAGTGTCGGGAACGCTAGCAACAACCCTAGAGAATGGGGCCCGATAATGGCAGCGATCCAGCCCCCCGATGCCCGGAGGGAGACCATTACGGGAAACTGGCTGAGTAAGATCAAAGAGAGAGGGAATGGGGATACCCCTCTCATGCGCAAAATGAACGGTGCCCCCGTTTCGAGCCGAAATAAGTCCCGGCAACCCTTGTACGCAGAATCCCTGACTACGGACAGAGCTGCACATACGAGATGGAAGTCGGTTTGGACGAATTCAATCCCTCGTGGGGGCGGGGACCTACACTCCTCTAAGCTTGGTGAGAAGTTGCCAGGCTTTGATACCAGTAAGAGGAGACACTGGGTAGCTGCGAATCGGCTTCGGTCGAGGAGCTGCCTAACGGCAAGTGCGTTACATCGGTGGGGTCTAACTTCCTGTCCAATATGTCCACGCTGTGGGCAAGAACCCGAAACGGCAGAGCATCTAGTCGAAAGGTGTGTTGTGACGATGCTACCAGGCGGGTTCGCGACGGTGCACGAATGCGGACCGGACTTTGCTGATTGGGTCGATCGTCATAACATAATAGTGTGAACCATAAGAAGCTGCTGCTGCCTGGATAGATCATCACAACATTGAAGTGAGAGACCATTAGAAGCCGCGACACGCAACGGAGTTAGATCAAGACATGGCGAAACAGCCACAAAGTTACACCGATGGGGATACAAAACTTCACCAAACTGCCCTTTTTGCAACGACATCAGTCCAAACACGGATTATTTAATCACTTAGTATCCAAATACTGCTATAACTGGAAGAAACGAGGCGATCCACACGGCTGATGAGACTTTTATTGAGTTGTTAAATAACCTCAAAGTGGAGATGTGACGTGACCAAAGGACACTACTGACCAGATTGCTAATATATCGCAAAATCTATCTGACAGATCTGACATACTTAGCATCCTAATCACTGATGGTCACTAGTGGGGACAAAACACCTTCAATTCAAACCGACTTCTGTGCTTGTGAAGCGAGTGCTGAATCAGGTAAGCACCCACCCACCCCCCCCCCCCCCCCCCCCCCCACCCCTCCCAATTATGGCACGCTAAAGAACAGTTGGTCAAAGGAGGAGGAAGAAGAATGATGAGGTTGCTAGTGTCTGATTTTTTTCTATTATCAATGGATCAATATTAATTAGCTCACCTTTATATTGAGATCGATTGCTTTCTCCAATTCCCTTTTCTGCTTCTCGTAATTGGTGGCAGTCTCAAGGTAGCGATCCCCTTCAGTCCCACTGAAGGTAACACAGTACTTACTCAAGTACTCCTGGAGTTTTTTGACATACACCATTGTCTCTGAAAACCCTTCACGTAATGTCTTCAGAGCTTTTGCAACCATGGATTGGACCTTTAGGAAAGACAATATATCTTACTCATTTTAATGTTTGATTATTTAGGAATTCAGTGGCTTTTACAACTCCCAAAAGGCGACTAAGAAACAAGTTTAAGTCTGTTTCATCTCTCCTCTTATTTTAAGAAAGATTAATAATGATGCAATATTTATTGCGCTATATGCAAAAAGAAGTGACGATTATGGAATTTCTCACAAGTGGCAAATCTCTTCTTTTCCTCCGATTCATGAACCGACTAAATTGACAGATTTTTTATTTGCCAGTTGTATAAATGCCGATACGGAAAGCATACGTTTTGACAAAGCTCTCACGTTTTAAGTCAGAAAGAAAAAATTATATGAAGAAAGAAACGACAAAGACAGCAACCTTGAAATGAAATTATGGCAAACGAGAAAGATGCAAATTTCTGTGAAAATCAATGTTTGCTGCTACATTCAACGAACAAATAAAAACCCCGAATGCTTTCTCACAATCGCTATAACCTATTGTTAACACTAACATTTTTACATTGGATTATTATCCACTCTTGAGAGGCGCGTAGAAATCGTGGAATTTATGCTCACATCTCTTTTTACTCAAAACATTGCATTGTCTAATATACATCACGAGTCTCTGGCAATTTGACTTACTAGAGTGAGGGAGTCTTCATCGACTGTCAGAGGATCCAGATAATTGATGTGTCTCTCGTAGATATCCTCCAATTGGGATTTGCATATAAGGCCGGAGTAACGGGCCGGACGAATTACCTAAGAATAATCAATGATATATTTGAACTCTTTTGGAGATATGATTAGAGACATAAAACTGTCAGAATTTTTTCTTAAACTAACCTTAGGGAAGAATGCAATTTCTCTATCAAATTTGTTATCGTACTACTAGTACAGTATAAATTATATATAGAAACATTTGCCATTTAAATCAATGTATTAAATTTACACTTTATTGTGCTCTATTT
>NC_088361.1:72472444-72484944 GCF_034508935.2 Berghia stephanieae
TTTGGCAGTACCTTGCAGCATTGATTGTTTCTCCAGGTTGTAAGGTTTAGAACAGAATAACACCACGACTGTCCCAGAAAACAGTTCCCATTATTTTCTTTGCTGACCGCATGACTTTGAATTTCTTCGCGACAGGTGAGGATGGATGTTTCCATGTCATCGAATCTTGCTTTGTTTCTGGGGTGCAATGGTGCAACCAAGTCTCATCACCGGTGACTATGCTGTCAAGAAAAGTCACATCGTACCCTAGAAAGTCTCCGCCGGCGTTGGCAGTATGCCCGTGAACCCTGCGTGAGCTCTTGCTTCTTCTCAAAAGTTCCCTGCAGATGTCCAATCTTTGTTCTTTATGATTGTCTGTCAATTGCTTAGGAACCCATCTTGCGCTGACTTTTCTGTAGCCAAGTTCATCAAATACAATTCTATGGGCAGAAGTTTCCAAAATTTCAAGACTGCTTGCGATTTCATGAAGTTTCAACCTCCTGTCTTGACGAATAAGCTCATCAACTCGCTTCACATTGTCTTCTGACGTCGCAGTTATCGAACGCCCTCTCCCTTCCCTGTCTGTCAAGTCGGAATGGCCGGCTTCAAACAAATTACACCAGTGATAGACTTGTGTACGGCGTATAACATGCTCACCATATACACTCTGAAGTTCTTTATGAATTTCGGTAAGATTCAGACTTTTGGCGTTCAAAAAACGTATGACAGCTCTGATTTCCTCCTTTGACCAAGTTTCCAGGTGGGCCGCCATCTTTAAAATCGTCTAAAAATTCATTGTGCAAAATGATGCACTTCATAATTTCTGGGAATATCCGTAAGGAAATAAGGAATATCATGTCGTTTACAGAATTAAAAAATCTCCACTGGTTGCTGGCAATGGGCATTTTTCGGTTATTTCTGAAAGAGCCCTCGTATATATATACGAGTAATTGATGACTCAAGCGATATTATGTATTAACCAATCAGAATAGACGTTGCCATTTCGCCCGTTCCATCCACCTCACTTATTATTTTTGCCAATGAAAAAGTCACTCATTCCATAATTCTTATTGTGCTACATACAAAAGTATACGGTTCAAACAGTTTTTCAAAATGCCGAAACGATGTAAGTATGGAACTTGTAGCCTCTATAATCGCTACCCCGAACGTTTGGTCTGGAGAATATTTTTATCAGTCCCCAAAAGCTCATTAAGGCGTCATGAAAATGGGGATGATCTATAGATAGAATAAAGATGACGTCACTCAGGTCCTTGTTATTGGGTTTTTTTTGTTTTTTTTTGTTTTTTTTTTTTTGTTTTTGTTTTTTTGTTTTTTGGTGCCATCCACGTCAATGAGTAATTCTCACTTAACTGTATTAACCAGACTTTAAACGACTAAGATTACACATTGTTTTGTGTGTTGGTCCGTTATATTTCCGGATGGCGATGTTGTGGGTTTCTTAGCCAAACGCACACTATCTGCTTTTAACTTTTTTGCAAGTTTATCACAGCTACAAAAGAGAACAAAAATATCGACAGCAGTAGATAGTCTAATAAATTGTATACTTGAAACCAATCAAATGTTTTGACCCGCATTAATTTTTTGTGGTCGACCAAAAATACGTCTGAAAACATTGCAATCATCATCATCATCATCATCATCATCATCATCATCATCATCATCATCATCATCATCACCACCACCATAATTACAATACAATAACATAGAGGATCCTGAAAATGTAATCTTCTAACCCAATAACAATTAAGTAATGATAAACAAATGTATTTATTCTGAATGGCTAGTCCTCATGAGGCCCTTGTTTGGGATTTGTGAGCGTTAACTGGCATTGTTAGTGATTTTGGATTAACTGATTCTCACTTAGGGTGTGCTGGACTGTATGATCAGCAGATTTCAAACCATAATATTATTGTAATTATAATCATTATCATGGGGGGGGGGGGGGGAGTAGCTTAGTTGGTGCAATTGAGATTTTTTTTTCTGACTCCCTTGTCAATCCAGCAGTGATTGGTAGCTGGGTCTGTCAGCATTCTATCCTAATAGTGCATGGGCCAGTGGGCGAAACCCCCCCCCCCCCCCCCCCCCCCCCCTGGGGGAGTTTTCGCCACATGGTTTTTCTAAAACAGCAATATATCTTGAGTATTAATCCGGGGTTACCGTTTTTTTCAAGTGTCATTTACGAGAGTTACGGCCCTTGAAAGGTCATTAGGTGCAATTTTTTGTGAAATCGTTTTTGTGCATAAAATGGTTGTTTATCACCTTAAAATTGTTTCACATACAATCCATAATGGAATTTTATTGTAATTTCTCATTTTTTGCCTCATATCATAAAATATTTTACAAAGCCATATAGCGTTTTAAAATCTTTGATAGCTATTTTCTCTATAATTTGAAAAAAAAATCTATTACAGTGTACTTGTTTCCCTTCAGGATGAATAAACAAGAGGGATTTTGCACTAGCACAATTCAGGCATGCTTCAGGGACATATAACACAAATTAATCCGGGTGTTACAGTTTTTTCAAGTATCATTTACAGGAGTTATGGCCCTTGAAAGGTCATCGGGTGCAATTTTTCGTGAACTCATTTTTGTGCATAAAATGATTGTTTATCACCCTAAAATTGCTTCAAATGCAATAAATAGTGGAATTTTATTGTCATTTCTCATTTTTTGCCTCATATCATAAAATATTTTACAAAGCCATATAGCGTTTTAAATCTTTGATAGCCATTTTCTCTATAATATGAAAAAAATATATATTACAGTTTATTTGCTTCCTTTCAGTGATACATAAACAAGAGGAATTTTGTACTAGCACAATTCAGGCATGATTAATGGGCATATAACACATATACATTTGTAACATTTGACCTTGCTGTAGCAAAGAAAGCTTACGATATTGTCTGGCAAAACCCACAGCTTTACAAAACAGTCATTATTCACCTGGGTGTCTTTCACGCCATAATTTCATATCTTGGTGCCCTGGGAAAGCTCCAAAGTGGATCTGGTTTTGAAGAAATTGTGGCTGAAGCAGGGCTATGTGCACATGGTTCTATGGATAGGGTTATGAGTGGAAAGAACTACAACAGGGCTATACGAGTGCATGTGTCTGTTTTGGAGGCTCTAGAGAGCCTTCTGCTTGCAAAATTTGAGCAGGACACGGATTCAAAACTCAGTAAAGACCTCATGTCTTACATAAAGGAATTCACCGAAGGAATTTCAAGCCATACAGCTAATAAAATTCTCCAGTCAACTGTGTATGCTGAGTTATTTTCCCAGTATGAAGCCTTCAAAGAGAGTGTCCGCTCAGGAAAGTACGGAAAAACTGCACAATACTGGATCCAATACATGGACAGAGTTTGGCTTCTCCTCCAGTTTCTGCGAGCTACAAAGACAAACAACTTTCTTCTTCATATATCTTGTTTAAAAGAACTGTGCCCACTGCTTTTTACCATGAATCACCGCAATTATGCCAAGTATCTCAGTGTATATTTTGTGTCACTAGCCAACCTGATTCATTCCCACCGAGGGGCAGAAGAAATGTTACAAGATAATGGATTTAGTGTCTCCAGATCAAGGACGCCTGCTGGAAGAATAGCAGTTGATATGACCATTGGACAAACAATAAACAAACATGCAAAGACAAAAGGAGGTATTGTTGGGTTCAGCAAGAGTCTACCAAGCTATTACCGTTGGAGTGTAACAAGACACAATCGAGCAGAATATGTATCAGCAACCCAAAGAATGATCAGCAACAACAACTGTATAGATATAGACACCCACAAAGAATTGAGCCTTGCAGAAAAAAGACAAAGTGAAAAGCGAGTGCAAAAGATCCTCCAGGCATTTTCAGCATTTATCAATCCCTTTGAAGTTGAAGATGGTCTGGTCAGTCTAGCTTCAGGAATAAAAGTGCAAGAGGATGTTGCTGATGACCTGCTAGCCGTGGAAAAAACAGGAAAAAGATTGTTTGAAAATTTTGTTGAAAACAGACTGAAGGAAAAGACTGTAGAATTTCACAAGCCATTAGAAAGGAACAAGACCAAGACATTTGCATCATTGAGGAAAGTGGTAACAGTGAAAAAAGACATGAACGTGGTCAAAATCAAGGCACAAAGAAATTTATTTGGCCAGCTTCTTGTTTTGTCCCAAGAGCAGAGTGTTGATCTTCAAAAGGTTCTTCAATATCCTCTAACACCTACTCCATGGTCGCTGGCTTCATCAGATGGTTTACCTCTGAAGACCAACAAAGCAACTCTGTTGCACAAGCTCACGCCTGACAATTCATTAATGTTCGAGGATTATGCAAAAAAAAACAAACAAACACCGTTTACATTGTTGATGGCAATGCACTGTTACAAACTCTGTCAGCAATCCCAAATACATTTGGTGAAGTAGCCAAACTTACATTTTCCTCCTTCCCACAAGCAACTTGTGTACACTTTGTGACTGATACTTACATAGAAGATTCAATCAAAGGTTGTGAGAGATTGAGGAGAGGATCTTCTGAAGATAATGCATACTTGTTAAGAGGATCTGCAACAACAGTGCCCAGACGTTGGAAATCATTTCTCAGCTGCGTTGATAACAAAATATCCCTTATCAGGTTTCTCCTCAAGGAATGGGAAAGTAACGAATATGCAAAGAAACTGAGAAACAGGGAAATCTTCTTTGTCTGTGAAGAGAGATGCACCTTACTTTACAGTGACACGGATGAATTTACCACAGCTGTACCTTGTCTAGATCTCTACTCATCACAGGAAGAGGCAGACACACGAATTATATGCACTGTCAATATGCTTCCCGCCAACCAAACTGTGAAACAATTGTTGCCAGATCACCAGACACGGATGTCTTCTTACTTCTCCTTTCATTCTCAGAGACAATTGGAAAGACCCTGATTTTTGATACTGGCTGTGGCAACAACAGGCGACAAATCAATGTCTCTCAGATAGCAAAGACTTTGTCTAAACAGATGTGTGATGCATTACTTGGTGTCCATGCATTCACAGGCTGTGACACAACAAGTTGCTTTGCTGGGCAAGGAAAGCTGAAAGCTCTAAAATTTCTTCAAAAGGAGGAAGATCTTAGAATTCTGTTCTCCAGATTTGGAACATCAGCAGCTGTTTCGAGTAATGACTGTCTCATGTTAGAGTCATTTGTGTGCAAGCTGTATGGCAAAACCTCATGCACAAGTGTCAACAAAGTGAGGTATGACATAGTTCGCCAGCGTTTCAAAGGAAAGAAAGGTACCATCTCATGCAGTGGTGGAATTGATCTGTGTCAGATGCCTCCTTGTAGTCAAGTATTGTCACTGCACATATCAAGAGCCAACTTTCAAACTCTCATTTGGAGGAATGCAGTGGGCCAGAATCCTAGCATTCCAAAACCAGAGGATAACGGTTGGCAGAGAAATTCTGCAAATGAATTGGAAGTACAGTGGTTCAAAGATGCTTTCATTCCAGATGAGTTGCAGGAAATTGTGTATGAAGAAAGCTGCACCAGTACTGACGAAGATACATATGCCGAGGATGGTAGTGATAGCTTTGACAGTGATTTCCTTGACGACACTTCAGAGGACGAAGAGGATTTTGCTACTGATGATGAGGATATGTAATAAATTGGTGAGCAGTGCAAACTGTTAAGGAGTAAAGCATGTTTGAAAAACACATAAGGATATTGTTTTTATGTACTTACTGCATCTTGAATCAAGAATCCCTTTTGAGTATCAATTATTCTTCATAATATAACAATGCGATTTCGTTCAAAAGTCTTCGGTAATGATGCTTCACTTGGGTTGTGAACAAATTAGTCTTTTTTCATGATATATCTATTGTTTTTTACCACACCTTCAACTTACTTTTAAATGTGACAACTGGACAGCAATACCATGTTTAAAAAGAATGAAAATTATGATGAATTTGGCATCCCACAAAGTGGAGAAAAATTTAAGGGTTGCGTACACTTTTAGTTTTTCTTGTGACGTAGAAATATGAAGGTTGTTGTTGAGGCTTGGGCCATAGCTTTCTTCAGTGCTACATTTTTAATGAACATGCTGTTTTTGGCCATATTTAAAATAATTGTTGTGTAAAACACTGAAATAGCCCATAAGTTTAGATATGACACTTCATGAGATTACTGACAAATTGTTTCAACTTTCTGTGAATCTATATAATATTTACAAATTGAAAGCTTGTGCACATAGTTTGATAGTATATTCAATTTCCTTCAGTTTGATACCCAATTTGCATATATTTGAAGTAATATTGTAGTCTCCAGAGCCTTTGAAAGAAATGTTGTCTCTTTTTTGCAAGGGGACACAACTCACTTTTTTCAAAGAGCCATAACTCTCTTAAATGACACTTATTTTTACGGTAACAGTGGAATTTGTATGGCCAATAAGTTCTATTATTTGAAAAACATAGTGGCATAAACTCCCAAAGGGGGGGGGGGGGGGTCTAATTGGCCTAAGCACTATAAGTGTAGCAAGCAATTGCTATTGTCCGTTTCACTTTATAATAACCAACCGGGATAAACTCCGGCTCTACGGGCCTAATGCCACTGAAGGAGTACTTTTTGTATCATTATTATTATTATTATTATTATTATTATTATTATTATTATTATTATTATTATTATTATTATTATTATCATTATTATTATTATTATTATTATTATTATTATTATTATTATTATTATTATTATTATTATTATTATTATTATTATTATTATTATTATTATTATTATTATTGTTTATTATTATTGTTATTATTATTATTATTATTATTATTATTATTATTATTATTATTATTATTATTATTATTATTAATAATAATAATAATAATAATAATAATAATAATAATAATAATAATAATAATAATAATAATAATAATAATAATAATAATAATAATAATAATATTCCCGACACATAATGCATGGCAGGATGTCGTTGTCATATCTGTCAGCACAAAACAATAAAATGTTTCCAACTGTACAATTCACTTATCGACCCATTAGTGACATGTTTTTAATGACATAACCCCGTCTTCATGTCAGTTATCGACTGGCATGAGTTGAACATTGACCTTAACATGTCAATATCTCAAAGGCAATTACTGTGGCTCGACGGAGTGCGGAAATTACTGAGGGAAGAACAAGTACTTAAAATATAAATTTGGTAAAGTGTGTGTGTGTGTGTGTGTGTGTGTGTGTAAGTGATATATATATATATATATATATGTGTGTGTGTGTGTGTGTATATATATATCATCATTATTTATTATTATTATTATTATTATTATTATTATTATTACTATTATTATTATTATTATTATTATTATTATTATTATTATTATTATTATTATTATTATTATATTATCATTATTATTATTATTATTATTATTATTATTATTATTATTATTATTATTATTATATTATTATTATTATTATTATTATTATTATTATTATTATTATTATTATTATTATTATTATTAGCACGCCTTTTTGAACAGTTGCGCATACATAATATAACCGCCGCCCCCGTCCCTTTCTCTCTCTCTCCCTCTCTCTCTCTCTCTCTCTCTCTCTCTCTCTCTCTCTCTCTCTCTCTCTCTCTCTCTCTTTCTATTTCTCTTTTTCTCTCGCCCCCTTTCTTTCTCTCTCTCTCACTCTCTCCCTCTCTCTCTCTCTCACTCTCTCTCTCTCTCTCTCTCTCTATATATATATATATATATATATATATATATATATATATATATATATATATATATATATCACTATATTGAGAAAATAAAGAATGCCTGAATAACAATACACAACGGGATGTTGAAATTTTAAAATAGGAATAAATACAAAGGTATTTTTTAAAGTCAAAATTCTATCAAGTCCAATCGGGCCGTTAAAGAAACATTAAATGTAATTGGTAACAATTCTAACAATGATGATAATAATATATTTAAGATTCAAAGCGGTGTGTTTTTATTTTTAAATGAATCTAAGTCATGCAAGCATTCTGTGGTTTCAGTTCAATGCCTATATAAAAATAGAGTCAATGACGATCAATGGTCGTTTCTAATCCACGCCCTTCACGGTGTAAAAAAACTGAAAAGGTTTTTAAGCATTTCTTATTAGCTTACTTACTTGTTTTGTTTTTTTATTGGATCACAGAACAATAAAGAGATCAATGATTTTGGTGATAGCTTCCCTGGGTTACCTTAGATTAAGGCGTTATCCATTCTGACGAATAGAATAGAATTAATGTCACACTGTTTTTCCATTAGCTTATTGTTTCCCACTCACAATTCAATTTATTGATTTTGTAATTTAATTTAACATGTTCGATCTTTTCAATCCCCCACAGCGTAGTGGTGTTATCGAGCTGATAAATGACAAGGCTCACAAGACTGGAAGAAGAAAGAGGAAGCGGAAGGGGTGGGAGGGGGAAGGGGATATGCTAAGTTAGTTGTACAACGGACTGGCACACAAATCGGGTGGGTTCGATTCACACCCCATTTCTTGTTTGCCTATTTTTGAAAGATTGCCGAAACCAACCTTAAGACGGCAGAGTGGAATTCAATTTTTACAAATGAAGGCAACACAATCGTCTATACGTCTATTTTTCACAAAGATGCCGGGATAAACACTGCATTCATGAGCTCTAAAAGACCACCCTAATACTAATATAGAGTTCTATTCTTAACTTGTTACTCGGAGATCGACCAAGATACCAAGAACGGTTTTGTCGTTTTATTATATATGTGTTTGTTTGTTTTGTTGTTTTTGTTTTGTTTTGGTTTTGTTTTTTGTTTTTTGTTTTTTCTTTTTTGGAGGTTGGGGGGTTGTGTGCGTGTGGGTGAATTTTTTTTATTTGTTTGTTTGTTTCTCAATTGTTTAATTTTCAAAGCAAACACCGCTTTAAACCAGATAAATGATTTTTTTTCATGTATATGCAGGCATAAAGGTTATGGGGTGGGATTTTACATTGTTAGTTGATTATTTTGGGCAAAAAAAAATGGGGAAAAAAAAGGGAGGGGGATTGTTGGTGTAATACAAAGTGAATGTAGATAACATAACTTAATATATATTAATATTACTTATATTATTAAACTTACATAATTTTATAATTTGTTGTTTTTATCAATTCACCACTGTTTGAAAGATCAAAAGATATTACATTTCGGCTGTCACTGTAACTGATTAATGATTGTGCTGAACGCCATTATTGTATATCTAGGTAGAAAACAATAGTGAATTTTTTAATGCCTATTAATGCATATGTCATTCTTTCACGATCAATTCAAACAGATGGTTAGTGACATATTTGTATGTAAAGCAATGTCAACTATCCACTGCCGTGATAAACTACATGCAAAAAGGTATCATGTCCGTCCATGCTTTTTAGAACGGTTTCGGACCATAGATACGTGACGGGGTTCAAGATTTCTTTGAGATTTATGGTTTTTCTTAATTGTTCATTCTTTCTGTCCAGCCTGTTCCCATAATTTGTTTTCAAACTACATCTCTTATTGCTTAAATCAAAGAAATAAATGAATGTTAAAAACACCACCCTACCCACCTTCATAAACCTTTTTATCTTAAAGTAATACAAATGTAATAAATATAATCGAATCCCTTTATTCATCTATATTCATCCCTATGGATGAATATCCTTATCCAAGGGAATGCTGGAATAAACCAAGTACCAGCTGCAGATAAGCGAATCAGCGACGCAAAGTCAAGTCAGTTAGGGCGAGATGACTTGCTCACATACTAAGGCAGGTGTCCAATTCGGCACCTTCTTGATATCAAGCATTTGCCATGTCACTGGCCACATTTTGATAATTTTGTGTCGTGCAATATCATCAAAACGCAACATGACCGCAGCTTCTAATCTTGTCATACTACTATGGTGCAATCCTATAGGGTCGCAAACCCGCCAGGGAGCTTCGTCACAACGCAACGTTCAACTAGATTTCGGGCTCTTGACCACAACGGGTATACGTATATGTTAGACAGGTGGCAAGTCCCCACTGATGTAGTGAACGTGCCGTGGGCATGAGGCAGGTTCTCGACCGAAGTCGGTTCGATGCCACCCAATGTCTCCTCTAGCTGGCGGAGAATCCTGGCAACTTCTTCCCCAGTTTCGAGGAGTCGATGTCCTCGAGAGATTGAATTCGTCCGTGCAGCTCTGTCCGAAGTCAGGGAAGCTACGTACAAGGGTTACCAGGACTTATTTAGGCTCGAAACAGGGGCACCGTTCATTATACGCTTGAGAGGGGTATTCTCATTCCCTCTCTTTTAATCTATTTAAGCCAGTATTTTGTAATCGTCTCCCGTCGGACATCTGGGGGCTGGATTACTGCCATTATCGGGTTCCATTCTCATTGGCGCTGTTGCCAGCGTTCCCGACACATAATGCATGGCAGGATGTCGTTGTCATATCTGTCAGCACAAAACAATAAAATGTTTCTAACTGTACAATTCACTTATCGACCCATTAGTGACATGTTTTTTTATGACATAACCCCGTCTTCATGTCAGTTATCGACTGGCATGAGTTGAACATTGACCTTAACATGTCAATATCTCAACGGCAATTACTGTGGCTCGACGGAGTGCGGAAATTACTGAGGGAGGAACAAGTACTTAAAATATAAATTTGGTAAAGTGTGTGTGTGTGTGTGTGTGTGTGTGTGCGTATGTGTGTATGTAAGTGATATATATATATATATATATATATATATATATATATATATATATATATATAGCAAATGATAACGGTCTTGAAACATATCAGAGAGTGTCTCCAATGGAACTCTGTGGTACATGCCCAATGCAGCGGATGGGGCGAATATAATAAATTATTGAAAATATTTATATACCAGCAGAATATAAATATTGTACCTCGAATGGTATGAAAACCATTCGAGCTGTTTTTCACATCTTGTTGGAGTTTCTTGAATGTCAAACTGATAGCTGAACACTGAAATATCACCTATTATCCATCTTGGCCATTTGTTAATATCAATGTTATATCTAAATGGCTTAGGTAAATGACAATCCTCTGATCTGACCAGAAACATTCACAAGGAAACAACAAATTAATGTTGACTGAAATATACACAACAATTATTGAAAAGAAGATATCCTTTCTTTGATCTCCACAACACGCTAGTAAAACAGAATACTCTACCTAGTTAAAATCACACTCGACACCAATTATATTTCACGCTTCTTCACCCTGCTAACAAGAGAGTGAATAAAATCTCGAATCCTTGTTTGAAAATAAATAATGAATTCTTCAAAGCCTATAACGATCAGTGTAAAGTATATAAAGGGTAATAAATCATACCAGTGTCACAAATGCATTCCAAATTATGTTCCAGGAGTTGCGATTCATATGCAGATTGTTCCTTGTTTGGATATGCTTGCTAATGACTTGTATAAATATTTCTCTTGCGAGTATACAACATAATATATATATATATATATATATATATATATATATATATATATATATATGTGTGTGTGTGTGTGTGTGTGTGTGTGTGTGTGTAATATACATATTATGTTGTATAATTGTAAGGGAAATAGTCGATCATGAAAGGCAGAAGTTATGAGAGATTTCTATTTCAAAATGTGACAACCCCCCCCCCCCTCAATCCCCAGCCCCACCACCAAACTCCCCGTCCCAATCCGGTGTTGCGTCGAAGTAAAGAATGTGCTGAAAATTGAATTAAAAATAAAATGATCAGAGATACGATTCTTTGTTTTCTTTTACTTTTGTATTTGAACCGTTTAAGAGATTCCCATTAAAAGCATACATAAAATACCACAATTTAAACATAAAATCACAAGCTACCACATCTCTTTCACATAGACTACAAAAATAACACAGTTTAGCATCACATCAAGCTACCACATCTCTTTCACATAGACTACAAAAATAACACAGTTTAGCATCACATCAAGCTACCACATCTCTTTCACATAGACTACAAAAATAACACAGTTTAGCATCACATCAAGCTACCACATCTCTTTCACATAGACTACAAAAATAACACAGTTTAGCATCACATCAAGCTACCACATCTCTTTCACATAGACTACAAAAATAACACAGTTTAGCATCACATCAAGCTACCACATCTCTTTCACATAGACTACAAAAATAACACAGTTTAGCATCACATCAAGTTACCACATCTCTTTCACTCCGAATAATACAAGTTTAAGATGGTCGATAAACAAACTACAGCCTTAAACCAAGAACGGTTCGCATTCAAACAAAACTGATTAATGGCCAACAGACGAAATTAATCACCTGATCGAATTTAAATCTGGCAGTTATTCAAGCATAACAATGCCACACTTATCACTGCCAACTTGAAGTATATGACCGGCGCCTTTTTTTACCGTTACACAGGCTGATCATTCATGGCCAATTCTTTTTTTCAAATACTTGCACTAATCATACAGTTAGTTTTAGTGAGAACAAT
>NC_088361.1:72492444-72572444 GCF_034508935.2 Berghia stephanieae
GGAGTAGGTGTTAGAGGATATTGAAGAACTTTTTGAAGATCAACACTGTGCTCTTGGGACAAAACAAGAAGCTGGCCAAATAAATTTCTTTGTGTCTTGATTTTGACCACGTTCATGTCTTTTTTCACTGTTACCACTTTCCTCAATGATGCAAATGTCTTGGTCTTGTTCCTATCTAATGGCTTGTGAAATTCTACAGTCTTTTCCTTCAGTCTGTTTTCAACAAAACTTTCAAACAATCTTTTTCCTGTTTTTTTCCACGGCTAGCAGGTCATCAGCAACATCCTCTTGCACTTTCATTCCTGAAGCTAGACTGACCAGACCATCTTCAACTTCAAAGGGATTGATAAATACTGAAAATGCCTGGATGATCTTTTGCACTCGCTTTTCACATTGTCTTTTTTCTGCAAGGCTCAATTCTTTGTGGGTGTCTATATCCATACAGTTGTTGTTGCTGATCATTCTTTGGGTTGCTGATACATATTCTGCTCGATTGTGTCTTGTTACACTCCAACGGTAATAGCTTGGAAGACTCTTGCTGAACCCAACAATACCTCCTTTTGTCTTTGCATGTTTGTTTATTGTTTGTTCAATGGTCATATCAACTGCTATTCTTCCAGCAGGCGTCCTTGATCTGGAGACACTAAATCCATTATCGTGTAACATTTCTTCTGCCCCTGGGTGGGAATGAATCAGGTTGGCTAGTGACACAAAATATACACTGAGATACTTGGCATAATTGTGGTGATTCATGGTAAAAAGCAGTGGGCACAGTTCTTTTAAACAAGATATATGAAGAAGAAAGTTGTTTGTCTTTGTAGCTCGCAGAAACTGGAGGAGAAGCCAAACTCTGTCCATGTATTGGATCCAGTATTGTGCAGTTTTTCCGTACTTTCCTGAGCGGAAACTCTCTTTGAAGGCTTCATACTGGGAAAATAACTCAGCATACACAGTTGACTGGAGAATTTTATTAGCTGTATGGCTTGAAATTCCTTCGGTAAATTCCTTTATGTAAGACATGAGGTCTTTACTGAGTTTTGAATCTGTGTCCTGCTCAAATTTTGCAAGCAGAAGCCTCTCTAGAGCCTCCAAAACAGACACATGCACTCGTATAGCCCTGTTGTAGTTCTTTCCACTCATAACCCTATCCATAGAACCATGTGCACATAGCCCAGCTTCAGTCACAATTTCTTCAAAACCAGATCCTCTTTGGAGCTTTCCCAGGGCACCAAGATATGACATTATGGTGTGAAAGACACCCAGGTGAATAATGACTGTTTTGTAAAGCTGTGGGTTTTGCCAGACAATATCGTAAGCTTTCTTTGCTACAGCAAGGTCAAATGTTACAAATGTATATGGCTGACCAAGCTCTTGTGTTGCCTCCAAAGATAGTTGTAGCACCTTCTGTACTGTAGCTGCTTCAGTTATGGGAGCATTGATGACAGGCATATATTCAACAATTGAAGGCATGTTGGTTTCATTTTCATTTTGGGGGTTTGGAGTTGTTGATGGAAGCCAACCTTTCCAGCCAGGGAAACGTTCTCCGTCTGAATTCAACTTCATCCTACAGAACACCCACAGAAAATTATCTTGGTGCAGCTGTCTTGATTGTTTTCTACTGTTGTTGTGGAAACAGTCAGAGAAGGTTCTGCTCTTCCAGTTGCAAAGCAAGGCTGAATTTGGATGGGTTTGAAAGTTGCTGACCTTTTCTTTGTTTTTCCAGTCGTGACATTTTGTTGGTGTGAAATAGGGTTAAGTCTAAAAATCACAAAATTACGCTTACACCAAAGGATACACTTTCAGAAATATGTGTTATATGCCCATTAATCATGCCTGAATTGTGCTAGTACAAAATTCCTCTTGTTTATTTATCACTGAAAGGAAGCAAATACACTGTAATATATATTTTTTTCATATTATAGAGAAAATGGCTATCAAAGATTTAAAACCCTATATAGCTTTGTAAAATATTTTATGATATGAGGCAAAAAATGAGAAATGACAATAAAATTCCACCATTTATTGCATTTGAAGCAATTTTAGGGTGATAAACAATCATTTTATGCACAAAAATGAGTTCACGAAAAATTGCACCCGATGACCTTTCAAGGGCCATAACTCCTGTAAATGATACTTGAAAAAACTGTAACACCCGGATTAATTTGTGTTATATGTCCCTGAAGCATGCCTGAATTGTGCTAGTGCAAAATCCCTCTTGTTTATTCATCCTGAAAGGAAACAAGTACACTGTAATATATTTTTTTTTCAAATTATAGAGAAAATGGCTATCAAAGATTTAAAAACGCTATATGGCTTTGTAAAATATTTTATGATATGAGGCAAAAAATGAGAAATTACAATAAAATTCCATTATTGATTGTATGTGAAACCATTTTAAGATGATAAACAACCATTTTATGCACAAAAAAGATTTCACAAAAAATTGCACCTAATGACCTTTCAAGGGCCGTAACTCTCGTAAATGACACTTGAAAAAACGGTAACACCCGGATTAATACTCAAGATATATTGCTGTTTCAGAAAAACCATGTGGCGAAAACTCCCCCAGGGGGGGGGGAGGGTTTCGCCCACTGGCCCATGCACTAATATCGATTGATTTAAATGGCTCCAAGCGTCTTAAAATAAAAATAAGTCTGAAATTCGCCTGGAATATCAGTTTTAAATATTCTTAAAAGGCTGGGTTCGTATTACTCGATCGATATAATATGATGTAAAAGTGTTTGACCAAAATGTAAAAAAGCTGTTTTGATAATGTAGGACAGAGTATGTATTCATCACGTTGCCACTCGCCGGAATATTGAACCCCCCCCCCCCCCCCCCCCCCCCCCCACCAAACCCCGTGATGCAAGTCACCACACATATTATCGGCTCCATATCAGACAATTACACTACTGCCTTACTCTGAAACATGCGTTTTGTTTTTATTTGGACCAGAAACTCGTCCCTTAAGTATCGATCGATCAATGTTTGAAGGACGCGTTTTCTGATCAAAAATTTTTAAACATTATTATTTTCGGAGTACAGCAGTCGGCCTTCTGAGTTAGCTGTCTGTAATGCCTCTTTTGTATAAATACGAGAATAGATTCTTTACATCACTTGTATAGCGAGAAATGGCTTTCCACTACACTCTGTTCAAAGCTACCATAAGTCCAAAGTTAAGGATGAAGATGTGTGATGGTTTAGGAAATGGCTTTTAGCACGCATGAATACAATCAGAGCATATTGCCATTTTCCATAGAAATATTATAAACCCACTCATACCTGACTAACCCACTCTTGGCAAAAGATACAAACCAAAACCTAAGCAATACAAAGCATTCTTACTCCACGATAAGCACAGTGAGGCTTTGTGATCTGGTTGCATGAACTGTTACTGTGTATGTCAATGGTTAGAGTTCACCGCTGCGGGCAGCGCAAAGATGCGTCTTTGAAAAAGACTCTTTACTCATGTTCTTCCATCGTATTTAGGTGTAAAATAACCACCTAGTCGGTAATACAGTTGGCTGTCTAAAAGTAATTTTAATGGCGCCTTACAGACATCATGTCTAATCCTCAGTGCTCAGCGTTGCTTTGGCTTGGGACATCTTAAAAAGCACTTTGAACGCAAATATTGGTTTTTGTGCTTTATAAAAGCTCCCTTTTGTATAACCACGTGGATGTAGACAACGTTAAAAAATAAAACAGCATTGCGGATAAGGTCTTCAATACGCCATACAACTGCATAAAGTTAAAGTCTATTATTCCATTTAATCAATGCGCCATTATGAATTTGATTCCACAATTTCTTAAAGCAAGCAGTCAAACACTGAAATGACTAAGGTGAAAAAAGTGCCTCCAAATGGAGTTACTTTTTTTTCCAATCACTCCCCCCTCCCCAATTCCTTCTCCTTCCACACACAAAAACTCAAGAACTCGCAAAGCCCATTACAAATGACGTCACACGAACACATGAAGTGTGTGCCGTTCAATAATAAGTTAATGAGCACTCGTAGCAAATCTATAACTTTCTCTCTAGTATTCACAATAAGAACGAGCCGCATTCCTGTTTACTTATCCATAATCGATGATCGGTCGATGCTGTCTACCAAGTATTATTCTGAGTATGGGTAGTAGTAGTAGTAGTAGGAAAGAATCAGAAATGATTCCTACAAATAACCCCCCCCCCCCCCCCCCCCCAAAAAAAAAAAAAAAACAAAAAAAAAACAAAAAAAAAAAACAAAAACAAACAAAAAAAAACAAACAAAACAAAAAAAAAACAAAACAAACAAACAAAAAACAAACAAACAAACAAAACAAAAAAAAAACAATATTTGATTGCTGACACAAAATTCCAGTCTAAGTGCGTCTTATCATAATAAAGGGCACAAACCTAATTGAAAGTAATTTCCTATATACAAGCGTCCTATTCAAACATAAGCAGTTGTATCTGTCAATCTAACGCTACAGAAACCGGGATAAATTCCGGCTCGTAAGCCCCGTGTCTACCAAAACAGAATCGAACCAACTAAAAGTCGTCAGTCTTTCGAAAAAGAAAAAAATAGGACACCATTATTTCCCTATACCCGACTACTAAAAGAAAAGCAAGCCGTGTCCACTGGCACCGATACGTCTTTAGTCCATTTCCGGCCAGACTGGGAATAGTTCACTATTTTGGTCGGATCGTGTGATGGATCATCAGCCATTTTCTTCGTCTGCGATTTATTTTTTTTAAAAACACATTTTTGTGCTCAAATCTAAAAAAAAAATATACCAGAATCGAACTCAGCAATTCAAAATTAGTCAATCATACGCGTTTGCGCTTACTTTGAATGCGCTTTTACCATATTTCAATTTCATTTGGTATTTATTTATTTTTTAAAGTAAAGATGTCCTTGTGACACAGTTTTCTTGGAATTTCCCATCCATTCCTTTTGTTTTTTATTGTCATACGCACTCTCGTTCATTCGACTTCCTTCTTTTGTACTACTACTACTACAACAACAACTACTACTACCACAACAACAAATGCTAATATTGGTACTGGACTACTGATGATCAACACCACCACCGCCACAACTACTACTTCTTCTTCTTTGTATTAATACTACTACTACTACTACCATCGTCACCACCACTATTACTACTACTACTACTAATGCTGCTGCTACTCGCCCTCCTCCACCACTACTGATACTGTTACGACTACTGCTACTACTCCTACCACTGATCCTACAACAACAACTGCTACTACTACTATTATTACTATACTTCTACTATTACTACTACTACATACTACCACTACTAATGCTGTTGCTACTGCAACTTCAGCTACACGCTCTCCTTTTTCTCCTCCACCACCACTACTACTACCACCGATCCTACAATAACAACTGCTACTACTACTACTACTACTACTACGAGTATGGCTACTTCTACTATTACTACAACTACTACCATTAATGCTGATGCTACTGCAACTTCTGCTACTCGCCCTCTTTCACCATTACTAATACTCCTACTGCTACTACTAGCACTGATCCTACTACTACTACTACTTCTACCCCTATAACTCATCCATCACCACCACAGCCACCACCATTATCAACACCACTACCTCATTACAACCACTACTACTACTACTTCTACAACTATAACATCACTACTTACAACTACCACCATGACCATGACCTCCATTACTACTACTAATATTATTATCACTACTACTACTTACTACATGTACTGCTACTACTAAAACTACGACTGCTACTACTACTTCTAATATCTAAGACTACTACTACTATTATTATTAGGGAGCAGCGTGGCTAAGCGGTATGGTCTTTGCTTTGTACCCAAATATGGTAGTCATTGTCATAGTACATATTATAGGGTTAGCCTTTTTTCGTGTGTGTTTTGTTTCTTTTTTAGAAAACCCATGATAACTCAGGGAAGTGGACACCATGTGGGGAGTGAACCTGGGTCTATGGGAGATGGATACTAATGGGAATTTCTGAAAAATGATGTACCTTTCTGGGATCCCTCTCTATTGATATACAAATACCACTCACTGATATGAAAATGAACTTCAGCAAAGAGCTGAACATAACACAAAGTCGCCTCATTCCGGGTCGAGGTAATGAAAAAACAAAATCCGGGTTCAGGGTATCTTCTTCATCCACAGCAACGAAAAGGAAATTGCCAGTTTTTCTATCTTATTATTGTTATTAAGGGTTTTACGGCGCTTGCAACACATTTAGGTCATATCAGCGCCAGTAAAAAAAAAAAAATAAGAAAATTGGATAGTAGTAAAGACATTCTTGATGTACTTAAAAGGGCTTGAAGAAAAAAGTAAGACAACGGGGAATCGGTTCAAATAGGGAATAGATTTAGATTCCAAGACCACAATATCAGTGTACTTAGTGTGAGATCACCTAAAAGTCTCAACCAGACACCAGCACAGTCCCACTAAGAGGAAAAAAACATCATCTCCCAAAACTATAACTTTACATTTGACTGTTTCCCTCCCAGCCAAGGACTCCGGCCAGGGTCATGTCAAAACCAAGTAGTCTCATTCCAAGACAAAGACAGAAAGCAGTTGGGAAACAGACACAGGGTGATAGAAGACATAGCAAGTACCTCCATGCCCACTATGGGAGGTCAGGATCCCCACCCAGGTTTTTCTATCTTTGTTGAAAGGCATTTTCATTTAGCTCATTCAAGCGCCCGTAAAGAGAGCATGGTCGGATAGTCATACAGAGACGCCAACCTAAAATTTGGCTCACGGGAATTTCAGACACCACTCGGAGGAATTTCCGCATACAAGAAAAGGAGATTGGGATGGTATTGGGCATTGTGGCTATATCTCGTATAGTTCTAAATTTTATACCTATAACGTAAACATGGGGCCAAACCAAAAGTATGATCTACATTGAAAATACAATAGATGAAGGAATATAGACCTCATCGTCTTGATGGGAACAACATCAACTGCACACTTGATTTGTCATATGCTTGTTTTTAAGGGTTTTACGGCGCTTGCAACACATTTAGATTATATCAGCGCCAGTAAAAAGGAAGAAAATGGGATAGTAAAAAGTTCTAGAATTACAATTAAAGCACCCAAGAAAAAGTAAGACATAGGGGAACTGAGAACAAATAGGGATCAGATGTAGATTCCAAGACCTCACCATCAGTGTACTTAGTTTGAGATCACCTAAAAATCTCATCCAGACACAAGCACAGCTCCCCACGAAGAGGAATACACCCAAGTTTACAAATCATATATAAAACATAAACAAAACATAAATCAGTGCATAACAGAGAGATGATTTACAATGAAAAAAATATCATCTCCCAAAACTAACTACACATTTGACTGTTTCCCTCCCAGCCAGGGTATCCGGCCAAGGCCAGGACAAAACCAAGTAATCTCATTCCAAGACAAAGACAGAAAGCATGTTGGAAAACAGACATAGGGGGATAGAAGACACAGTATTACCTCCCTGCCCACTATGGGAGGTCAGGATCCCCACCCAGTTGTCATATGCAATTAAGAAGTGTTATACAAATTGTTTTTAAGGGTTTTTGTTTGTTTGTTGCTCTAAGTCTCTTCCAACACAATTGAGGTTATATGAGAGACAGCTGAAACAAAAAAACAAGCAATCTAACAAAAATACGAGGGCTCTTTCATAATTAACCGAAAAATGCCCATTGCTCAGCAACCAGTGGAGATTTTTTAATTCTGTAAACGACATGATATTCCTTATTTCCTTACGGATATTCCCAGAAATTATGAAGTGCATCATTTTGCACAATGAATTTCTAGACGATTTTAAAGATGGCGGCCCACCTTGAAACTTGGTCAAAGGAGGAAATCAGAGCTGTCATACGTTTTTTGAACGCCAAAAGTCTGAATCCTACCGAAATTCATAAAGAACTTCAGAGTGTATATGGTGAGCATGTTATGAGCCGTACACAAGTCTATCACTGGTGTAATTTGTTTGAAGCCGGCCATTCCGACTTGACAGACAGGGAAGGGAGAGGGCGTTCGATAACTGCGACGTCAGAAGACAATGTGAAGCGAGTTGATGAGCTTATTCATCAAGACAGGAGGTTGAAACTTCATGAAATCGCAAGCAGTCTTGAAATTTCGGAAACTTCTGCCCATAGAATTGTATTTGATGAACTGGCTACAGAAAAGTCAGCGCAAGATGGGTTCCTAAGCAATTGACAGACAATCATAAAGAACAAAGATTGGACATCTGAAGGGAACTTTTGAGAAGAAGCAAGAGCTCACGCAGGGTTCACGGGCATACTGCCAACGCCGGCGGAGACTTTCTAGGGTACGATGTGACTTTTCTTGACAGCATAGTCACCGGTGATGAGACTTGGTTGCACCATTGCACCCCAGAAACAAAGCAAGATTCGATGACATGGAAACATCCATCCTCACCTGTCGCGAAGAAATTCAAAGTCATGCGGTCAGCAAAGAAAATAATGGGAACTGTTTTCTGGGACAGTCGTGGTGTTATTCTGTTCGAAACCTTACAACCTGGAGAAACAATCAATGCTGCAAGGTACTGCCAAACTCTTGACAAGCTTAGGGAGGCCATTCGCAGAAAGCGCCCAGGGCAGTTGACCAACGGGGTCATTTTGCAACATGACAACGCTACACCCCACACAGCACGAGTGACGCAAGGTTGGCTGGAGAAATATGGATGGGAGATTTTGCCACACCCACCACACAGTCCAGACCTCGCACCATCTGATTATCACCTCTTTGGGCCACTGAAACGTGAGCTGGCAGGAAAGCGCTTTGATGTCGATGAAGAGCTTGTTGACCATGTGCGGAAATGGCTACAAAACCTTGACGGAAATTTTTTCCGAGAGGGTATCTATTCCATGGTGCGGCGTTGGCAGAAGTGTGTCGACAGACTTGGCTGTTACGTAGAGAAATGAAGGATGAGTCAAGGTATGAACACATGCAAGAATTTTGTTGATAGCATAAAAAACGCGGATTTTACAGGCATTTTTCGGTTAATTATGAAAGAGCCCTCGTAGTACGAATGTAAATCAAAATCATAACCTAAAGATATCATAAGCTAAATTATAAATAACCAAGAACAAACAGGCAGAAGATTTACAGAAAAAAAAATATCCCCTGTCAAAAATACAATCACAAACCAAAGAAGCAGGATAGGCTAGTAAAGAGAAGAAGAAACGACATCACTGTCGGATCGTACACCCATGCTAACATCATAGGTATATGATTCAAGGATGATGCTCCCATCCAACCACCCGCTTTTAAGGGTTTTACGGCGCTTGCAACACATTTAGGTCATATCAGCACCAGTAAAAGGGAAGAATGTTGGAGATAAATAAAACAATCTAGATGAACAATTAAAAGGAAAAAGTACGATAAAGGGGAATGGTTCAAATAAGGAACAGATGTAGATTCCAAAGGCACACTATCAGTGTACTTAGTTTGAGATCACCTAAAAGTATCACCCAGACACCAGTACAAGAGCCCACTAAGAGGAATACACTCAAATGCTTAACTACAAATCATACGTTAAAAATAACTATATAGCAGAGAGATGATTTACAAGAAAAAAATATCTCCCAAAACTATAACTATACATTCGACTGTTTCCCTCCGAGCTAAGAACCCCGACCAGGGTCAAGACAAAACCCCAAGTAGGTAATCTCATTCCAAGACAAAACCCAAGTAGGTAATCTCACTCAAGACAAAAACAAAAAGCAATTGGAAAACAGATACAGGGGGATAGACGACAGAGCAAGTACCTCCCTGCCCACTATGAGAGGACGGGAACCCCACCCAATTACAGCGCTTGCAACACATTTATGTTTGTTTGTTTTTAAGGGTTTTACGGCGCTAGCAACACATTAAGGTCATATCAGCGCCTGTAAAAAGGAAGAAAATGGGATAGTAAAAAGTTCTAGAATTACAAATAAAGCACCCAAGAAAAAGTAAGACATAGGGGAACTGGAAACAAATAGGGATCAGATGTAGATTCCAAGAGCACACTATCAAAGTACTAAGTATGAGATCACCAAAAGTCTCATCCAGACACAAGCACAGGTCCCCACTAAGAGGAATACACTCAAATCATATGTAACACATAAACAAAACATAATACAGTGCATAACAGAGAGATGATTTACAAGGGAAAAAATATTATCTCCCAAAACTATACATTTGACTGTTTCCCTCCCAGCCAGAGTATCAGGCCAGGGCCCAAGTAATATCATTCTAATTCTAAGACAAAGACAGAAAGCATGTTGGAAAAAAGGTATAGGGGGATAGAAGACAAGGTATGTACCTCCCTGCCCACTATGGGAGGTAAGGAACTCCACCCAGTTGCAACACATTTAGATCATAGCGCCAGTATAGATAGAATGAAGATGACGTTATACTGGTCTTTGTTATTGTTTTTTGCCATCCGCGTTCATGAGTAATTCTCACTAAACTGTATCAACTAGACTATAAAAGTTCAAGATTACACATAGTTTTGTGTTGATCCTTTATACTTCCGGATGGCAATGCTGTGAGCTTCTTAGCCAAGTGCATACTATCTATAGTCAAATGTAATGTCTTGCATATCTCTATTGAGGCCTTCTCACCTCCCATGGAGGGAAGAGGGGTCTCCCATTATTTTAATGTTATACTCCCCATATATTTTCCCTTTCCTTGCTGCTCTGTTTTTGTTCTGGATTGAGACTGCTCAGGATTTTTTTTTCAGATCCTGGCGTGGATCCTTTGTTGGGAGAGAGACAGTCAAATTGTCAAATGTACGATACTACACTCCAGCACCTTTCCTTGAACTCTTCGGGACATGCATAAAGGTTTGAGGACTTTTTAAAAAAACTTTTTATTTGTCGCGTCAAAGACAAAACTAAATAAGCTAGGTATATTATCATTCCACCTACACACTCCGCTAGACGTGGATGTATTCACTGCCTACTGTGCCACAGACGAGAGAGACGGGCGACAGTATCTTGCTTTGTCGTGTTCACACACAGACGAGTAGTCAGTAATCAGCTAACACGCACACAGCGTGTGTCGGACACAGGCCTTTATCACTTTCAGTTTAGTTCACCAGGTAAATCTAGCCATTCCTTGACGCGTCATAGTCATATCTGTGTTGTGCTTATTTATTGCTGTTGGGTCTATTTTCGCGTGTTCAAAAAGTTCCGACAATTTTTTCACCAACATTTACAGACCTGAACCTGTGACTTGCCATAACGAATTGATGGCAGCATGGCCTAGCGTTATGGTCTGTTTCGTACCTTTGAAACGTGCCGAGTTCGACTATCCATTGCACTATGTTTTGTTTTGTTTTTAAGGGTTTTACGGCGCTTGCACCACATTAAGGTCATATCAGCGCCAGTAAAAAGGAAGAATATGGGATAGTAAAAAGTTCCTCCAAGAATTACAAATAAAGCACCCAAGAAAAGGTAAGACTAAGACAAAGGGGTATGGTACAAATAGGGAATTGGTGTAGATTCCAAGAGCATACCATCAATGTACTTAGTTTGAGATCACCTAAAAGTCTCAGCCAGACACGAGCACAGGTCCCTACTAAGAGGAATACACTCAAATGCCTACATTATAAATTCAAAACAAATATAATAATATATAACATGATTTACAAGGAAAAAAATCTCGTCTCCCAAAACAATAACTTACATTTGACAAAATCAAGTAATCTCATTCCAAGACAAAGACAAAGCAAGTTGGAAAACAGATATAGGGGGATAGAAGACAGTAAGTACCTCCCTGCTCACTATGGGAGTTCAGGAACCCCACCCAGCCACTGCACTATTTAAGCAATTTACCTCTCCCTATTCACTTTGTGACGCTGCACTGCAGCTGGCACTGGCACTTGGGTTATTCTAAGACAGATTTCCTTTTGGGGATGAATTATGGCAATTTTGTCTTGTTTTTAAGGGTTTTACGGCGCTTGCAACACATTAAGGTCATATCAGCCCCGGTAAAAAGGAAGAAAATGGGTTAGTCAAAAGTTCTAGAATTACAATTAAAGCACCCAAGAAAAAGTAAGACAAAGGGAATGTTTTTTTTTTGTTTGTTTGTTGCTTTAGGTCTCTTCCAACACAATTGAGGTTATATGAGAGACCGCTGAAACAAAAAAACAAGCAATCTAACAAAAATAGTACAAATGTAAATCAAAATCATAACCTAAAGATATCATAAGCTAAATTATAAATAACCAAGAACAAACAGGCAGAAGATTTACAGAAAAAAAAATATCCCCTGTCAAAAATACAATCACAAACCAAAGAAGCAGGATAGGCTAGTAAAGAGAAGAAGAAACGACATCACTATCGGATCGTACACCCATGCGAACATCATAGGTATATGATTCAAGGGTGATGCTCCCATCCAACCACCCGCTCACAAAGGGAATGGTTCAAATAGGAAACATGTAGACTCCAAGAGCATACTATCAGTGTACTTAGTTTGAGATCACCTAAAAGGCTCATCCAGTCACAAGCACAGTCCCCACTAAGAGGAATACACTTAAACGGTTACAAAACATATATAATATGTAAACAAAACAATACAGGTCATAACAGAGAGATGATTTACAAGGGGAAAAAATACCATCTCCCATAACACTAACTAAACATTTGACTGTTTCCCTCCCCAGCTAGGGTATCCGGCCAGGACCTGGACAAAACCAAGTAACTCATTCCAAGACAAAGAAAGCATGTTGGAAAAAAATATAGGGGGATAGAAGACAAAAGTGCCTCCCTGCCCATATGAGAGGTAAGGAACCCCACCCAGTTTGTGGGATCATGTGCTAGTGTCTTGATGAGACTTTAAGTTGATCTCAAACTAAGTATATTGATGGTATCCTCTTATAATCCAAATATGTTCCCTATTTGAACCAATTCCCCTTTGCTTTACTTTTTCTTGGAATCGAATGGATGTTCATGATATAATTTTAAATAAATAGTTCAACGATGATGATGATTTAAAAATATGAAAATCTTTTAATTCGTCTTTCAACCCATTTAAAACAATTGAAACTTCAGCATTCATACCTATCACATCCTTATAAACAAAATTTTATGATGTATTGCAATTGAACACAACAAACATAAATTGGTCGTATATTAATGTGGCACACCAAGGAACACATTATCTCTCCAAAAGCAAAATAGAAAAAAACAAAACAAAAACAAACTCAACTTTATCAGACATTATTTCAGTAATAATTTTCAGGAATTCAACAAGAAACAAACACAAACTGGGTGACTTGAATGAAATGAAATAAAGCCACCAACCCATCACAATTTCCATTATGATATTGTAACAAAGGTATTTGAAAACAATATTCTTAACTTTTAAAACATTTTCCTTACTTGTAACAAAACGTGAAAAACAAAAATATCTCACTGGTAACGAAGAACAACCCACTGTATGATGTTCTCGTATAAATTATCTGGAAATGTACAATCAAATTCATGCAGTAATAAATCAGGACCTCATATTTATTTTCCAGTCAACAGCATACACAAGGCTTTGCAAGCACCATTCTATCAAACCAACAAGTAACTTGCTTACTATATCTACAACCAGCAATTTACTGCCGCTATCAGTCTTCTCTAACGCGCGATGCAGTAAGTGATATGAAGGATGAGTGACAATGACCCCAGTGAAATCCATTCAATGATACCCCAATGACTATGACTTCCCCATTACATCATTCCACCCATTCCACCCATACCTCCCATACCACCCATGCCTCCCATTCCACCCATCCCTCCCATTGGATCCTTGTCTTCCTTTGGTTGTTCTGTTACTACTGACTCAGCTGTTGTTAACAGGGAAGCCACACCTGCTGCATCCATGAGAGCTGTCCTGACAACCTATTAAACAAAAAAACATTTAACAAGAAAAGCCATGAATAATGATAGAATAACTGAGGGGGAAAATTGCTTTGAGATGTCTCCTACAATGAAAACAAAGCAAGTAAGATAGAAAACTAATTAGATACCATATAGAATCATTCCCAAGATAAATCAAATCAACATTCACAGGAATACAACTACAGCTTGAGAAACATACCTTTTACTGTTCTTGAAAGTGAAAATTGCTTTTTGGTCCCAAACTATATTTTTATAATACAGTAATTTAATACAAACAATTCGAAACGTCACTTTCTCTGTTTTGCTATTGTGAAGGTTTTATTTTCCTTTTTGGAATGGATCAAGTGAGGAAAGGAAATCAACAAATTTTTTTTTCTGACAAAAATTAGATGCATTAATTACAATTTGTATTTGCATTATTACAAATTTTAAAACTATTCCCATCTTTGTTTACAACTTGTTTCATTATCAAGTTTGACACACGCTGTTTGATTCCAGTATGAGTTTTTCACAACTCGAAGGTCTTTACTGTCTACTCCGACCTTTTCTAAGATTTTGATGAGCGTTTTGTATTGTACTGAATCGAATCAAAAGCTTTGGAACAATCAATGAAGTGTAGTGATTTTTGTTTTGATTGACCTTTGCATTATTGTTTTCAAATTTAAAATTGCATTCACTGTACCCTTTTCTTTAACGAAACCAAACTGATCGTTCCATCAGACCTTTTTAACATATATAGTCAAATAATATTCAAAGAAATTGAAGATATGAAAGGTATCGTCATTGGAGAGCAGAATATGAATAACATAAGATACGCAGACGATGGTACTCTGATCGCATACTCTCCACAAAACGTGCAGAAAGCTTCAAATGGTGATCTCAAAGAATGACAACAACCCGACCTTTCATTTGTCAAGGAAAAGAGAGTCCATCAAACGAGTAAAGAAATTTAAATATTTAGGCATTATCATTACCCATGATGCACAAGATAGAAGATATGTTGTTTTTGTTTTTAAGGGTTTTACAGCGCTTGAAACACATTTAGGTCATATCAGCACCAGTAAAGAGAAAATGGGGTAGTTAAAAACTCTGTAATCACAATTAGAGCGTCAAGGAAAAAAGAAGACAAAGAGGTAATAGGTTCAAATAGGGAACAGATGTAGATTCCAAGGGCACAATATCATTGTACTTACTTTGAGATCACCTAAATGTTTCATCCTGACAAAAGCACCAGGTCCCAACAAAGAGGAATACACTCAATGTTTACAAATCATATATAAGTAGGACATACAATAATACAGTGCATAAAACGGAGATATTTACAAGACAAAAATACCATCTCCCAAAACAGATGGAAGGGGGGGGGGCAGTCAGGAACCCCACCCGGAGAGGATATAAAACAAAGAATAGTAATAGCAAAAAATGTGTTTCGTAAAAGTCGTCCAGTGGTGTTGACCAACAAGCTAAAGTTGAAAACCACAATGAAAGTAGTGTACTGGCAAAGGTATGAAATGGAAGAATACTGGTAGATACCATCAGAAATGGGCAGTTACGGTTTCTCTCCTTCTTGTGGAGGAGAGACGGAAAAGAAAAATTGGTAACATTTTGATTTTAAAAACAATGCAGACTTCATGAGCACAGCAGAGGATCTTGATACAGCTGACAGGAAACGTGCTAAAGAGTAAAAGCCACGGTGGATGATGATTCAAAAGGAAACTTAATTCTAAATATCAGACAAGCTCTGATATATTTTTACTACAAATTTGTCCAAATTCAACTTGATCTCATTATCTGCTGCAGTCTGACTTAAACGTTAATTCCACAAAGTTTAATTAGTATTTTGCAATTATTTTAAGACTAGGAATCTGTGGGACTTCAATGTCTTTTTATGAATACAGTGAAGCACGGAAATCTCAAAATCATGGTAATCTCAAACACATGTAAATTCCCAGTTACACAATTCCTCTATTTCTATTGTACTGGCAACAAGAAAATCATGAACACTATCGAAGGCTAACACGGAAATCTCAAATAAAATGGACATTACTTTCGTATTTGTTGGTAAAATTCTTTTGCTTTTATATTTGTGTTGAACGTAAACGAGAACTGCCGCTGCTATCTATGTGGCCTTAATAACTATCAACAGCTGGGGAGAAATGCGAGACAGATGCAGGACACTTGGCAGTCCTGTACCTACTAATAGAAAAAAGAAAAGTATTCCTACCTTGGTGGGATCAATAATTCCTTGTTCAATGAGGTTTACATATTCATTATTCAATGCATCATAACCAACATCGCCATCAGCATTTAAAACTTTCTCAACAACCACATGTGAATCAACACCAGCATTGTTAGCAATTGTCAAGGCAGGAACACGGAGGGCCTTTTTGACCAAGTTGACACCTGTAGATTTCAAAGAAGAGAATCAGTAATAATGCATAAGCTCATAACATAAAAAATAAATTAAAAAAAAAAAAACAAAAAAAAAAAAAGATGCTATGCTATTTACTACTAAAAAGGAAATTAGTATATATTTGAAATAATTGAGACTATCTTTCTACAGAATTTCTCCTGGATAACTGGAATGAAAGCCAGTAGTTAATTGGAATGATTCAAGAGTGCCCGAAAAATAGATTTTTTATTTTTTAATTTGCTAAAAAAAGAACTTTTTAAAAATCCGATAGTGATTAAGTGATAAAAATAGAGGGCAATTTCATGTAAGCATCACTTTAGGCTAATTTTTTTTTTTTAATTCAAACGAAGCCATGTATTGAGTTATCACTCCAGTTTCCTTGACTTTCATATTCCAAAAGAATTTAAAATTATGTTGACACTTTTTTATAAAAAAGATCAATGAAGGGAGGAAAAATGCTTTTTTCAGTCAAAATTCCTGTTTTACTTGACCGGGACAACTCGTTCAATTGTATTTGATATATTTCTTAGCCTAAAATCTGCTCATAAGCTTGATGGTTTCAATGATCCTGAATACCTATCTTGTTTGTCAATCCAAATACGTGAAAAATTTTCAAGATCGGTTAAAACTTCATCATAATTTTTAATAATTTCTAAATCATGTTCAAATGATAATTTTCTATGGTTTGTCCAAAGAGTAGAAAATATAGTTACGGAATAACATTTTTGGTAATTGAGTGACAAGATCATAAAAGATCACATATCTTTATTTTTTATGTATATGTAGAACCAAAATAGCTAATCATCATGGGTGTCGGTGACTGAGGGTGCCAAAATCTGAAATCTGGATTTGGTCACTCTCGAAACTTGAAAATACCTCCCTTCATAAAGCGGATCTAAAACCCAATTTCTGTTGTATGCCTTGCTACATAGCTATGCTATACATACAGGGATGTAAAATATAAAGCTTTAAAAAATCTGAATTTCAGAATAATAAAACATAACAATTTAACTGGTTGTTGTAGTGGCAGTGGTAGAGATGAGACGGTGGTGGTGGTTGTTTATGTTTATGTTTTTAAGGGTTTTACGGCGCTTGCAACACATTAAGGTCATATCAGCGCCAGTAAAAAGGAAGAAAATGGGATAGTAAAAAGTTCTAGAATTACAATTAAAGCAAAAAAGAAAAGGTGAGACAAAGGGAATTGGTTCAAATAGGGAACAGATGTAGATTCCAAGAGCACACTGTCAAAGTACTTGGTTTCAGATCACCTAAAAGTCTCATCCAGACACAAGCACAGGTCCCAAATATGAGGAATACACTCAAATGTTTACAAATCATATAATATAATATGTAAACTAAACATAATACAATGCATAACAGAGAGATGATTTACAAGGAAAAAAATATCATCTCCCAAAACTATAACTATACATTCGACTGTTTCCCTCCCAGCCAAGGAACTCCGGCAAGGGTCAGGACAAAACTAAGTAATCTCATTCCAAGACAACGACAGGAAACAATTGGAAAACAGGTACGGGGGGATAGAAGACACAGCATGTACCTCCCTGCCCACTATGGGAGGTCAGGATCCCCACCCAGGTGGTGGTTGTAGTAGTGGTGGCAGAGATGATGATTAGACCTGTAAATGAGCTCTATAAAAATTGACTGAAACTCTTCGTAATTCGTCGTAGCGGAAAAATCCAAAGAATCAAAATGAATAGTAAACAGCAAGCTCGCTTGAGCATAACAATGGCAGAAAACTAATTTACGCGGGAATTAATTAGGCTACATTGTTCCTTATAATTAGGTACCCAATCAGTGAAAAAACTAGAAACGGTCAACCAGTTTGTTTACAATGTGAGGCAATCGAGATGTACTGTAGCAATCCCTAACTTTCGATTTGAAGGAGTCTCCATAAAGCACTTTCGGCTTTCGCATTTTACTTTTTCATACTTTTACTTTCCTCCAGGTAAATGTGGTCAATTTTGGCTTAGACGAAACAGTGAAATTTATCACTCAGTGGCTCCGTTAAAATTAGCTACCATTGGGATCACGACAGGTTTGGAAAGTGGAAAAATAATTTCACGAAGGCTGTGCGAAAATACACTGGGATGTGTTCAGACAAGGCAATTCTAAAAAGTGGCGCTTAGTCTTGGCAATATATCTATCGTTAATATAAACGGCCCATAAGCTATGCCTAGAGCTGTGGAACATTCCTAATTACTTTACATCTACGATTCATGAACTCTTTCTTTCTTTCTTTCCCTTTTTAAAATATTTGAATTTGACAAATTGACTGATTTTAATTGACGGAGAATTTACAGGTCTAGATGATGTGGTGGTGGTGGTTGTAGTATTGATGATGTGGTGGTAGTTGTAGTAGTAGTGGTGGTAGATTTGTTTTGTTTATTAAGGTAGAGAGGGGAAACTGAAGGATAGAAAATGATGAGAGGATAAAAAATAATGAAAGATATATAGATAGAGAGATATGGATATATTATATAAAAAGAAAGAAAGACCTCTCTACTAGAATGTTATATGAATAACATCTCTCTCATTGTAAATAGCAGTGTTTTAAAAATGCTAGGTACATTTACAAATAATTTAAACAAATAAGTACAGTGCACTCTGGATACGTCGACGTTGCCTAAGTCGATTTTTACCCAAGTCGATTTTTTTTCTTGGTCCCTCCCCCTTCATCCTATATAACATTAGTAAAAAAAAAAAACAACTCCACATAAGTCGATGTCGCTTAAGTCGATGTACTTATCACTCATGACTACAATAAAATCACAAATAAACAAGTATTTCCATTGGTTAAAAAAGCTACCAGTAAGAATTTTAAGTGGTTAAGAATATCCACGAACGATTGGCGCACATCGATGTGATGTAGGTGCTTTGCCTGACGTCCGTGTTCAATGTACATAAGCAGTGAATAACTTTAATTTCCCCATCTCAAATTTTACATTGTCGCAACTTCAAGTTCAAGATTTTTTTTGGTTCTAATCCCAGGCCATCCTATGTAATGGCCCTCTTAATTAGTATCAATGTTATCAAGAAGAATTCAAGTCAAGTCTACAACTACAATGGCAAACCTATCGCGGAAAAGGAAGATTCGATGCATTTGGAAAGTTTGGCATGCGACAGAAAATCATCGCATAGGAAATTGGCAGACCAGCTATTTCTGTCTCGACGATTTACAAGAAGCATGACCTTGACCTAGAGGCTCCCACCCTTCCGTCTTTCGCGGAATAATTTCACTTAATTGGTATACATTCCACATTCAAAGCAAAAATTCCGCTTTTCACCTTTCCCCATCGAGGAAAATTTTTTAAAAAATCGCTAGTGAAAAAAAAGTGAGCTATGCCTTATTTCGTCAGCATCTCCTATGGTCAATCAACACACATTTTTGGAGGGGAGGGGGGAAGAGGGTCCTGACAAGGTTAAATCCATCCATTCAACACTTTGTTCTCAGACGGCCAGGACCTGTGTGTTATCTATTATTATTTGACCCCATTCTTAGTCTTTACACAATCTGTACATTTTTACACATTTTATAATTTTAATCATTTGAGTACTTTTGGATTGTCTATTACATTTTCTGCTGCAAAGCATGTCATAGTCAATAACAGTAAGTTGATTCCGCTTTTTTTTTATCTCAAATTCCGATTTTTATGTATTCTGATTCCTCTATGACTCTATGGGGCTATTGGGGGTAGGAGCCTCTGATGACCACTTCAGAGACCGCGCTATATGAACGGACATACTTATTCTAGATTGGGTTGCTTTGTTCAAATGCGTTTTTGCTCATTTGGTTACACTCCAGTTAAGTTGATTTTCGGATAAGTCGATTTTTTTCTCGGTTCCCCTGGGCATCGTCTTATCCGGAGTCCACTGTAAATACATAAATGAAAGTCCCTAAAGCATCACCTCGCCCAATCTCTTTCCCCTATCCTATGTCTCTTCATCTTATCCAAGTCACTTTTTTGACACTTGGTGCCAGCCTGACATAAGACATGATGGCATTGATTCTTCCGCCTTAAGTACTCCTCGTTCATGAAATATTAAAACAAACACATATTATTCTGAAACAAAACGATTTTTTTTTTTCGTACAGAAACTATCATTTTGCATATTTGCGTACTGGTCATGAAAATTCGTAAAAATTAAGTATTTTGTGTATAGCCAATGAAACCTTAATGTTGAAAAACCAAAGTCTTGAAGAAGAAGTGAAAAGGCTGTCCTCCTCTCTTTCTCAATCAAAAAAGAAATCCGAAAAGTACAAAAAGCGTGTGGACAGGTCATTAAAAAAAGACAAACTTCCATGGACACCCCGATCAAAAACTAAAAAACTATTGAAAGATAGCAGTAAAAACAAAAAAGGTGGCAAAAATTCAGTGAAAAGAACATTACAATATCATTTTGCATTCCTATAAGTCATCAAACATTTGAGGAATAGAAGGCGCATGTACAAATCCGTGAAACACTTGGCAGCTCTCAAAAAATATAAACTCTTGGAAAAATTCAGAAGCAATGTCAAATGCCTCCCAAAACGAGATCGTTTTTTAAATGATGGTCCAAAAATTCCAGATCGTGTCAAGCAAATACTAAGAGACTTTTTCCTGAAAGGTGACACTTCTAAAATAGCTCCAGGAAAGAGAAATACAATAACAAGAAATAAAGTCAAGAGACAAAGAAGACTATTATGTGACATTTGTACAAGCGATACATCTCTTGTAACCCATACGTATCATTTTCTTCATTCTGCCGACTTAAGACATTTTTGGTTAATACTAAAGAAAAAGGGGCAGAAAAACATGTAAAAAATGTGAAAACATTAACGTGTTTGCTTCAGTGCTTTGGAGAAAAGGAGTAAAGAATGTTCAAAAAAGTTGCCAGTCACATCAATAAATTTTCATTCATTTCCACAAAGTGATTTGATGCAACAGGTTTTCAAAGGTAATAATGGAGATATGCCTGAAGTTGCACCGGTTGACTTAAACAGTGACTGAAATGATGAACATGACCAAGATGACATAGACATTAAGGTGATGCTGACTGAAATTGATTATAATGGTTTTATCAAAAGATTGAATGGATGCAAATCATTTGATGAAGTGGTTGATGAATGTGAAAATCAAGCATTAAGTGTTTGTGAAATAGTTGGGGCAAACAGAAGTGTAATCAAAACTTGCATTGGTATTTATTAACAACAGGTTTACACATTTCATTCCAAATGATATGCCTATCATAATCAACGTTATGCATTTTTGTACAGAAATATGAATAATAAATTTTGTATTTGGAGCGCTTGACTAGTAGTTGATTTGTTTACAAATAACTTCTCCACCAGTGACGTCCAATCAAGGGACGCTACTCTTCCGCTAATCTCATTCCCTATACGTAGACTATGATAAACAATTTTTATTTTTGTCATTTTCCTATAAATTTTGGAGATGATGATTGCTCAAATATCTTTTGTTTTCAAAAACTGATTTCTGAGTAAAACAATAAATGTCATTTTGTTGTCAGAATTAGTATCAATGCTCTGTGTTTATTGTTTTTCAATGTTTTATTTCAATTGTCCAAAATGTGTAAACTTATGTATGTAATGTGACAATTTTATAAGCGTAATAGGAATGAGTCACATGTGGATCGTAATTCACAAATACTTGAATAAGTGACCACTGGAAACTGATTAAACCCTGTTATTACAATTTTATGTCGCATACATATCACAGAAAGCATACACAAAATAATGAGTATGTTGGAAAGACTTGATTTTTTAAAAAATTTGAGGACTAGAATTTGGCGTTTTTTTAAAAAAAGGCTGATATATCAAATAATCTAGATTGAGAGCTTTTTCTGTTCCTCGTTTTAATTTGCTAGTCGAAAAAGCATAATCCTTGGTCATGCACGGGCTAATTTCCATATATAACAGTCCAATGTATTTTTTTTTTTTATGTTCTCGAGATTGTCAAATCGGGACAGTACTATTTTATCAGGACCGTTGGCAGCTATGTTACTTTTGTGCATCCTGAATCTTAGTTTGGAAAAGAATAAGATTAAAAGCTATGTGAAAAAGTATAATCTGACATTCATTGTGAAATTCAAAAGTAATTACCCATTGCCTGATCCTCATTTTCTGGTTGCGTAGATTCCAAAAAGGCAATAGATCTTAGAAGAGCAGTACCACCACCAGGTACGATTCCTTCCTCAACAGCTGCTCTGGTGGCATTTAGAGCATCATTGATCCTGTCTTTCTTCTCATTTACCTCTACTTCACTGGAGCCTCCAACCTAAAATATTTTTTAGAAGTCATCAAAATCCGACATTTTATGCATCAAATATCATCAGCAAACTATATTTGTTCTCTCGAGAATATAGCTCATAGCGTAACTGCTAGCTCGCAAATAAACTTTTGTTATGTTTGGTGACCTCCAGAACCTTTCTTTTATTTTTGAAAGCGGTGGAGATTGTAGAGAAAAAGTTAATTTATTCTCTGTCAGGACTCTAGCACTTCTCTACTCAGCTCATTTGTTATTAGTCTTGTTCCCATGGTGATATGTTAGTGGCAACATTTATGGGAATGACGAAGGTAGAGATAAAAGGAAATACTTCAGAAAAGTAGAGAAAAAAAAAAATAAAATAAAAGATAAAAAACAAACAAACAAATAAAAAAGGAATAATGAGTAAGAGATTGAGGCAATAAACCCATTAAGCCTTCCCATACCTTGAGAACAGCAACACCATTGGAAAGTTTAGCAAGCCTTTCTCCAAACTTCTCTTTTTCATACTCAGATGAGCTCAGTTCAATTTCATCCTTGATCTGATTGATGCGCTTATCAATGTCTGCCTTCTCACCTTTACCCTGTAACAAAAATTTATATTTTTCCTCAGCAAATATCTAAAAACTCATAAAAGCAGGGAGGACATTTGGAGATAACATGTAGCAAAATGAATGCCAAAGAGCACAAATTATGCCAATTGGAAAGTGTTTTGCAAATAATATAGCATTAGATTAAACAGTACCACTAACACGAATGTTCGTCAAGCCAGTGATATTGGAATGCAAAATTAGCAAAGAATGGTATAAAATGTAAGATACAATGATACAGCAATAAAAAATAATATTGGAAATAAAATATATTTAATATAAGAATCATGATAAATGATCGATATACGGTATTTGCTTGTGCTATGACTTAATTAAGACTTGACTCGCAAGCGTACATAAAAAAATTGTCAAAGTGATGATTCTTGGATGACTTTGATGTTGCAAAGAGGAAATCAAAAAAGCATAAAGACAAACATGCCAGAAACATATTTTTCTGAAAGTCCTTAAAAAAAAAAACCCCAAAAAAAACAATGAAAGATATTATCAACTAAAATTAATGAAATAGTTTTAAATGAAACATGTATCTTCTTTCTGTGTAAAGCATCTGGGGTAAATAGACAAATGTAAATTATATAGATTACCAACACTGAAACTGGGAGTTTTCCAAGAAAATTTTAATCTATAAATTTCGGAGACATGAGGGAGAGCAGGAGATGGCTTGTAATTCTGGAGAACTAATATTTGGCCAGCTATGAGTATCATTTTCTGACTAGCTGTCTACATTTTTTAAAAAACTGTTGCAAAGGGAAAGTCAAAGAGCACAACATGTAACATGCTCTTTGAAAAGATTTTGCAATATTGTAGCATTCGAATCAATTGTACTGACAAGAGTATTGGTACAAGGAGTATGAATGCAAAAAACTGCAACTCAAAAGTGATATTGAGTTGCTAGAAGCAAAGCTGTAGACTATAAAAAGTAATAAACAAAACTGAATTTAACAGCTTCAAAAAAGAACCAAAAAAAAAAACAAATACAAAACATCAAAACCCTTCTTCAGCCAATAACAAAAAAAAAAACAACTAATTTTTTTTTTGTTTGTTTGTTGCTTTAGGTCTCTTCCAACACAATTGAGGTTATATGAGAGACCGCTGAAACAAAAAAACAAGCAATCTAACAAAAATAGTACAAATGTAAATCAAAATCATAACCTAAAGATATCATAAGCTAAATTATAAATAACCAAGAACAAACAGGCAGAAGATTTACAGAAAAAAAAATATCCCCTGTCAAAAATACAATCACAAACCAAAGAAGCAGGATAGGCTAGTAAAGAGAAGAAGAAACGACATCACTATCGGATCGTACACCCATGCGAACATCATAGGTATATGATTCAAGGGTGATGCTCCCATCCAACCACCCGCAAAAAAAACAACTAAAACAAATCCATTACTATTTAAAACCCCATATAGACGACAAAGAAAAAATAAGGACATAAATAATAATGCTTTAAAAGGAAATAAAGATACAGAAAAGAAAATATAAATTCATTATTTCATAGGTAAAATTGAAATAGCTTGGTTGTTTTTATTATAGGTGTAATATGTCCTTGTATAATTTCAAAATTAAACGAACTTACCTGTGATGTTGAATTGACTCTTGCGAGTCCAATTTCAAATGGGGAACAAATGAATAGAATCACGTGACTTTAACGTGTATGCACAGACAAGCAGAACAAATGATACGGGAGAGGAAAAATCCAATCTAACTAATAGTAGTTAATCCGTAACGGGTGGGCATTATTATTCAAATTAAACATCACAGGAAAAGTTCGTTTAAAATCTCATATCCCCTAATCCCCTTTGTTTTCTGTCACATTGAAATATTCCTCCAGTTCTTTCAATTCAGTTGAAGAATTTTTTCTTCCATCTTCTCAGTCTCGTCTCTCATCTCCTCTTCAAAGCACAAATCGTTTTGTAACATGTCCAGGTCATCAACTCCCTTTTTCTCTCACCCCCTTTCCTCGCAGGTTCATGAACAAATTTTTGTCCTTGTAATAGCAAATGAGTCAAATTCTTGAACCCCTCTACTATTAATCGCCCCAATTGTCTTTCCTCTCCATGGGTCTCTGTGATATTTAGACGTGAGGACCCCGTTTTTGCCGTCACCTTCATTTCTTTTTCTTTTGTGAAACAACACACTGTCTTTTTTTTCTTCTTATTTTTATATCCCTCTTTGTCTTTCGGAGAAGAAAGCTTCCCCATGGGTGAAAGACAAAGGACAAATAGTATATACTCCTCCATTGTCCCAGTCACAACCAAGGACCAAAATGTTTGTTATAACAATTAAACAGGTGGTGATGTACATATCAATTGAAATTACAACAAACAAGGAGGAAATTGTCTAAAATATAGTTCAATCAAATACAACTAAACTATATCACAATGATATTATAGTAATCCAAAAGGAATAATAATAAATGTTGAAAATTCTACAACACAAAACATGTCTGGCCTGTTAAGAGTAGAATATGAACTGACGAGTCACGTGATTCTATTCAATTGTTCTCAATTCGGAATTGGTATACGAGATAGAGATGAAAAGAAAAATCTAATGGAAAAAAATCCAAGATTTCCATCATTAAAAAGAAAACAACAAATCCAAAAAAGTCTGAAGTTCAATTAGGAAAGACCACTAGCAAATAAAATGGAACTTCTTCACAATGGTATATATCAATGAATCAGGGAGTGTTTTAGTTGTATTTTTTTTTTTTAAAAAAAAGGTCATGAAAAGTGCTTTGACTTTTACAGAGACAAGAAATAAGGACAACATGTCGCAACTTTTGTGATCATTCAATGGTTTCAAAATCAAAAACTTATGAACTGAGCTGTGATTCTGTATGAGACTAAGAAAGTGATGAAACAGCTAGCAACTCGTCTCAAATTTGATTTGAAAACATAATTTTTAAAACATTGAATATTACTGTATACTTATTTTATACCTATCTAATCCGATAATTTGTTTTTAAGGGTTTTACGGCGCTTGCAACACATTTAGTTTATTTCAGCGGCAGTAATAAAAGAAAATGTAAAAGTGCCCAAAAGAAAAGTAAGACAAAGAAGACTGGTTCAATTGGGGAACAGATGTATATTCCAAGAGCACACTATCAGTGAACTTAGTTTAAGATCACTGAATAGTCTTATCCAGACAAGAGCAGAGGATACCACTGAGAGGAATGCTAAAATGTTTACAGAATTTCCAAAACAGAAAACATGACTAATAATACACAACACAAAGATGATTTAAAGGAAAACAAATAATCTCCCAAAATATTTGACTGCTTCCTTCTCACCTAAGGACTCCAGCAAGGGCCAGGACAAAACCAAGCAATCCAATTCCAAGACTAAGACAGAAAGCAACTCGGATAATAGATATAAAGGGATAGAAGACACAGCAAGTGACCTCCTGCTCACCATGGGAGGTCAAAGAACCCCACCCAGTAACTTGATGTTTTTGCACTCAAACATAAACCAGGAGTGAAGAGCAACAGAATTATTAATGACCAACTTGCTCAAACCTTTAAGTATACCTTCTGACATACCTTCATCATGAGTGTGTCGTCTTTAGTTATGGTGACTTCTCCAATTTGTCCAAAGTCTTGCATTTGAATGTCTTCCAACTTCAACAAATTTGCATCATCACCAAACACCTGCCAAAGAGAAATGAAGTGAATAACAATCATCTCTTTATACATCCCAAACAACCCGCACAGCTGCTTAGGTGGCATTAGTTAAAAATTTCACACAGATAGCAAATATGACAAAATGAGCACAAATATTTATCTAAATCATAGAAGATTGAAAAGATATTTCAACTATCTCTTTTATTTTTCAACTTATATTAGCTAAACAACTTTTTATATATGTATACAAAAAAGAAAAAGAGAAAAACAGAAAAGAAAAAAAAAATCCACCCGGAAGATAATGTACTAAATGATAATGATTAGATCTAAGAAGATACTTGCTCTGCTGAGTTAAGTCACTTTTATTTGTTGTGAAAAAATAAAATATGATTCCTAAAGTAACTTGATGTTTATTTGCATTTTTCTATAGTGTGCGGTAATAAGGTCTAAGGGAGTTAATTTTTGACATGTTACACCGTTCAGTCCCTTGATTACGGTACAGGTTTCTTCAAAATGGAGACCAATGCTTTCAACATAGTGGATAATGTATCGAAAAAATGCTACAAAGAAAAAATTGAATGTGTGAATGGGATTGATCCATATCACATAAAATCTGGAAAACTGGACAAAGGATGTCAAGACTTATCCTCCAATCACGTACCGTCATATTTTTTATCTATATATTATTAATATTATTGTTTTTAAAAAATAATTATTGTTGTTATCATCACCGTCGTCGTCATCATCATAATCATTATTATCACCATCATCTGTTTGGTTTCTTTTATTTATTTTTTATTTTTGGAGCGAGGTAGTCTATTCTTTTCTCCATTTTTGTTTGGCCTTGTTCCGTTTGAGAGCATGAAATTCTTAAATTTGTTTTTATTTTCCGTTATTTTTTTTTGTTTTGTTAAATATATTTTATAAAAATAATTATTCTCTGATGATTTGCTCCATGTTTCTGATCGAGATTATTTATTTATCTATATCTCTGATTATATTGTTTCTTAACAAGTTTTTTTCTCTTTTTCTGCATTCTCCTTTCTTGCCTCAATTATATTGTTTCTGAGCAAGGTATTTTGTATTACACACATTTTCTTTCTATCTGATTGCCTCCTGAATTTTTTTTTTTTTAATTTATTTATTCTTTTAATATGTACTTTTTGAGATTGGAGTTGGTATGAAAATTACAATTTGCAAGGAATGAAAGGATATGAAAAAGATTTAAAAGAAGAAGAAAGAAAAAAAAGGAGAGGGGGCGGCACTTATCCTTTGCAACGCACTGTAGAAATAGAAAGGGAAAAAAAGTGGCGGAGCTAGGATTAGAGATCTCGACATGCCGTCTACTAAGACAAGACAATTTTACCCATTCAGCCATGACATCAACATGAATGTCGATGCATCTTGTGTATATATAGTAACCTACTGTCCAACTGATATATTGTTGGGTTATTCTATACTTTTATTGGTATTGACAGTACAAATCCTCAGCATTTTGACAGTTTTGTCTTGACTCAGCCACAATCAGTTGAAGTTCCCAATGTAAACGTCAACGCGATCGAAAGTTAGTGGTCTCACTTCAAGGGAAGCAACCGTGGATGATATAAGTGTGACGTCATCGGTAATAATTGGTTTTTCAGTACTGTCACTCCATAACTTTAAATAAAAAATGTCACTCTGTAACCAAAATAATGCCACCCCATAACTGCTGACTATAGGATGTAGAAAAATTGAAATTGAGCCAAAAAGGTCAAGGTTATAAATCTTAGCATTTGTATCACTTCTTGGTGAAGTGAAGAACACCCTAATAAAGCCAACAATTCAATAAAATATTACAATGAACCAATTAGGGTGAAAATTCTTGGGACTTACTTCAAACCTTCTGTGCATCACATCTACAGTGAAAAACAAACATCTTTCAATCTGATAAGCTAAATGTGCCACAAACAGCTGAAAATTGAATTAACTTTTTACTGAAACGTCTGTATAACCATGTAATTACCCACCTAAGCTCTGGCCCATAAAACACCCATTGCCTGGTTGAATAAAAAAAAAAAAGTAGGTAGATCCAATGGCTTTGCATAAAAAAGTCAACCTACCACTCCACCAGTTGCAATGGCCATATCAGCAAGGGTATTCTTCCTGTTATCTCCAAAGCCTGGGGCTTTCACTGCACAAACCTGGAGGCCAACTTTAATTCTGGTCAACACAAAAATATAATAAATTTAATAATCAAACAAAATTTTTGATAAAAGCCTTGCCAACATTAAATATCCACAATAGGAAAAAATCTGAAGATATTCTTAGAAATTATTATACTCAACATAATGGAATTATTAGATAAATGGCATTAAATCATTGACATAAAACACGCCTGATGTTGAACAGAAGCACACACCTTGTTCACCAGTTAAATCTATACAAACAATGCATCAAGGTGTAACAATTTAGTACAAGTGACTTTCTGACACACCAGTCAATGAGATGTGCAAAGTTCTATTGTGCAAGCAAGTAACGATAATTCAGACCTGGTATTCAACAAAATTGTCCAAAAATGTTCCTGGAATGTACATCACCATGTTTTACGTAATTTTGCTTTCATAGATTGTAAAATGATGAAAAAAAAAAAAAGACTAAGAAGATTTTGGCAATAATGTCAAAAATCGAAATCCAACAATTGTCAAGACATTTTACAAGTGTGATTAATGATAAACAAAATAAATTCTATAAAATATGTTCTTTGCACTGCAAACCAAACAAAGACATTGCTCAGTTACATTGTACATGATACAAGAATTGAATTTAATTTAGCACATTTTAATTTGCCCATTATCTAAAAAGATAACAAGCGGTAAGCAGATGTGCCAGATTATTACTGAAACCCAATAAACAGAAATAAGATATATCCACCTTTTTAAAACAGCGATTGAACTTAGAGATAGATACCCTAAACAAGACTGCATTTCGCTGTAAATTGTGATAGCATAAAAAGAATAGTTACTCCAAACCAGTAATTTTTCTCTTCGAATAACGGCCAAAAAACCTTCCGAGTGCTCTTACCCTCTTCACTTGTCTGCATTGTAAAAATCAGCATGTTAATAAATTGCTTTAAAATTAAAACCATTATAAACTTTATAGTAAGATTTTAAAATTAAATAAATAAAAAGCTAAAAGTGATACAGAAGTTGTTATCTGTAATTCAAAAACACTGTCCTGGAACGAATTACTACTATTTAATAGCCTGATAATCTTACTCTTCCTAAGTTTTCTGATTGCTTTTATCTAGTGTGAAATTACATATTTCAAATTTTACTTTTTTCATCCCATTAAACAGAGCACCACAAAAGTTCTTTTGAAGCGTTCTGCAAAATTAAAATAATAAGGTATAAATCAGGCCAGTAAAAGGTGAAAAAATAATCTGACAAAAATATGGATTAATAAACAAAAGATTTGACACATCAATTGACTAGTCAAATCCTGTCACTTTCCCCAACTCATTTATAATACAAAATAAGCAGGTCCTTATTTTATGGTACCAAAAAAAAATATCAATGATGATTCTGTTTCGGATAATAAATTTATTGAAATTTAGTAACACTTGGTGTAACAAAATGCATTGGTCTGGGTGATCTTTATCCTCGTTTACTCTGGGAAATTCCAACATAAACAGCCCATCCCCATTTCTATCTTATTTAACAAATTTCTATTGCAAAGTGAAATTCTAGAATACTGGAATTTTGCCAACGTTGCCGCCATTCATCAAAGGCAATAGAAACTAACTAAAAAATTACTGACATATTCGATACACATTGTGCAGAAATATAGAATTAATTCTCCAAGACAAAATCATGAATCTTTTACCATATCACAAACTTTCAGTCCTGATATAGAGCGAACGTCCCTTGTGTACTTCAATAATTACATGTCAAGAGAGATTTGTTTGTTTGTTTTTAAGGGTTTTACAGCGCTTGCAACACATTTAGGTTATATCAGCACCAGTAAAAAGGAAGAAAATGGGATAGTAAAAAGTTCTAGAATTACAATTAAAGCACCCAAGAGAAAGTAAGACAAAGGGGAACTAGGAACAAATAGGGATCAAATGTGGTTTCCAAGAGCATGCCACCAATGTACTTAGTTGGAGATCACCTATAAGTCTCATCAGGACACAAGCACAAAATCCAACAAAGAGTAATACACTAGACCTGTAAATGAGCTCTATAAAAATTGACTGAAACTCTTCGACAAACTGAAGATTCAATTATTTTTTAAAAAATAAGGGCATCATTGGAGAGGAGAGTGATAAATACAATACATTAAAATAGTGGGTGTTACTTCTTACTGGAAGTATGACTGCCATAATTTGATGTAGAAGGAATGCTAAATAAGCATGTCATTCATATAGGTAAAGATGACTTCATCAAAGTCATATTCCTGCCTCTGGAATTTTTTTTGACATAGAAAAATAATCACCATTATCATCTTTAACTTCTAGCCATGACCAATTGAATTTATTCCTCACACTCACATATTTAACTTTATTGATGCTCGACAAGTCTGAATTGCGATCCACGAACAGCTCAGCCATTGTGAGAACATTAGAATAATGTAGCAATGAGCAAACTCGATTTTCAATCAGTAAATGACAGAGAAAAAAAAACTTAAATAAATATGACTTCTGGCCAATACACTGAATTATTAAGTAGAAGTGAATTATCAAGAAGAAACTTCGGCAGGCGTAGCGGAAAAATTCAAAGAATCGAAATGAAGGTAAATCGCCACAAAATAGCAAGCTCGCTTGGGCTTGAGCAAAACAATGGAAGAAAACGTCCTGATTTGCACGGGAATTAATTAGGCTACTTACCATTGTTCCTTATAATCAGGTACTCAATCAGTGAAGAGACGGTCAACCAGTTTGTTTACAATGTGAGGCAATCGAAATGTGCTTGTAGCAATCTATCCTAATCTAACTTTCGATTTAAAGGTGTCTCCATCATCTACCAGAGATGTTACTTCCGGCATTCGCATTTTATTATTTTTTTTTATACTTTTAAAACCCAGCTTGTAATTGTGGTCAATTTTGGCTTAGACGAAACAGTGAAATTTATCGCTCGGCGGCTCAGTTAAAATTGGCTACCGTTGAGATCACGACAGGTTGGAAAGTGAAAAAATAATTTAACAAAGGCTGTGTGAAATTACACTGGCATGTGTTCAGTCACGCCAATTCTAAAAAGCGCCGCTTAGCCTTGGCAATAAATCCATCGTTAATATTAACGGCTCCCATGAGCTATGCGTAGCGTTATGGAACACTCCTAATTACTTTACGGTCATTCGACTACGATTTGTGAATTCTTTCTTTCTTTCCTTTTTTTTAAATATTTGAATTTGACAAATTGACTGATTTCAGTTAATTTACTGAGAATTTACAGGTCTAATACACTCAAATGCTTACGTTATACATTAAAAATAACAAATATAATAATACATAACAGAGAGATGATTTACAAGGAAAAAAATATCATCTCCCAAAACAATAACTATGCATTTGACTGTTTCCCTCCCAGCCAGGAAAAAACCAAGTAATCCCATTCCAAGACAAAGACGGAAAGCATTTTGGATAACAGATATAAGGGGATAGAAGACACAGTATGTACCTCCCTGCCCGCTATGGGAGGTCAGGATCCCCACCTATGTTTTTTTTTTCTGATTAGGGGGAAGTTGTAATAATTTTCTTTTAAACGCACCTACAACTGTACTACCATGCTTGAAGTCTAGTACCCCCTCCCCCACCCCCTTCCTTTTCGACCATCTGGTGCCATAGACTGTCGGAATAAAAATGATAGTGTCACCAAAACTCATGCAACTGGGCACAGATGTCAAAATATGACATAAGATCCCCCACTTGACCTGAGCTTCTATCGGAGGAAAATGACAGGCAAAATCAGGGGAAAATTTCTGAGAAAATCCCAAAATACAGCGGATCTGTGGAAGATTTTCACACTGATCTAATATTAAGCTTTGGAGCTACCATACTAAAGACAATAATAAAACGTCTCAATGTCGATGGGAGACTGAAAACTAAAAAATAACAATGGCAGAAATCAGCCAATGGGGTGAAAATTTAAAGGCTCAGGTTGAGGTTGTGGTTGTAATGTAAAAAGAAAAGCTTCTAATTCCTATATAATTAGGCAAGACAAACTAGACTTTGATTGTGAGGTGAGATTCAGAGAATCAAACCTTATAGATAATTGAATATAATTCTAAGATAGTTAAGAAAAAAAAATTGCATTTCATTTTGGAACCAATATAAGATAGAAAAGAGCAGAAAGTCCTTTAATAGATCTATAGAGGGGATATTCCAGGCCCAGCAACCTATTCAGAGAACTGGATGGATTGAGGAACCTTTATCCTGACAGAATGCAAATGAAACATTTTTCCAATTTATCAAATACACATTCATTTTTGCAGTCATGTAGTCATTCTTTTCCAATTAGATAAAATCATTTCTGAAGATGTTCCTTTCATCATAATTACAAAGCAATTATCTGATTGTTTTGTAAATGAACAAGAGCATAATGTGGCACACTTAAATTTGCCCAACATCTATGAAGATATCAAGCGGTAAGCATGTGTGCATGAAAAAAACCCACATTTTGTTTGATGAAATCATTACATAAATATCCAGCTATTATGGGTAACGAACAGAGATCAAATATCATAATACAAAAATAATAAACCATAACCATAAAAAAAAAAAAAAAATTCTATTACACAGCATAGACATTGTGCAAATTACATTTACACAAACTTGAATGTTCTCAGGGGTAAATATACAAAAATGAATAAGAAATGCCAAGGGGTTTTATGATTTTATGTTTTAAAGGATTTAACTGCATTTACGACACATTTAGATCATTTCAGCACCAGCAAAAAAGAAGAAATGGGAGAATAAAAATATTTATAGATTTAAATTGCAAGAAAAAGTAAGTCAAAGGGGAATGGTTCAAATAAACAATTGTAGATCCAAAGAGCACACTATCAGTGAACTTCGTTTGAGATCACCTAAGAGTCTCATCCAAACACAAGCACAAGTCCCCATTAAGGGGAAAACACACAAAATGTTTATAAATCATGATATTCAAAACAAAAAAATATCTCAACTGTACATTTGACTGTTTCCCTCTCGGCTAGGACAAAACAAAAGTAATCTCATTTCAAGATTAAGACAGAAAGAAAGTTGGAAACATATAGGGAGATGGAAGACACAATAACTGCCTCCTTGCCCACTATGGGAGGCAAAAAGATCCTACCCAGCAAGTGGCTCTTGTTTGTTTTGTTTTCAAGGGTTTTACGTCGCTTGCAACAAATTTAGGTCATTCAGCGCCAGTAAAAAGGAAGAAAATGGAATTACAGTTAAAGCATCCTAAAACAAGGGAGACAAAGGGGAACTGGGAACAAATAGGGATCAGATGTAGATTCCAAGAGCACACTATCGGTGTACTTAGTTTGAGATCACTGAATGTATCATCTAGACACAAGCACAGATCCCCGCCAAGAGGGAACACACTCAAATGTTTACAAATCATACATATGTAAAAGGAAAAATAATACAGTGCATAACAGAGAGATGGTTTACAAGGGAAAAAAATATCCCCCAAAACTAACTATACATTTGACTTGTTTCCCTCCCAGCCAGGGTAACAGGCCAAGACAAAACCAAGTAATCTCATTCCAAGACAAAGAAAGAAAGCATGTTGGAAAACAGATATAGGGGGATAGAAAACATAGTATGTACCTCCCTGCCCACTATGGGGGCGAGTGGCTCTAAGGCAACCTGAAAGATCAAAATCAAGTAATAAAGTCCATTAGGAAATATGAGTAAACCAACCTGTTCAGTACCAAAGTGCTCAAAGCTTCTCCATCAACATCTTCCGCAATAATAACTAATGGTTTTCTGGCTTGATTGGCAAGCTCAAGGGCAGGAATAATAGACTGTACATTTGAAATTTTCTTCTCACTAAGGAGAATAAGAGCATCCTGGAATTCACATTTGGCACCTGAAAGGATATTAATATTCATAAGTTGATGTGAAATTACCTCATCATACAAAAAGACTTACACTGCTGTTGAAAGGCTTTCTAGAAATGCCTACGAAAACGCATTTCTTCTAATTTTGTGGGAAATATTATGCTAAAACCAAAGCACTATCTCCACTGAATAGAAATCTTTTTGAATTTTGAAAATCCAGTAATAAATAAAAGTTATGCAGCTTCAAAGGTGTCATTTATTTGGATGACCCCAAAGAGAGTACTTATCATATTCCCTCTGGATAGTTTTAGAAATATTTCACTCAAAAGGCCAAACATCTGCTTTTAACTATTTCCTAGTGATCACTAGATGTTTGCCATTTGACATAATCTAAAATGACCTCTTCACTGACTGCCAACTTATATTCCTATTCATTGATAAACAGCCTCGTAGTGAATTTTTTAAAATACACACAAACAAAATCACCATGGCCCTTGTTTCGCCTTGAATCCCCGCCACTTCGGGTTACCAGTGAGTTGAATGAAATAAACAATGGTAATTCCTTTTGTTTCCAATTTCTCCATTAAAATTTCACGAATTTCAAATTTTTATGCTTTTTCTCGGTAAGTACCACCACCATGTCCATTTAAAATTGGTAAAACCATTCTTAAGAATAGATTTTCATATCTGCTTAAGATATTTAAATAATCTGTCCAGTATTGGTAGATAGCTAGACAATGAGCAATGTATTGATATTTGTCAAAATCATTACATATCCCGGCCTTTCTTCTGTAAAATTTGACAAAGTTTTAGCAAATTAAATGCCCCTTAGATAAAATTAGAGATTCTTTATTTTTCAATTAAATGATCTATTAACAAATTGTTGAAGAATTAATATCAGATATATTTTTGATAAACACTTGAGTCAAAATACAAAACATGTTCATCCAAGTCTCGAAATAATTTCAGAATTAAAAGAAAAAAGACAAAATGAAGACCATTTGTATTTCGGTTATGAAACTTTTTAAAATAGGAAGAGAAAGACACCAACAAAAATGTGTTGGAAAATGTGCATTTAGGATATAACTTTATCTACTGAATTTATCACAGCAATGTGCAAAGACAGGACAGAAATTCAAATCCTGAAGTGCTGGGTGACAACTGCAATCTGGTGAACTTGTGACTAAAATGAAACAATACAAACCCTTTGACGTATTCATAAAGTATGGTGAAATGTAACCCCTGTCAAATTTCATTCCCTCAATGGTTTCAAGTTCATCTTTCAAAGTTTTTCCATCCTGTGATAAAAACAAAATGAATAGTCTATATAAGTATCCATATAAACCAAAATTGTCTCATTCCATAGAGGACACTAAGCCACAAGTAAATGACAAATGATATTAAGGGGATAGAACAGCTAGAACCTAGGATAGCCAAACCCCTCACGTAAAGATAATCTGTAATTTTAACACATTTACATCACAAATAAGCCCATTAAGAATCTATCATTCTTTTTGGAACTAAACTACCTGTCATAAGAGCTTGTCCAGAGCATGGAATTAGTATTTGGAGTCCCTTATTTAAGTGACAGTCTGTTAACACTGAGAATGTACAAAGACGCGCTACGAGACTTTTGCCTGATATTCGACAGCTCTCCTAATTAGAACGATTAAAGTAACTAAATTTGCCTTCACTAAAATATATATAGACTCATGCATGGTTCTTACAATATGGTTTATGTTTTTTTTAAAATTATTCCCATGTTACACACACTAGGGGAGATAAGTTTAAGATACTTGCTGAAATATGTAATTTGTCTATAAGGACAAATAATCTAATTCAAAGAACTGTGACAATTTGGAATAATCTAAAGTTTGAGACAAAAAATTCTAATTCAATTAATATTTTTAAGAATGCCATTGATAAAGAACTTACCAACATAATATTTGATTTTGATGAATAATGTAATGTGACATTGATTATTATTGCATTTTGTCAATTATTTGAAACTCTCGAATGTACAAAGTTGGACATGCCAAATGAATGTAAATAGTTAATTATACTACGAATATTGTTTGTTTTTAAGTTTTAAGGCGCTGGCAATACATATCAGCGCCAGTAAAAAGGAAGAAAATTGGATAGCAAATACATTCTAGATGTACAATTAAAAGGACTTGAGGAAAAAGAAGGAGAAAAGGGAATGGATCAAATAGGGAACAAATGTAGATTCCAAGAGCACACTATCAATGTACTGAGTTTGACATCAACATCACCTAAAAGTCTCACACCAGCACAAGATCCCACTAAGAGGAATAGACTCAAATGTTTACAAACCATATGTTAAAAATTTTAAAATAACAGTAAATAACAGAGAGATGATTTACATTTACAAGGAAAAAAATATCATCTCCCAAAACTATAACTGTACATTCGACTGTTTCCCTCTCAGCCAAGGACTCTGACCAAGGGTCAGGACAAAACTAAATAATCTCATTCATAGACAAAGACAGAAAGCAATTGGAAAACAGATAAAGGGGGATAGAAGACACAGCAAGTACCTCCCTGTCCACTATGGGAGGTCAGGAACCCCACCCAGACACTTTAAAAAAAAAATTTAATACTCATTATCAATTAACATCGAATGCTGTTTATATAATTGATAAATCGTATCTATGCATAAAAGTTACAGAGCATTTAAAGGTTATTAGAACCTATTAGCTCTTAAACGGTTCAATATGATAAAAGTAACAAACAGCTAACAATATTACCTTTACTGTTATGACACCATCTCTTCCAACTTTCTTCATAGCATTTGAAATCAATTCTCCAATGGCCTTATCACCATTTGCTGAGATTGTTGCAACCTAACGGAAAACATTGAAATGAAGACAAATATTTCTTTTTAGGACGATAGAATATAAATTTTGCAATGAGCCAGACATCTAACGGCAATACCACCAAATAGGACTAACAGCCACAAGCTATAGAAAAACCTTGTTATAAAAAGAAGAGAGGAATCAGACAAGTACACTCCAGCGCGGTTTCCTTGAACTAATTCGAATGTCCCAATTTTTTTTCTCCTTATTATTCTGTTATCATTCCATTCCATTCCTCAAACTAACTTTAAGCTCGAACACAGTTTCCTCAAACTAATTTCACCCAGCCAACCTAAAAAAAATATTAATTAAGCGTATTAAAAAAAAATTTGACTGGTGATATCAGCTGATGATTAACTGTGACATTGATAGTCATGTATGTGTGTATCTATCTACACTGCAGGTGTGTGTATGATACACCTGCAGACACACACAGACTCTATTGCTGTTTCACATAATCGACAACTTTCTGCTTATTCTTATCACTTCACCAATTTCGATGCCACAGGCCATGATTTGAAAATGGTTGGCACGACAGTAGTAAATGAATGTTGTGATACAGCACCCCCCCCCCCCCCCCCCCACTCCTTGTAACATGTCATGTATATAGTTATCCCCCTCAACATATCAATAAAGTAAATACATAATAAGGTTCTGTTTATTCATCCTCAAGCGGAGATTTATCTTTGGGCCTTTTTCCAAGGAATTACCGGTGTCAGTTGCAGGTCATCACCGCAAATTGAGCTAGGGAGAGGTGGCTTTCTTCGGGCCACATAATGTAGTGAATACTCAAACTAGGTGTATTTCGGGTACGAAGCAGATACCTTACCGCTGTTACACTGCCCCCCACCCCCCTCCATCAAGTCATTTTTGGCAAGGCACGATGTCCTTGAACATTTTTGCACGTCCAAGGAAACTGTGCTGGAGTGTATTAATCAACTAGTTCGTGTGCAATGAGAAGCAATCAAGGAGTAAAAGTATGGAATAGACCTGTAAATGAGCTCTATAAAAATTGACTGAAACTGAAACTCTTCTTCGTAATTCGTCGTAGCGGTAAAATCCAAAGAATCAAAATGAAAGGTAAACAGCAAGCTCACTTGAGCAAAGCAATGGCAGAAAACTAATTTGTGCGGGAATTAATTAGGCTAATTACCATTGTTCCTTATAATTAAGTATCCAATCAGTGAAGAAACTTAGAAACGGTCAACCAGTTTATTTACAACATGAGGCAATCGAAATGTGCTTGTAGCAATCAAATAACTTTCGATTTGAAGCTGCCTACATAACGAACTTCCTGTGTTCGAATTTTTCTTTTTCATACTTTCCCTGTCCTTCAAGTAAATGTGGTCAATTTTGGCTTAGACGAAACAGTGAAATTTATCGCTCGGCGGCTCAGTTAAAAATGGCTACGACAGGTTTGGAAAGTGAAAAAATAATTTCACGAAGGCTGAATGAAAATACACTGGGGTGTGTTCAGACACGGCAATTCTAAAAAGCGTTGCTTAGCCTTGGCAATATATCCAACGTTAATATAAACGGCCCATGAGCTATGCGTAGCGCTGTGGAACATTCCTAATTAACTTTACAGTCATTCGACTACGATTCATGAATTCTTCTTCCCTTTTTTAAAATATTTGAATTTGACGAATTGACTGAATTCAGTTAATTGACTGAGAATTTACAGGTCTAATGGAAGTAATAAGTAAGTCAACAGTCTTGAGTTTCAACCTCGAAATTTTTCTGGTACTTAATTTTGACTGTTCACATTTAACTATTTCACAAGTTTATTTTTCACAGTTACAAACAGGGTTCCCACCTCTCAGCTAAAACCAATTCACAAGCTTTCAAGATTTTCTAGGTTGTGCATAGCATTAAATTCAGCTAGATTTCAAGACCTCGTGTACAACCTAGACATTAATGTTGATGTTTGGGATGAAGAAAGGAGTTAAAACTACCTGATGTAGAATGTGATGTATCAAGCAAATACAGATTACCCTCTAGTTTGGTTAGCTAGCTGGTGAAAAAAAAAAAAAACCCAACCAAATTTGAATTTGGTACGACCTAAGAGCCCTCTCTTTTGTCTGTGACAAAAAATCCTGAAACTTCGCTGAAAAAAATTATCATCACAAGTCTATAATAGCATTATTAATATTATGTGATTTGACAATAGAAGTGAAGTTATATAAAAACATACACACAAATGGAGAGGACAAGAAAACTAAAAGAATTTACAAAAATGCAAGAAAACTGAAAGTATTTATAATAATGCTAAATAGTATTAAATTTTCACAAACCTGAGCAATTTCTTCAGGGGTTGTGACTGGCTTGGACATCTTCTTTAACTGGTCAACCACATTATCAACAGCATTCATAACGCCTACAAAACCCAAATGATAACATCAAAACCTAAGTGCAATAAATTGCAATACTATCAATTAGTCTAATAGAATAGACTACTATGAATATACAACACAGGAACAGCACAAATGATAGTAATAACAATAACATAGCTGCCAACTTTTCAAAAATAAAATAAGGAACACCCATTTGGCCTGGCATGAGGGGACGACGTGTGCTTTTATAAGGACCAATACACAAGCACAATTGTAAAATAAATTAAATAACGTAGGATGTTTAGAAATGCATAACTGCCAACCTGGTACATCACTTGAGAGGGCGTGTTGGGGTAAAAATTAGGGAGATTGGCTAAAAAGTAGGCGAATGCATATATATTTTCTTTCATGCAACATAATGGTCTTTAAATAGTACACTATAATAGTAGTTATATTAAAGTGAACCTCTAAATATTGGAGAATTCCTACCTCTTTACTTTGACAAGACAAACACACCTAAAAATGGAATATACTTATTTCTCTTGAACTTAAAAAAAAAAAAAAATTAGAATCAGATCAAGATTTTTTTTTTGAAAAGGATTGAATTTATATTTCATAAATTAATAAAGGGAAATAATCATTCTAATGTTTAAACTATATAAGCAATTGATTTTCTGATTGAATACCTTCCAATCAAAGATGATTTAATTTAATCTTTAATTAATATTATATTTGTAACAAAGAGTGAAAGTATCAATACTGTCTGAGAACATTAAAAGTATATTCGAGGCTAATATGCATATTTTATGCAAATCTCCAATACACTATGAAGGGTTTTTAGTGAAAAACAGGAGTCACAACTCGAATTTTTTAAATAGTTGAAAATCATTTATGAAAAAGAGGATAATTCAAATTAAAGAGCTACATAGGAATGGAGAATATGCTGTACTGATTTAAACCCTGCTGGACACCAATAATAATAATAATATTAATAATAATAATAATAGTAGTACCTCGTAGTAATAATAATAATTCATTAGAAATTAGCCAAAAATTACAAAATACTGATTTTGAACTAAAAATACGGACTTATGGACTCAGTAAGTCCAATACGGAACAGATATGCAATAATAACAACAACAATAGGCAGATTCTTCAGAGCACATTTCAGGATTTACTTTTTTGGACCAAATTTGGCCAAATTTGAAAATTGATGTATTTGGTATCATTTCAAAGAGAATAAGCGCTTTCAGAAAATATAAATATCTTAAGCTAGAGCACCTTGACACCAGTGTATAAGCCAAAAGAGTTACCTACTCCTGTAATATCACAATATGGCATTTATAGAAGATTGACCCTATTTAAACACCCTTAACAAAAGAGGTAGTGATGATGAGACGGTGATGGTAGTTGCAGTAGTAGTAGTGGAGTGATGATGATGTGGTGATGGTTGTAGTAGGAGCAGGCATGTAAACGGTTGGTGAAAAAATTGTCGGAACGTTTTTAACATAGACCAACAGGACAAAAATATGGATTAATTAATAAACACAACACAGATATTTCACGTCAATTGATTAGTCAAATCCTGTCGCTTTCCCTAACTCATTTATGATACAAAATAAGCAGACCCTTATTTTATGGTACCAAAAAAAAATCCCAATTATTTGAGAGAGTAAACACATTTCTGGGCCCAGGTCTTAGTTGTAAAATGAAAGGAAGAGAACAATTCCTACAGTTTTGAAGGATGTGTATCTAATGCTTGACACGAGAAGCTGCTTATCATTGTTCCTGTTTGTTTGCGTTAAATTTTTAAGACGATTCTTTCGTTTATTTGGATTAATTCTTAAAAGAAGAAGAAGAAGAAGAAGAAGAAGAAGAAGAAGAAGAAGAAGAAGAAGAAGAAGAAGAAGAAGAAGAAGAAGAAGAAGAAGGAGAAAAGAAGAAGAAGGAGAAGGAGAAGAAGAAGAAGGAGAAGAAGAAGAAGAAGAAGAAGAAGAAGAAGAAGAAGAAGAAGAAGAAGAAGAAGAAGAAGAAGAAGAAGAAGAAGAAGAAGAAGAAGAAGAAGAAGAAGAAGAAGAAGAAGAAGAAAAAGAGGGGTGGTCGCGCGTGAAGGAGGAAAAAGAGAAACATTTAATCAATCACGGTCATGAGGAAAGAAAACTTCCGCTCAGAGAGCAGTCAATCGAAGAAAAATGTTTATTTCACATTATTTCTTTCCCGGTTGACTTTTAGATTGAACCAAAGAATCCATTGGAAGGAAAAGAGAGAGCTGGAGAAATGCGTGTGTGTTGGTAGCAAAATAGAGAAAAACGACCAGGTCAGACACACGCTATATGTGCTAGTTGACTACGCTTGTGTTTGACGACTGCGATCCTCTTTCTATCTGCGGCACAGTAAGCAGGCAGTGAATACATCCATGTCTAGTGGAACGTTTAGGTGAAATGATAATAGCTGACTAGACAGTCTAGTTTTGTTTTGTCTTTGACACGACATATAAAAAGTTTCTTGTTTTGTTTTTTTGAGTTGGCATTCAAAAAGGAATAAAAACTGATTTTTTAAGGCACGAAATAAAACTTTTCTTTTTTTTTTGGTTCTGTTATATTTTTTTTTTGGACATTACACATTTTATTTGTACTTTAGTTTTTTTATTAAAAAAAAATAAAATATCAGCACTTAACAGAATATATCCAGCATAATTGTACTGTCGGAAATATGACAACTACAGGCCCTTAGGAGTGATAATATTAAATAAAATTATATATATAGAGAGTCAAGATCAGTGACCCGACAGATTCGCCAACATGGAAAAATTAAGTAAATGTAGAAACAAACAGGTATTAACCAGGTGTCACAATACCAGAATAAATGTGAAGCTTAAGAGGCTCAACTCAAAAATGCAGCTTGCTGCTATGGGTGTTAAACTTCAATGGAACCCATAAACATTGTCACTAATTTGTACAAACCAATAATAATCAATGACAGAGGTGTGTCTGAGGATTAACAGCATTTCGATTTTAAAATTAGATTCAAAATACCTTTTCTAATTTCTATGGGATTGGCTCCTCTGCTCATCCTCTCAAAACCCTCTTTGGCAATAGCCCTAGCCAGAACAGTGGCTGTTGTAGTTCCATCCCCAGCCTCTTCGTTTGTGTTGTTGGCAACATCCTGCACCAATTTAGCACCAATGTTCTGGAATTTGTCTTTCAGTTCTATACTTTTGGCTACCGTCACACCATCCTTTGTGATCTTTGGACTACCCCAACTTTGTTCAATTATTACATTTCTTCCCTACAAAAAGAGAAGAGCATATCAATCAATAGTTTTAAAAATCAAAACAGACAGCAGACAAAAAGCAATGCAGACCCAAATATATTATATTGCCTAAAATTGAAAATTGCTTGCTGATACATCATTCATGGAAAACTAATCTAGAAAGACTATTAGCAGGGCAATTCCATGAAAATGTCAACCGAAGGGGTGGTTTACAAATTCTTAAGAACATATTAAAATTTGGAACCAATTTCTTGGAAAAATCATTCAGGATTATGAATATAAGGATGTTTTATGCATATTTGTGATATATGATGCTCATTGTGGCTTTATGTAAGTGTATACCATAATTGAGGGCAGAAAAGAATATTTTCTCAATATTATAAATTTTGCAACTTCTACAAAATTGCCACCTTTGCTGTTATTCGTTGATATTAAAACAATTATAAGTATCGGGTATCTAAATAAACATTAAAATTTAAGATTTTAATGAAATGTTGTCATCGGTATGTCAAACAGTAATTTTTCATCTACAAAAGATGTAATTGTTGTACAGAGACACTATTTCAGATTTTCTGTTCTTACACGAATGGCTTGAGCAGTGTAATATAATTGTTCAAGAAATTTATCATTTATGGTAGTAATGCAGGGTAACGGACTGACAATTTTTACGGTAACGGACTGACAGTACCACAGACTAATTCTATTTTAATTCAAAGACATTATATAAAAGTTGTTTATTAAGTCTCGATATAATTTATCATTTAAGGTAGTAATGTTGGGTAACGGACTGACATTTTTTACGTTAATGGACTGACTATTTCTATTTTAATTCAAAGACAAAGACATTATATAAAAGTTGTTTTTTAATTCCCAAGAGTAATGTCCTCTCCAATGTGTTTCAACTGATCAGGCAGCCATTTTATAAACATTTGAGTCATAAAATTTCACACACTGGTCTTCAGGCCTGCTATTTTGCAAAAGGTAAGTTGAATCTTTTAAAGCTTGTGAATCTTTTGGTCACTAGAAGATTTTTGCACATGTTTGAATTTAGGTTCTAAAATATTCTTATGACGATGGAGCCAGTAAGTAGCAGTCTTCTGTTAAAGGACAAGAAGCCCTGGGAAAATTTTTAAAAAGAAATAAAACATTTAAATGAGTGTTGAAAAGTTTTGGGTCACTGAGGTTTTAATGTAGTGAGTCAGCAAGATGTTGATATTTTAGTTGTTACAAAGTAATGTGAAACAAGCTAGAAATGTTTTTTCCTGTTAGTTTTGTTGTATTGTTTTTAAGAAAACATTTACTTTCTATTATGATTTGACTTTCATAGCTTATGATGTGATATGGCTCAATTTTCTTTATTGACAGGTTCAAGATGCTCACTCTATCCATGATTAAAAAGCAGAGAGGAATTATCGAGAAAGACTGAAAACTAATGGGAATTACAACATTGTTTAGGAAACAGATAGGCAACAAAAGCAGAAGACTCAACGAAAACTTGAAAGTGATTGTAAAGGACGCTTAAAAGATATAACGGAATTTTTCAATAAAGCTGATCAATCCAATTCCAAATGAAAGTGAACCAAGCACGCCTAAATTCACATCTGCCTCACATTTCAGCACAACTCAAGACTTAGAGAAGGAAAGAAAAATACTGAATTCAACTTCGAGCGTCTGCAATCCTTCCCAAATTAAAAAAAAATTAAATGACACGTGTACTACTAAGGGCATCCATCAACCAATGGTTTCTTAAATATTTTAATCAGGGAAATGGGCTTTCAAGATGAGATTAAATAATTTTATTTAAAATTTCTATTTGGACTAGGAGTACTCTTGGCAAGCACCAAGGGAAAAAGATTTCATAATTGTGAGATATGAAGAAAGAGAGAGGACGAAAAAAATTTTAAGTTTCCTGTTAACCCTGAAAAAGAGGCTGTCCATTGTAAGTGAATTTCATCCAGGAATCAAAATTGGCATAAGTTTATGTCGCTCCCCCAGAACCTCAGAATGTACTTCTAAGAGATATCCCACAATCAGCATATGACAATTGCAACAATCAAGGATAAAATGGTCCAAATGAAATTTTTGAAGATTTTTTTTCACACCGTATAACTGGCCTTCTGGTTAAGTGCAGATGAGAAAGAGATTGACTGCCAATACATTTTCTAATGCCCAGTTCGCCCTGATGGGCATGGCCTATTGACAATTCCTAAGCTTGGGGAATCAAGATGAAATACAAAATAAAAATTAAGCTTCAAAAATAAGTACCAAAAGAATGTATTTAAACCTTCCCAGCTTTAAAGTCCTTTCTTATTTAAATTTAATTTTTTTGAATGGATAATTTAATTTCCTGATTAAAATAAAGTTCCCGTTTGATTTTGACAGAATAGATTTCAACTCTAAAAATCATTTCATTATTTAATTTTTAAAAAAGCAAAGTTGGGATTGAGTGTATTCAGATGTCACCCATTTAGTTACTCAACATGCCCAATGTAGCTTGACATCCACATAAGGAAGAGTATTGGTTTGATCAATCACACTGGGTATTCAGTCTTGCTCATAATTACATAATGTGTTATTTGCTCTGGATTTTATGTAGTAACCGTTCTTCTGAGTAACAAAATTCAGAGATGTCATCAGTTACCGACAGTTTTTCAAAGACTGCAGATTCAAATTTTGGACAAGCTTATAAATATTGCTAGTGTGTTGTAGAACATCTCATGGTTACTATAAAAGAACTTATTTGTTACTGGAACGTTTAAATTCAGAAAGTTTGATCCGTCTACATATGAAATTGAAAAAGATTAATTTTCTGACGTCAGTCCGTTACCAAAACTATAACTATAATGTCAAATAAATTCAAGTTGTTAAAGATTCACCTTTATCCTTTAAATATATGATAAGGGAGGACATAAAACATGTCCATGGAAAATACTAGGTCCATACAATAAGTACAATGCATTTCAGGTCACGAAATGTATGCATTTTAACTATGATTTGCCAGTCCGTTACCCGTGGAATTTCCCAGCAATAACTAATTCTGGAATAAAAAATAATAGAAATTGATAACTCAATTCAAAGGGTTGCTAAGCACCAGCTCTATAGATCTTTCTGCTTATGCTTTATGCGAGTAAAAGCATATGAGAGCAGCAAACAGAAAATGAAAATCTTATGGGACAGGTCCTATTGATATGGCCAGATTATCATTGATTTGGGCATAAATGTTTATAAATTAAATCAAAACAATGCTTGTTATTTTTTATTCTGAAAGGAAATTTTTTACAAACCTTTGGCCCCATTGTGACAGCAACGGCATCTGAAAGAATGTCAACACCTTGTAACATCAAAGCTCTGGCATCGGCCCCAAATTTAATATCTTTCGCATAACATCTTTTCAAGGTAGGTACCAACGACTTAGCAGTTGCTGAACGGAAGACACTTGGTAGACGATACATTTTGAAAACTGGAAAATATAATTGTGAACAAATCAAGATACTTCCATGTCCATACAGATTAAGATTATACCTTTAAAAGGAGAATTATCTAGAAACAAATTTAAACGGAGAATATGATGGCCAGTGAAGTCATCAAATAGGACTTGCTTATATTACAAAAAAGTGGACGAAGAAGAATGCAGAGTAAGCCCTCTTGTATGACGGACATGATCCGTGTAATAGCCAAATGAAGTCAAGTGTTGATTCTCCAAAAAAAATATTACTCAACCTTTGCAACTTATACGACCGAACGCCTATGTATAAAATTATTTTTTTTACATGTATAAATAAATATGTATATTTGTTTTCTTTGCATACTGGATATAGAGGATCTAATATATTTGTAACTCTAGTTTATGAAATCTGTCTCAATATATCATTTTGCCCACATACATAGTCATAAGAGTATCTGGTTGAATAAAGTATCATGACGCAGCTCTTGGGCGGTTCAGGAGTATGGAAAAGTTTCCACATTGGGTAGACTGTAAAGAAAATAATTGCTGAGCAAGGGTTTTGTAATCCAAGGGTTTTGTAATCTGATTCCCTGCTCTATTTCCTAGGGATCTCTCTCTCTCTCTCCAATTTAATTTTTATTCGTTTATTTATTTTGCTTAAAATTGGTGTATACTTTTCATTATTTCTTTTCCTGTTAATGTTCTTTTTAACATCATCAAAAAATGAAATAAAAACAACACATCTTTCTGTTACTTTGAGCAAGATAGTCTATTGTTTTCTCCCTTTTTTTATTTGGCCTTGTTCCGGTTCTGAGCATGAATTTAAATTATATTTTATTTTTTGTTAGTGTATTTTGTTTTTGTTTTTTAAAATAATTGTTTTGCTCTGATGATTTGGGCCATGTTTCTGATGAGATCATTTATTTATTTATTTGTGTCTCTGTTTATATTGTCTCTTACTCTTAACGAGATTAAAGTATTTTTCTATTTATCCTCCCATTTTGCCTCTATTTTGTTTCTAAGCAAGAAATCTTATATTATATATATATAGACTGTGTTTTTTTACAAAACCTGCATAAACCCGACAAAGTTATGGGAAGTAGGTACTTATGTATCTACCACTAGTGCTATTAGCCATTGAGTCCCCACCACCAGCGCTATTTGCCACAGAGTCCACACCACCCGTGTTAATTAGCCATTGAGTCTAACACCAGCGCTATTAGCCACCGAGTCCCTTCCACCTGACCTATAAGCCACTGACTCCCCAGCACAAGCAATAGATAGCCCTTGACTGACGATCACCTGTACTATAAGCCACCGAGTCCATACCACCAGTACTTTTAGACATTGAGTCCCTACCACAAAGCGCTATTAGCTACTGAGTTCCCTCCACCTGAGCGAGAAGCCACTGAGTCCCTACCTACCATCATCGCTATGAGCCACTGAGTCCTACTACCAGCGATATTTGCCACTAAGTCCCTACCACCAGTGCTATTAGCAACTGAGTCCTTACCACCTGAGCAATAAGTCACTATCACCAGCAACATTATCCACTGAGACCCTACCAACAGTACTTTTAGACATTAAGTTCCTACCACCAGCGCTATTAGCCACTGAGTCCCTACCACCACCGCTATTAGCCACTAAGTCCTACCACCTATTAGCCACAGTGTCTCAAAACTCGAGACCATTATGTTTCAACACCAAGTTGGGAACCTGTATTAAAAATTCACCCCATACACCGGAGCATACTCAATGCCTCAATCGTTTCTATGTTATATGTTTGTGTTGAGAATATTGGCTTAACTGCTGGTCAGGTAATTTCGCGATGGTTGTGTGGCGAACCCGCTGTCTCCAGAAGTCGGTGAGAGAGAGCTCTAGGAATGACCTGAGTTTGATACGAATATTTTTGTATTCGTGGATAGCTCATACTCATACGGTAGAGTCACGCTCTCACCGGCCAGATGGAGTTGTCGTACCAATAAGGTAGCGGGTTCAAACCCCACCACCGCTGCGAAAATTTTTATTCTCTATTGTCTTCTGGCTCTTTTCTACTCACTTCATCTCTTGTTGTTCACAACAAACTATACTGTGCACTTGGCTAAGAAACTCACAACATTGCTATCCGGATAAATAACGGACCAAGACACAAACTATGTGTAACCTATAACATTTATAGTCTGGTTAATACAATTTAGTGAGATTTACTCATTCATAAACATATGGCAAAAAAACAAAGACTTGAGTGACATCAACTGCATTCTATCTAGATATAAAGTATTACAAAAGTAAATTTGGGTGAGATGGTTCGCAGATTTCTCAAATCCCAAATAAAAATATTGATAGAACAAAACTGACGTCATTCAGATCTTTGTTATTGGTTTTAGCCAGCTTTTTTATGAGTAGTTATTAATTGTATCAAGACAAAACTATAAAAGTTTGAGGCTATACATCGTTTTGCGTTGGTACGTTATTATATCTAGACCTGTAAATGGGCTCTATAAAAATTGACTGAAACTCTTCGTAATTCGTCGTAGCGGAAAAATCCAAAGAATCGAAATGAATGGTAAACAGCAAGATCGCTTGAGCAAAACAATGGCAGAAAACTAATTTGCGCGGGAATTAGGCTACTTACCATTGTTCCTTATAATTAGGTACCCAATCAATGAAGAAACTAGAAACGGTCAACCAGTTTGTTTACGATGTGAGGCAATCGAGATGTGCTTGTAGCAATCATATAACTTTCAATTTGAAGGTGTCTACATAACGCACTTCCGGCATTCGCACTTTACCTTTTCATACTTTTAATCTTCACCAGGTAAATGTGGTCAATTTTGGCTTAAGACGAAACAGTGAAATTTATCACTCAGCAGCTCAGTTATAAATGGCTACCATTGGGATCGCGACACGTTTGGAAAGTGAAAAAATAATTTCACGAAGGCTGTCTGAAAATACACTGGGATGTGTTCGGACACAGCAATTCTAAAAAGCCTTGTTTAGCCTTGGTAATATATCAATCGTTAATATAAACGGCCCATGAGCTATGCCTAGAGCTGTGGAACATTCCTAATTACTTTACATCTACAGTCATTCGACTACGATTCATGAATTCTTTCCTTCTTTCCTTTTTAACAATATTTGAATTTGACGAATTGACTGAGAATTTACAGGTCTATATCCAACTGACGGATGTTGTGAGCTTTTCTAACTAAGAGTTTTACATCAGTAATAGTATTAAGATGAAGAGTGATAGATGGTGCCCTCTATAAATATCACAAGAGGTCAGTTGTCCAAATAATTCCAGGTGATGGAAAAAAAAATCCGGTTAAAAAGGGTTTCCAAGCCAAGCCAAGGCAAAGTCATGCCACGGCACATTATAATCTATCCATCCTTACGGCAAACCTAGCAATCTACATGACAGACATTCATTAAGTACTGCTAGCTAGCCTGCCAGTCTGGCCATCATCATATGGCTAGACTGGGAGTTGGGAGGCTAGCCTTTTTCAATGCAAGGCACACTTTTCGCGATAACTTTTGAACCAATTGAGATATCAGGATAATTTTTGTATCATTGTTTTTGTGTTTTCAAGCCCGTTGTTTTGAGACCGATTTCAATTAAATCCATGAATTTTCAAATTTTTTTGTGCAAGTATAAATAAGTATACTGTCTAGGGTAGGCTTTAGGCTTTGCAGTCCGCCACCGCCACCCCTCTTCAGTAGTGAATAACGACTGCTATTTTAAGCTATTTGGATACGATAGAAATATAGACATTATACATAATTAACTTGACATGGTTTTATACATTCAGGTGTAAATTTTGCAAGGTTGTTGGACTTAGAAAAAGAGAATTCGTTAATAACGAAAAAAAAAAACAAAACAAAAAAACACGTGGATTTGTATCTAATTTCACCGGCCGGTCACCGGTCACCAGTCGCATGGATGAAAATGCTTCACAAAAACGGATGCAATAAAAAAAAAAAACGATTATACAGTTTACCTCCTCGATATATGTTGCCACAATTATGTTTTTAATCACTTGAGAGTACTAAAATGTACCTTGAAAAGCCGGAACGCTCTGCCTAGTCCTTGAAAATGTCTCGAACACAATTTATGTCATCAGACTCCAAGCACATCAAGCGGCCTTGCTGCATTCAGAACATTGACCTTTGTGACTTTTTCAAGGAGCTTCCTTTTGTTTTACTCATTACTCATGGTGCTTCTTTTTTACACCAATCTAATTATTTTAATTGCAATAATTTTGAATAATAAGATTTCAAAAAAATATTAAGTTTAGAAATATTTCCAGAAATTATCTAAATATTTAATAAAATCTAGAATGTGATTTTAAAATAATGAACCAAGGTTTACGAAATGGGTCACTGGTCATGCGTATTGAAAAATTATGTCGCACACGTGCAATATTTCCTTCTAGAATTTGCCGACTGCTGAACTGCTAGGGCACCTTGGCGTTTCGTCTGCTTGGTTTGCATCATATTGAAGACTTACATAAAATTCTTTCAAAATGGTGAGTTATTTTTCTTAGTCATACGAAATTTGATTCAATGCTTTGGTTTTCCTTTAATTTTATACAGTTAACTCCTTCGATAATTTCTATCCCTGGGAAGAGGACCGTTGTGTAGACCAAAACTTCCCATTTTAAATCGCAAATGCCAATGACTGATGAAGTCAACTCATCTTTTGATTTTGATGATATCACAATCACAGTCACCAAAGACCTAAGAGTGAAGTGTCATTTCATTTCGTGCCTCATTCATGAGCCACTTAAAATAGCGAACGATTACTGTCAATATATTTAGACCATGTATTACACCTTCAAAACCATTTTAGATTTAAATAAAGATACACCTTCTTTCTCCACTCCAAAACATTTCGATAAACATTGGATTGAATTTCATGAATGATTGAAGTTCATCAAGGCTGTGATTATCCCCAGACAACACCTGTCTGAGCACCAACAATAACGCATAGCGTACTGCGACGTGCACCAAAATCGCAAATTTTTGTCAACTTCAAGGCTCAAAACGGTCAAAGATGTCGGCTGGGATTTTTTTCAAAATTTGATATAGAGAGCTGAGCCGGTGTTACCAATACTTAGCTTCTATAACCAGGACAAATAATTCGTTTGGACAGAAAAATAAATAAAAACTTACCGCTTACCGTCAAAAGCAGTTTAGATTTGAAGATACATTTTTCTATCAAAAAACATTCGGTACTAGACAATCCTTGATGAATTTCAAAAGTTGTGTTTGAAATTATATCCTAAATATTTTCATGCTAAATCGTGTGTTTTTCTCGTCTGACCCATAGGTTGGTGCCCCCTAGTGCCAGCCGCCTGCCGCGCAATAGCCGCGCAAAACAAAGGTTTTTTAAAAAGTTTATTGAGAAAAAGCTACGGAAAAAAGTGTCCCTAGATAGGTATGCAATTTGGTGCATAAGTGCAGTAAAAATTGGTGCGCAAAATTAGTTCGTAGAGGATGCGAGACTGTGTGTGTGTGTGGTGTGTGTGTGTGTGTGAGTATGTGTGTGTGTGTGTGTCTCTTTCTTCCTTTTTTTGGGAGTGCCTACGTACACGGTAATGGGGCATCTAGCCTCAGGATCTATGTACACGTAAACCGGTTTACTGTTGCAACATTCTGTCAGTGATGGTCCTCGCTGTCGTGACCGCGCGCGCTCGTGTGTGTGTGTGTGTGTGTGTGAGTTGTTTTTTTTAAATCAAAACAATTTTAACCATTAATGGCGAGATTCCATCTTACACTCCCCAAACTCCAGATCTTAGTCTTAATGTTATCATTAAAAGACAAGCTTTGCGATTTATAGTTTAATTGAAGCCCGAGTCGAAATATACTCTTACTTCTGCTATCTTGGGGAAACGATTTATTCTGCATAAGCAATCTGGAGAAAAAAATCAGTGTCACTGTAAAAGGTTAAAATTTCACGAAGTACGCTCCGTGAACACCGCTGTAACAATCCTTTGATCTACGTCATCAGGCAACCCATTGTTTCTTTCATCTTTACCCATTCCCCCTTACTATCCCCCCATCCCCCGCCCATCTCTCTCTCTCTCTCTCTCTCCTCTCTCTCTCTCTCTCTCTCTCTCTCTCTCTCTCTCTCTCTCTCTCTCCCTCTCTCTCTCTCTCTCTCTCTCTCTCTCTCTCTCTCTCTCTCTCTCTTCTCTCTCTCTCTCTCTCTCTCTCTCTCTCTCTTGTCATAATGTTATCCCTTCCCCTTCCCATCTCAATGTAAAATGAAAACGTTCTGTTGTTTGCAGATACATGTATGATTGTTTTGTTTTCTCTCTCTCACTAGGCTAGGATTAAAAACCAAGACATCAGGTAATGGGTGTCTAATGCCAAAGTATAGATTCTCTCTTTGGCCAATTTAGTCACGCATGTGGCAGTCCAGCTATTTACTATGTTCTGCCTATACCACACAATAAGTGGGATTTTGGGGGGTGGGTACGAAAGAAATCAAGGTCATAAGTAACCGTGCACAAGAGCTGTATAGGGAATTGGTTTCTGGGGGTCTTGCAAATACCAAATATTTTATGGAAAGCTTTTTCGAACTCCAAGACGTCTGGTTTGTTTTGCTATCTTGGAACAAACGAAACAGAGATGTCTTGATGTGTGGCCTAGTTGTCTGATTTTGTGACCTGGATGTAAGGTTTTGTGACTTAGATGTATCCTTTTGTGTGTGCAAGCCATGCGGGTAAGTACGGCGATAGCTTGCCAGTTGAGGAAAAAAAAAAAGGAAGAAGCAGCGTATCCGCATTTGAAAAACAAAACAACAAAAAAACTGAAAAAACAAAACAACATAACCTTTTAAAGGCGAATATCAATCTTACTTGGACCAAAAATAAAATCTTACCGTTTTCATCAAAAGACAAAAAACAAATTACAATTTAAAAACTTGAGCTTTTATATAGAGCAATATCCACCCAACGTGCTCAAAGCGCTTTTTATCAATATTCTTACTGCTCTTATGGTGGAAACGTTTGTTTTTTCTGCGTTAAAAAATAATATAAATGAAGACTATTATTTGAAAAACAAAAAAAAAATCAGTGTCACTGGCAAAGGGTTAATTGCAGTACTCCTGCATCCAGTGAGACTCCTACGGCACTTGCTAATCATAAAAAAGGAAATAGCAGCAATCAACAATACTAAGGTGAAAAAAAAAAAGAAGAAACAAAAAGGTGGGTCAGGGGGAAGAGCAAACCCAGTAGCAATGCAACCTTTTAGCGGCGAAATTCGATCTTTGACCTAACACCAAATCTTCTATCATCAAAAGACAAGTAACGGCAAAACTATTATAGACAATTGAAGTCCGAGTTGCGATAGTCTGACTACTCTCTTGGTGGAAACGCTGTATTCCCCGTTAACAATAATAAAGATAAAAGCAAACTACTATCTAAAATCAAAAAATTAGCTTCGCTGTTAAGGGGTTAAGAACACCTGCAACTGCAACTGCCAGCATCCTTGAGATGTCTACGTCACCAAGGTCACCAATCGACACGTCTCCCTCTCGTCGGCATGCACCCCTCCACTCTCACGGTGGTGGTGGCGGCATATAAAAAAGGCCTTTTTTTCTTTTATTCAATCAACTTGACTGCTGGTGGACCCTAGGCCTCTCTACAAGTCCAAGAAATAATACTCACTTTTTCTCTTCGCCAACGAAAATATCTACCCCCTACCGGTCTAATTATTTGTAGCAGACGACAAATTTCTCAAAAAGGTCACGTGACACTGTAAAAACAACACAGGAAGTCCATGAAAGCTTATTTACGACATTTCCTTTGAACCGTGTAAACAACAAAATTTCGTTTTCATTCGACTCAACGGGTCAGATTGGCCGGTATTTTTTTAACGAACTAAAGTTCTGAAAAATCAAAATGTTTCTTAGAAAGTTGAAAGATGCTAGTTTTTGAAACAGAGGTAGGTTTTTTAAAAAAATCTTTATATTTTACGTGAATGCATGCTCAAGGCGAGTTGGACGTGCAGCGGAGGTTGGTCGGCCAAAGGCCCACCTCTCTATTGTGCAGATACGCTATTTCTATAACCACATGGAAGCTTTCCTTGTATTTTGAGGTGCTTCATGATTCATGGTAAAAATCACATGCAAAGAACCTAAGTATATCAATCTTAAGTTACAAAGGGGGATAACTCAATAATTTATTTAAGGCTAGCACTATTCAGTATCTGATACTGAATAGTGGTTTTGCAATATTCAGTATCAGATACTGAATAGCGGTTTTCCACTATTCAGTATCTGATACTGAATAGTGGTTTTGTACTATTCAGTATCTGATACTGAATAGTGGTTTTGTACTATTCAGTATCTGACACTGAATAGTGGTTTTGCACTATAATACGGTGTTGTTTTTTTTTCCGAAACCTGACAAAGAGGGCAGCTGTGGGAGTGAATCTGGGACTCAGAGGAGTGTACACCTGTGGGGAGTGAACCTGGGACTGGGTTTCGGCGGGTTTCGTAATAAAAAGCAATTACTTTTTTACGAAACCCGACGACACCTGGCAATATCCGACAAAGTTATGGGAGTTAGGCAGCAGCGTGTGTGTGTGTGTGAGTGTGTGTGTGTGTGAGTGTGTAAGGGAGGGGGGGGGGAGGAAGGGATGAACCTGAGAACCAGGGAAGTGTACACCAGTGGGGAGTGAACCTGGGACTCTGGGTTTTGTAAAACAGCAGTAACAAAATTGGGGGGGGGGGTTACTTTTTTACGAAACCCGACAATATGCGGCAAACTTGTGGAAAGTAGGCAAAGCGTGGGACTGAACCTGAACAGTGAAATGTACACCAGTGGGGAGTGAACCTGAGACTATGGTTTTCGGCGGGCTTCAGATAATTTCATATAAAAGCAATTACATTTTTATGAAACCCGACGAAACCTGGCAATATCCGAGAAAGTTATGGGTAGTAGGCAACAGTGGGGAGTGAACCTGAGATTCGGGGAAGTTTACACTAGTGGGGAGTGAAACTGGGACTGGTTTTCGGTGAGTTTTGGAGGAAAAAAAAAAGCAATTACTTTTTGTTTACGAAATGCGCCAAATCCCAACAAAATGGGGCAAAGTTATGGAAAGTAGGCAAATAATGGGGAGTGAACGTGAGACTAAGGGAAGTGTACACCAATGGGGAGTGAACCTGAGACTATGGTTTTCTGCGGGTTTCAGCGAGTTTCTCATAAAAGCAATTACTTTTTTACCAAACCCGACGAAACCTGGCAATATCCGACAAAGTTATTGAAGTAGGCAACAGTGGGGAGTGAACCTGAGATTCATAGAAGTATACACTAGTGGGGAGTGAACCTGAGACTCTGGTTTTCAGCGGGTTTCAGCGAGTTTCATATAAAAGCAATTGCTTTTTTTACGAAACCCGGCAATATCCGACAAAGTTGTGGGAAGTAGGCAACAGTGGGGAGTGAACCTGAGCTTAGGGAAGTGTACACCAGTGGGGAGTGAACCTGAGACTACGGTTTTTGGCGGGTTTCAGCGAGTTTCACATAAAAGCAATTACCTTTTTATGAAACCCGGCAATATCCGACAAAGTTATGGGAAGTAGGCAACAGTGGGGAGTAAACCTGAGATTCATGGAAGTGTACACCAGTGGGAAGTGAACCTGAGACTCTGGTTTTCGGCGGGTTTCAGCGAGTTTCACATAAAAGCAATTACTTTTTTACGAAACCCGACGAAACCTGGCAATATCTGACAAAGTTATTGAAGTAGGCAACAGTGGGGAGTGAACCTGAGATTCATAGAAGTATACACCAGTGGGGAGTGAACCTGAGACTCTGGTTTTCTGCGGGTTTCAGCGAGTTTCATATAAAAGCAATTGCTTTTTTTACGAAACCCGGCAATATCCGACAAAGTTATGGGAAGTGAGGCAACAGTGGGGAGTGAACCTGAGATTCATGGAAGTGTACACCTGTGGGGAGTGAACCTGAGACTCTGGTTTTCGGCGGGTTTCAGCAAGTTTCACATAAAAGGAATTACCTTTTTACGAAACCCGGCAATATCTGACAAAGTTATGGGAAGTAGGCAACATTGGGTGGTTAACTTGAGATTCATGGAAGTGTACACCAGTAGGGAGTGAACCTGAGACTCTGGTTTTCGGCGGGTTTCAGCGAGATTCATATAAAAGCAATTACTTTTTTTCGAAACCCGACAAACCTGGCAATATCCGACAAAGTTATTGAAGTAGACAACAGTGGGGGGGGGGGTGATCCTGTGATTCAGGGAAGTGTACACTTGTGGGGAGTGAACCTGGGACTCTGGATTTTGTAAAAAAGCAGGACCAAGGGAGAGGGGGAATTATTTTTTATCGGAACCCGCCAAACCCGACAAAGTTATGGGAAGCAGGCAGCAGTGGGGAGTGAATCTGGGATTCGGACACCGATGAGGATTGAACCTGGGACTGCGAGAGGTTCATACCAGTGGACAGGGAGCTCAGAATGTACTTTTATTTCAAAACCTACCGATATTGTCAAAAGTTATGGGAAGTGGGCACCATTGGGCAATGAACCGGGACTCAGGGAAGTGCACACCGGTTGGGAGTGAACCTGGGACTGTGAGAAGAGGTTAACAGTGGAAATGAACCTGGGACTATGGAAGATGGATACCAGTGGGAAATGAAGCCGGACTATGGGAGGTGGGTACCAGACGAGAATGAAGCAATTACATTTTTACAAAACCCGTCAAAAGCTGTCGAAAAACCATAGACTTAGGTTTACTCCCCAATAGTCTGGCCACATATTTATAATGAATCGGGTTTGTCTTAGATGACCAAACAAACAAACAAACAAACAAACAACAACAACAACAACAAATGAGACAAACAGAAAAAAAGCAAGATTTTAAAAAGTAATAAACAAGAGAAGAGCACATCAATGAAAAACAACAACGAGATTATAACACATAAAAGATATTCGTAATAAATCGATAACTGATTAAATTACTCCAACTACTTGATTTTAAAAAAAATAATCATAATAATAATGATGATGATGACGATTACAACAATAATAATAATAATAATAATAATGATAATAATAAAAGAACAATAGTATAATATCAACATTAAAGCATATGACAAGCAAATAAAATTATTAAAACAAAAGATTAAAAAATATCAATAGACAGAAGGAATTTTTAAAATATTGGGGGGAAAAAAAAAAGTTGTCCCAGCCGGGATTTGAACTCTCGAACCTTAAGCTCAGAGTCAAACAGCTTATATCCACCAAGCCATGGTGTCACTTAACATTTAGTGACATTTAATCATGTCTATTTAGACATTTAAAAATGTATTTGAATGCCACTCTTACTTTGATATTTTAAACTAGATATGTTAATTGCACAATAGCAGAAATTTAAAAATTACGATCAAAATATTTTTACAACTTTGAATCGGGCTGTCAGTTACTGCACGTGTTCAATCTGGAAGGAGGTCAGCAGTTTATTTACATTAAACCGAGATTGTCGCACTTTTCACTCTCTCGATAGAAAAGAGTTCCTTGTGGATACTGAATAGTGGAAAAGCACTATTCAGTATCTGATACTGAATAACCACTTCCTTTATTTAAACCGCCAAAATCGACTTGTATTACATTACACAGATAACAAACACAGCTTAAAATATTTGGCTTATGACAAACTCTTAAAATATAATAAATTCAATGCTTTCAGTTTATCTATTTTTGAAAAAAGTGCGAAATAATGCATCAACAGTTCAATAATTGTAGACTACACACTCATTCAGATATATCAGGGTGGCATGAATGAAAAAAAAATATCCAGCTCCTTTAGATTTATCATTTTGTGTGTTGGAATGTTCTCCAGTTAAAAATAGCTTGTGAAAAAAGTGAGAAAGTTAAAAAAGGAGAAAGTACTTTTTGCTGAACCCGATTCTAAAAGAGGTGAAAGAATAGCATAGGAGATTAAAGAAAAGTAATTGAATTTTTATAACAATGATGAATATTCGCGGCTCTGTCCTGGAAAGAATGACTGTGTTTCAGTTTCAGTCACAATTGATGGTGAAAAGACTTAAAGTGCAAAAGCGTTTGATACTTGGGCCATTCCATGTCAAGTGGACCAAATTTTCGGAAATTGGGAACCACACCCCTTTTGATTTTCCTCAAACTTGGTTCAATTGAAGATAATTATGAGACATGAACAAAACCAAATTTTCAGTTCAGAATATGGATATTTGAATTTTTTACAATTTTTTGAAATTTTGTCTCAAAACGTGTCAAAATCAAATTTGTTTGTGGGTCCATTTTGAGAGGCTATGACTATTTTATTAATCAAGTTAACTCTCTCAAATTTGGTAATCCTGTACAACTTTTAGCATAAATTACAATTATTTAAAGGAAAATGAAACTATTTATCAACTTTTGGAGTTATCTGCCCTTGAATATGGCTCCCCATGCTGTTCGTCAAAAAAATGAAGTTTTTCAATATTTTTTTCCATGACTTTAATCTTTCATTTTTGGTCATTGATGATTTGTATCTCAATAAATAACATATGGTCCAACAAATATAGCAAAAATATGGGTCTGGTACTATAATTTTTCGAACAATAACGCATAGCGTAATGCGACATGCACCAAAATCGCAAATTTTTGTCAACTACAAGGCTCAAAACGGTCAAAGATGTCGGCTGGGATTTTTTTCAAAATTTGATATATTGTGCAGATACACTATTTCTATAAGCGCATGGAAGCTTTCCTTGTATTTTGAGGTGCTTCACGGTAAAATTCACCTGCAAAGAACCTAAGTATCTCAACTTTAAGTTACAAAGGGGCATAACTCAATAAATTATTTAAACCCCCAAAATCGACTTATATTACACTACACAGATAACAAACAAAGCTTAAAATGTTAGGCTTCTAACAAACTCTTAAAAGCTAATAAATTCAATGCTTTCAGTTTATTTATTTTTGAAAAAAGGGCGAAATAATGCATTCACAGTTCAATCATTGTAGACTATACACTCATTCAGATATATCAGAGTGGCGTGAATGGAAAAAAATTATCCAGCTCCTTTAGATTTATCACTTTGTGTGTTGGAATGTTCTCCCATTAAAAATAGCTTGTAATAAAGTGAGAAAGTTAAAGAAGGAGAAAGGACTTTTTGACGAACCCGATTCTAAAAGAGGTAAAAGAATAGCAGATGAGATTAAAGGAAAGGTAATTGAATTTTTATAACAACAATGAATATTTGCGGCTGTGTCCTGGAAAGAAAGTGTTTCAGTCATAATTGATGGGGAAAAAACTAAAGTGCAAAAGCGTGTGATACTTGTTAATTTGAATGAACTGCATGCTGAAGTTTTTAAAAAGTACCTACCCTCAATATGATATTGGTTTATCCAAATTCTGTGAATTTAGACCTGATGGTGCATTACTATGGGACCATAAGGAAAGCATTCAGTTTGTGTTTGGGAAATGCATCAAAATTCAAAATTAATCATATATAGCTGTACCTAGGGATGAATTCACTAATCTGAAGAACTAAATACAACAGTGTGTAATATTGAAAATCCAGAATGTATGCTTCATCGTTGTGAAAAATGTGCAACAGACAATCTGAAAGCATTTCTTTCATTTTGTGGCCAATATAGATGTTGTGACTGTCAAGATGCATTAATTTGATTAGAAGATCAGAATTTTCCTCAGAGAGGTCAACTACAGTTACTATATTCCACTTTCATTCCTGATCATAAATCGCTGTAACATACATGCCTACTCAAAAAGAAATTTGGTTGACATCCTCACTCATACTCATATCAAGAAATGAATTGCTAGTGCCATGATCCACAGAAATTCTACTAAAAGATAGTTTTTAAATAGATATTGGTCTAAAACAACACTGATGACTCTGTGTTCCAAGAATTCTCTGTGCTGATTCAAAACATGGAGTGGGGTTATAGAACCTATCAGCTTCCACGTCTTTAGAAGTCTCATATGCAAATCTTATGCCATGTATGTCGCTAAAGCACCATTCACAAAGTTGTTTTGGGCATATGATCTGGTTGTCATATAGAGCTTGTAGACTTGTTCAAAGTGCTGTTTCACAGTTCTCCTAATTCCATCACAAGGCAATTTTCCCATGGATTGTTGCAAAAAAGTGACATTCCGCATGCAATCCAATATCTTCATGATGATGTATTATTTTGAAAATTTTTATGCGAGGGAGAGATGACTTCAAATGTCCCACCATCTGTCTCATAAATGTGTGTACTGGTGCAATGTCATGTATAAATAGTCACTAGCGATAAAAATACTGATATGATTTAATTTTCCATTCTCCCAGTAATACAACAAAAGGATGAGGTGTCAATTGTGTTTTGTCTCAATGACGCCTCAGGACAGTATCTTGAATGATAAAAAAACTTTCAGCAAAACCTAATAGAACTATGGCTATGGTATTATCACTCAGGGTGTCTTTCACATGGTTTAGACATGCAGCTTGAGACTGAGACTGTGCAATAAAACAATGTGGTCTAAGGTCATGAATTGTTTTGCAGATTTTTTCTGTAATATTTTCAACAGTATCTTCCAGTATTAATAAAGTAGCTCTGCCAGTATGCACCACTGTTTGAGTGTAAGAATATCACCGAGATCAAGATCATTTGGAGAAAAGAGATTATTAAGAAATGCTTTCAGATTGTCTGTTCCAGGACATTTTTCACAACGATGAACTATACATTCTGGATTTTCAATATTACACATTATTTTACGTAATTATTCAGATTAGTTAAATTTATCCCGAGGAACAGCTAATATGATTAGTTTTGAATTTTGATGCATTTCACTAACAAAAGCTGAATGCATTCCTTTTGGTCCTACAGTAATATACCATTTGGGCCTGAATTCACAAAATTTTGATAAACCAATATTACATTGAGTTATTGAGGGTACTTTTTAAAAGGTTGCGCCTGTAGTTCATTCAATTTAACAAGTATCAAACACTTTTGCACTTCAGTTTTTTCCCCATCAATTGTGACTGAAACACAGTCTTCCTTTCCAGGACACAGCCGCAAATATTCATTGTTGTTATAAAAATTCAATTACCTTTTCTTTAATCTCATCTGTTATTCTTTGACCTCTTTGTGAGTCAGGTTCGGCAAAAGTCCTTTCTTCTTCTTTAATTTTATCTCTTTTTTACAAGCTATTTTTAACTGGAGTACTCTCCAGCACACAAAATGATAAATCTAAAGGAGCTGGATAATTTTTTTCCATTCATGCCACTCTGATATATCTGATTGAGTGTGTAGTCTACAATTATTGAACTGTTAATGCATTATTTCGCCCTTTTTTCAAAAATAAATAAACTGAAAGCATTGAATTTATTAGCTTTTAAGAGTTTGTTAGAAGTTAAACATTTTAAGCTTTGTTTGTTATCTGTGTAGTGTAATATAAGTCGATTTTGGGGGTTTAAATAATTTATTGAGTTATGCCCCTTTGTAACTTAAAGTTGAGTTACTCAGGTTCTTTGCAGGTGAATTTTACCATGAAGCACCTCAAAATACAAGGAAAGCTTCCATGTGCTTATAGAAATAGTGTATCTGCACAATATATCAAATTTTGAAAAAAATCCCAGCCGACATCTTTGACCGTTTTGAGCCTTGAAGTTGACAAAAATTTGCGATTTTGGTGCACGTCGCATTACGCTATGCGTTATTGTTCGAAAAATTATAGTACCAGGCCCATTTTTTTTGCTATATTATGTTGGACCATATGTTATTTATTGAGATACAAATCATCAATGACCAAAAATGAAAGATTAAAGCCATGAAAAAAAATATTGAAAAACTTCATTTTTTTGCCGAACAGCATGGGGAGCCATATTCAAGGGCAGATAACTCAAAAAGTTGATAGATAGTTTCGTTTTCCTTTAAATAATTTTAATCTATGCTAAAAGTTGTACAGGATTACCAAATCTGAGAGAGTTAACTTGATTAATAAAAAAGTTATAGCCTATCAAAAATGGACCCACAAGCAAATTTGATTTTGACACGTTTTGAGACAAAATTTCAAAAAATTGTAAAAAATTCAAATATCCATATTCTGAACTGAAAATTTGGTTTTGTTCATGTCTCATAATTATCTTCAATTGAGCCAAGTTTGAGGAAAATCAAAAGGGGTGTGGTTCCTACCCTTGGTCCACTTGACGTGGAATGGCCCACTTGTTAATTTGAATGAACTGCATACGGAATCTTTTAAAAAGTTCCCTCAATAACTCAGTATAATATTGGTTGATCAAAATTCTGTGAACTTAGGCCCAAATGGTATATTACTGTAGGACCAAAAGGAAGGCATTCAGCTTTTGTTAGTGAAATGCATCAAAATTCAAAACTAATCATATTAGCTGTTCCTGGGATAAATTTCACTAATCTGAATAATTACGTAAAATAGTGTGTAGCATTGAAAATCCAGAATGTATGCTTCATCTTTGTGAAAAATGTCCTGGAACAGACAATCTGAAAGCATTTCTTAATAATCTCTTTTCTCAAAATGATCTTGATCTCTGTGATATGCTTACATTCAAACAGTGGTGCATACTGACAGAGCTGCTTTATTAATACTGGAAGATAGTATTGAAAATATTACTGAAAAAATCTTTAAGACAATTCATGACCTTACACCACATCGTTTTATTTAAGTCTCAAGCTGCATGTCTGAACTATGTGATAATACCATAGCCATAGTTCTATTAGATTTTGCTGAAAGTTATTCTTTTATCATTCAAGATCTGTCCAGGGACGTCATTAGGACAATACACAATCGACACCTAATACTTTTGTTCTACTACAAGGAGAATGGAAAATTAAATCACTTTAGTTTTTGGATCGTTTGACTATATATCACATAACATTGCAACAGTGCACACATTTATAAGACAGATGGTGGGACATTTGAAGTAATCTCTCCCTAAAGTGATATACTTCAGTGATGGAGCAGCATCACAAAAATTTTCAATCCTATGTCATCATCATGAAGATTTGGGATTTCATGCTGAATGTCACTTTTGCAACAATCCACGGGGAAATCACCCAGTGATCGAATTAGAGAAACTGTGAAACAGCACCTTGAACAAGTCTACAAGCTCTATATGACAACCAGATCTTATGCCCAAAACAACTTTATGAATGGTGCTCTAGCAAAATACATGACATAAGATTCTCTTATGAGACTTCTGAAGAAGTGGAGGCAAATTCTATAACCCACTACATGTTTTGAATCAGCACAGAGAATTCGTGGAACACAGAGTCATCATTGTTGTTTTAGACCAATATCTATTTTAAAAAACTATCTTTTAGTAGAATTTCTGTGGATGAGCAATTCATTTCTTGATATGAGTATGAGTGAATATGTCAACCAAATTTCTTTTCGAGTAGGCATGTTTGTAGCAGTGATTTATGATCAGGAATAAAAGTAGAATATAGTAACTGTAGTTGACCTCTCTGAGGAAATTCTGATGTTCTGATCAAATGCATGCATCCTGCAGTCACAAAATCTATATAGCCACAAAATGAAAGAAATGCTTTCAGATTGTCTGTTGCACATTTTTTTACAACGACGAAGCATATATTTTGGATTTTCAATGTTACACACTATTTTATTTAATTATTCAAATTAGTGAATTTATCCCTAGAACAGCTATATATGATTAATTTTGAATTTTGATGTATTTCACAAACACAAACTGAATGCATTCCTTATGGTCTTACAGTAATGCACCATTGGGTCTAAGGTCACAGAATTTTGAAAAACCAATATCATATTGAGCTTGTGATTGAAACACAGTCATTCTTTCCAGGACACAGCCGCGAATATTCATCATTGTTATAAAAATTCAATTACCTTTCCTTCAATCTGCTATTCTTTTACCTCTTTTAGAATCGGGTTCAGCATTATTAAGTCCTCTCTTCTTTTTTAACTTTCTCACTTTTTTCACAAGCTATTTTTAACTGGAGAACATTCCAACACACAAAATGATAAATCTAAAGGAGCTGGATATTTTTTTTTCATTCATGCCTCCCTGACATTTCTGAATGAGTGTGTAGTCTACAATTATTGAACCATTGATGCATTATTTCGCACTTTTTTCAAAAATAGATAAACTGAAAGCATTGAATTTATTATATGTTAAGAGTTTGTCATAAGCCAAATATTTTAATTTTTGTTTGTTATCTGTGTAATGTAATTTAAGTCGATTTTGGTGGTTTAAATAATTTATTGAGTTATCCCCCTTTGTAACTTAAGATTGATATACTTAGGTTCTTGGCATGTGATTTTTACCATGAAGTACCTCAAAATACAAGGAAAGCTTCCATGTGGTTATAGAAATAGCGTATCTGCACAATATATCAAATTTTGAAAAAAAATCTCAGCCGACATCTTTGACCGTTTTGAGCCTTGAAGTTGACAAAAATTTGCGATTTTGGTGCACGTCGCAGTACGCTATGCGTTATTGTTCGAAAATTTGTAGTACTAGACTCATATTTTTGCTATATTATGTTGGACCATATGTTATTTATTGAGATACAAATCATCAATGACCAAAAATCAAACATTAAAGTCATGAAAAAAAAATATTGAAAAAATTCATTTTTTTGGCCGAACAGCACGGGGAGCCATATTCAAGGGCAGATAACTCCAAAAGTTGATAAATATTTTCATTTTCCTTCCAATAATTGTAATCTATGCCAAAAGTTGTACAGGATTACCAAATTTCAGAGAGTTAGCTTGATTAATAAAACAAGTTATAGCCTCTCAAAAAAGGACCCACGAGCAAATTTGATTTTCACTCGTTTTGAGACAAATTTTTTAAAAATTGTAAAAATTTCAAATACTGTATCCATATTCTGAACTGAAAATTTGGTTTTCTTCATGTCTCATAAGTATCTTCAATTGAGCCAAGTTTGAGGAAACCCTTGTTCCACTATAAATAAGTAGGGGAAAGTGACATGATTTGACTAGTCAATTGACGTGTCATATCTGTGTTGTGTCCATATTTTTGTCCTGTTGTGTCTATTTTCAAGTGTTCAAAAAGTTCGTCAATTTTTTCACCAACCATTACAGGCCTGTGTTATTGTTGCTTACTTTTCCATTGGTATCGGCGTTTATTTGAAATTATTTAAGTATTCCTGTATGCCGGATGTTAATATATATTCTAATCTGTTAGATTCTTATCTGTACTTTATAACTACAGTCATGGTAATGTGGATAACTAGGTTTTCTTTGTTTTACAATAAGTGGAGTAGACTATTCTCAGGTGGTTGTGTTTGTAAATATAAAGGAGCTGGATATTTTTTTTTCATTCATGCCTCCCTGACATTTCTGAATGAGTGTGTAGTCTACAATTATTGAACCATTGATGCATTATTTCGCACTTTTTTCAAAAATAGATAAACTGAAAGCATTGAATTTATTATATGTTAAGAGTTTGTCATAAGCCAAATATTTTAATTTTTGTTTGTTATCTGTGTAATGTAATTTAAGTCGATTTTGGTGGTTTAAATAATTTATTGAGTTATCCCCCTTTGTAACTTAAGATTGATATACTTAGGTTCTTGGCATGTGATTTTTACCATGAAGTACCTCAAAATACAAGGAAAGCTTCCATGTGGTTATAGAAATAGCGTATCTGCACAATATATCAAATTTTGAAAAAAAATCTCAGCCGACATCTTTGACCGTTTTGAGCCTTGAAGTTGACAAAAATTTGCGATTTTGGTGCACGTCGCAGTACGCTATGCGTTATTGTTCGAAAATTTGTAGTACTAGACTCATATTTTTGCTATATTATGTTGGACCATATGTTATTTATTGAGATACAAATCATCAATGACCAAAAATCAAACATTAAAGTCATGAAAAAAAAAATATTGAAAAAATTCATTTTTTGGCCGAACAGCACGGGGAGCCATATTCAAGGGCAGATAACTCCAAAAGTTGATAAATATTTTCATTTTCCTTCCAATAATTGTAATCTATGCCAAAAGTTGTACAGGATTACCAAATTTCAGAGAGTTAGCTTGATTAATAAAACAAGTTATAGCCTCTCAAAAAAGGACCCACGAGCAAATTTGATTTTCACTCGTTTTGAGACAAATTTTTTAAAAATTGTAAAAATTTCAAATACTGTATCCATATTCTGAACTGAAAATTTGGTTTTCTTCATGTCTCATAAGTATCTTCAATTGAGCCAAGTTTGAGGAAACCCTTGTTCCACTATAAATAAGTAGGGGAAAGTGACATGATTTGACTAGTCAATTGACGTGTCATATCTGTGTTGTGTCCATATTTTTGTCCTGTTGTGTCTATTTTCAAGTGTTCAAAAAGTTCCGTCAATTTTTTCACCAACCATTTACAGGCCTGTGTATTGTTGCTTACTTTTCCATTGGTATCGGCGTTTATTTGAAATTATTTAAGTATTCCTGTATGCCGGATGTTAATATATATTCTAATCTGTTAGATTCTTATCTGTACTTTATAACTACAGTCATGGTAATGTGGATAACTAGGTTTTCTTTGTTTTACAATAAGTGGAGTAGACTATTCTCAGGTGGTTGTGTTTGTTTTTGTTTTTTTTGTTGGGTTTTTTTTTTCCAGTTGATTCCTTGCCCTTTGTTTAGTAGGACATTGCCTGAATGGGTGAAAGTAGCTGAAGATCAATATATTAATTGTTAGGAACTAAAGAAATGACCTTGGGCAGTACATTACTTTTTTAAGTTCAAGCCAATTGTATCAATTCACGTCTATTATCTTTTTGCTGTAATAATTTTAGAGATAACAGTTCATTTTCTCGGTCATTGGGAATTGAAAAAGAAAAACAAGGTATTTCACACCATATTAATATCCATTTATAATTGCTTTGAATTTTGGCAGGCCAGGGCTTTCAAGAAATTCTTGCCAATGTTTGATCGTGTCCTTGTTGAAAGGTTTATACCAGAAGTGAAGACAAAAGGTGGTATTATGATTCCAGAAGGAGCTCAAGCTAAAGTTTTGGAGGCCACTGTTGTTGCTGTTGGAGTTGGTGCAAGAGGCGAGGTTTGTGAAATATTTTGATAATTTACTTTCTTTGAAACTTTTTTTTTTCAGTTATAATGGCATTACAGTTGAGGGCCATATATTTGAGCACTCAATCATTGTGAATGTCTCATATCTAAGTGCCATTACATTGACATATTGTAAATTAAGGCTTTATACTTAATGGTTAAGAAGACCTTTCTGCATGGCATGTCTTTTAAAATAGTGCTATCACATAAGTCCTTTCGGTGGTTATTGATTTAAATAATGAGGATTTGTTTTTTAATTGTTAAGTAAGCACACCCACTGTGCTCTCTCTCTCTCTCTCTCTCTCTCTCTCTCTCTCTCTCTCTCTCTCTCTCTCTCTCTCTCTCTCTCTCTCTCTCTCTCTCTCTCTCTCTCTCACTCTCACACATACACACACACATACATGCAGATGAATAAAGGGAACTTTGTTATTATTTACTGTTTTTTTGTTTGTTTTTTTCCAACCTACCATTCCTCTCCTCTCATATCAATTTTATTTCTATTCACAGAATGGAACTGTTATTCCTATGAGTGTCAATGTTGGTGACAAAGTTCTCTTGCCAGAATATGGTGGTACCAAGATCAAATTAGAAGATAAGGTAATTGAGTTTGTGTTTTATGCTATTTCTTAAAATACTCTACATGTTTCAGGCTGTCCAGTGAGGTTGGATAAAATCGGAAATTTGACCGTTTGGTCGGATAGATCGGAGACAGTCGGAAATTCACTGTTCGAGTTTGGGTTTTTTACACCAACACTCTCAACTTGCTCGAGAGGGCCGATGATGTATTCTTCATTCCTATGTAGCTCTATAATTTTAAGTGTAACTCTCTTTCATAAATGGTTTTCAATGACTTTCAAAATTTCAGTTGTTTTTATGACGCCTGTTTTTCACTAAAACCTCTCATAAAGTATTGGAGATTTGCATAAAATATGCATGTTAGCATCGAATATACTTTTCAGGCATGTAAATCTTCCGACAGTACAATTTTGCTCGATATATTCTGTTAAGTGCTGGTATTTTATTATTTTTGAATTAAAAATTAAAAGTAAAATTCGTAACGTCAAAGAACAGAACCAACAAGAAAGAGAAAAGAGTTTTATGTCGTTCCTCGAAAAAATCAGTTTTTAAATATATATGTATATATTCTGTTTCGAACACCGACTTAAAAAAGAAAAAGCAACTTTTTATTTGTCGCATCAAAGACAAACAAAACTATACCGTCTAGTCAGTTAGCTATATTATCACTCCACCTACGCGCTCCGCTAGATGTGGATGTATTCACTGCCTGGCTACTGTGCCACAGGTAAATAACTAGCACACACACACAGCGTGTGTCGGACCTGGCTGTTTCTCTCTATTTTGCTACCGACACACGCATTTCTCCAGCTGATACCTGGGTTATTCCAGTCTTTCCTTTGAATAAAAGCTAAGACAAATTTCCACATGCAGATGAATAAAGGGAACTTTGATATTATTAACTTAATTGATATTCACAAGGGGAAGGGGGGGGGGGGATTGCAGTAGCACAACATACATTTAAAGGTGTCATTTATGCGGAACAGCAGTGGAGTGTGTGAGTGGCTATGTGGGTGTCTGCATTTGTATAATATACTGCACATACACAAGCTGTGTAGATAGATGCACACATAAGCAACTGCCAATATCACAGACATCAGTGGTTAGAATCAAGGGTTGCAATTTAATTTTAAAAAATAAATATTTTTTTATGTTGGCTTGGTGAAATTAGTTTGAGGAAACTGTGTTTGAGAAAGGAATGGAATGATAAATAAGGAAAATGAAGTGGCAATTCAGACTAGAGTCTTGATAGTCTCCCTTGGCTATTTGGACTCCAAGTGCATGCCATAAGTAGCCTATCGTGAACTTGAATGTACTTGCGCAAACACAGAAGGGAGACAGTACGGCAGTAGGCAAACAGTGGAACTGAAAGTAAGTAGAAGAGTTCGGAAGAAATTCTGTTTTTCCCGAACCAGTACTGTCGAAGGATTGTTGCTTGTCTGACACTATCAGAATAATATTCTTTTGTCCTGATTTTATTTGGGCATCGTGTAAAGTTGTTAGAAAAGCTTTTCATTTAGACCTCAGTTACTAATTTCTATCTGGACTTCCAATTGTTTTTGTATTTCTCAACAAATAAAGCAGGTTTAGACTGCTTGTTGATAGTTAATGTTTTTTTCATTTGCATCAATTGTATTTATGTAATTGTCAATAACTAAAATGAATTAGAAATTTACTGCCAGGGGAGGCTATTCAAATCGAGTCCAAAGAACTTAATGATTGCACATGCACATTGGAAGGCTATTATTACTACTTAAAGACCATTATATTTCATCAAAGAAAATAAATATGCAATCTCCTACATGTTTTAGCCAATCTCACTAATTTTTATCCCAAAACTCCCTCTCAAGTTATGTACCAGTTTAACAGTTATCCATTTCTAAATTACTGGCATTTAATTGTCCAAATTTTGTTGTAAAAGCTATTCATTGTAGCCTAGAGATTGTTATTCAGATGATATCAGAAGAGTTGGTTTGCTAGACATTCAGCTCTTCCCTCATTTATTCTATGAAAGTTCAACTCTGAATTGTACGTCAAAAGTGTGGAAATTTGCCGGTGCTAAGTAATCCTTTCCCTTTCATGACATATGAAAGAGAAACAACTGAGTTGTAATTGATGGCTATACTCCTGAATTAGCAAAACTCCACGATTATCTTCAGATTAGCAGTTTATACCCTGAAAGATAAACGAGTCTCTTGACTCGCTGTTTTACTGTATCTTTTGTTTCATTTGGTTTTGAAACTAGTCTTGCTCCTACTTATATCAAAAATATCCAATGTTGTATATACTTTCCTTTTTTTTCCCCAGGATTACTTTTTGTTCCGAGATGGAGACTTTCTTGGGAAATTTGAAAGCTAGACAGTTATATATTATCAAAAAATAAAGGATCATTATTTTCTTCATGTGAGACAGTGTGTGATTGAAGTTTATCTGATGATAGCTAGTTCTGTGAGGGACCATATTGTTATTGTATGCAGAGAGTGTGGAACTATTTATGATTGCTTATAGTGAATTCATTGTTAGTATTAATTGTTACTTTATTACTTGCAAGATTTTTTAATGTATATTTTGAAGATATTTCCAATAAACTGATTTAATGATGATGTGGTGTCTTATTTGCCTTATTCAGAAATAAAGGATTGTTCTGCTTTTAGCTCAGAAGATTTAAGCTATGAAGAATAGGGTTTCCGTGAAGAACATTTCATTTAATGAAGTTTATCTACTGAAAATCCCCCGAAATCCGTTTGTGGATAAAATAAATTATTATACATAAGTACAGTTCACTCTGGATAATCGCAACACCTTGGGATCAGCTACAATTTTGCGATTAATCGAAGTTGCAATTAACCGAAGCTGAGTGTCCAGTCTACTATTGCAACATTTTACACATTAGTGGTAAACACAAACCAGTTGTTGTGAACATTGTTCTTAGTCCACCACAGGCTGGGCAATATGATTGAATAAAAAAAAAACATATGACAGCCCTGTATAGATTTGTCAAGCAAAAGCAGCTTTGATGCAAGTCGACGTCTTATTCAGATTGGATTCACTTTCACTCTTTTGTTCTTAACATTTGTAAGAGTCAAATAGTTCAGCCTTGATGAGAGACAATAGAGCTCTCACCAAACTCATTGGTCACAATGCACAATTGTCAATCCAAAAACAAAGGATATCGCTCAGTCTCTCTTTACAACTGTCATTGTCTACCTGTTGTAAAGACTTTGCCCAGCCCCCTCGCCTCCTATCTAATGGCCACATATTACATCACAAACCCATACTGCAAAGCCCCTCTTTTGTCTCTCTAATAAAGTGGTGACACAATACTGAAGCATTAAATCCCGCTCACTCTCGATTTTTCAACTTATCACGATTTCTTCCGTGATGAAATTTAATCATGATAATTTGTTAGATTGATTTCTTGAATTTACAACTTTTGAGGGCAAAAATTTGTTGCGATTAACCGAAGTTTGTTGCAATTAACCAGTGACTTTTATATAGAATTAATTCCGTTTCTTGGGAAATGTTGCGATTAACCGGAGTGGACTGTATATATATTCCCTCTAGATCTTTGTGATAGTCAGTTTTTGTGAATTTGTTTTACAAATTATCAACCTAGAAAATTATTATTATGACTATGGAGGCATATTTGGTTGGTGCAACATATGGAAGTAGAAAACGTTCCTTGTGCTTATATTTCTGTAAGAACTGAAAAACCTCAAAATCCTGCATTTTCATTTTATAGAGCAGTAAAGTTAGGTGCCCCAAACGTAAACAAAGGTCGAGAAGCACGTGGCAAACCACATGTTCCTGTCTTGACAGCTCACGTTCCAATGTAAATAATAGAAAAAAATAACCTTTAAAATTTGGCTGTTAGGTGGCAAAAGAAACACATATTCATAAATACTCGATCATGCATCAAATAATGTCTAGATATGGATATTTTATGGAACAAAAGGTAAAATTTTCTAAAATTTATCAAAAGTTACAGTCTATCTATTTTTAGACCAGAGCAAATTATTGCGCTGGTGTGAACAAAACGAGAATTATTCGGAGCCTGATTTTCATAATAATTTAGCCTTATATTATTATTTCTGCAACTGTTAGATTTTATGTAAACATATTTTCAATACTGAAAGTGTATTGCCTACAACTCAAACTACAAAATTGGGAGACCTATATTGTGCGTAAATTATTCCGGTCCCTAACGGAAATCACTAGCAACTTGTTATTGTTTACGTTTGGGGCACCTAACTTTACTGCTCTATAGATTCACATAATATTTCCATTTGGAGTGAATAAAACAACCTAGGCTTTCTATTGCTTTTAAAAGCTGTCTACACTGCCCAACTTTAATATAAGCATAGATATGTACATATAGGACCTGTAATTTTTGCGCAAGCTACCCCTACCTCCTAAAATGCGGAACTCAGCAAAATTAAAAGATTTTGCAGTTGTTTTTAAGGATGTAATTGTTTAGAGAATTATCTTACGTACGTATGTAACAAGTTTTTGTGTGGTCAAGAAAGGGTAAAATAGCTGTGTTTCATATTGCATGTTTGAGTGGTTGTTTGCATGTTTGAGTGGTTGTAGCCCCGTTACTGTTAAGCGCTTTGAGCTTGTTGATATATACGGGGTAAGGCACTATATAAAAATCATATATTATTAGGTACCATAAGTGACAATTTTTTGCATATTTCAAATTGATTTTTCTTACTATATTTATAAAGCATTCTGATAGTCATGGAAAACACTTTTTAAATTTTGAAAATCCATACATAAATAGGAAAATGAGAGCAAATTCATTTTTCAAGAACTTAGAAGTTTTTTGCTTGCCAATTGATGGAAGAAAATAATCCCCACTTTGACGTCATCTAACGAAACACCAAAAAAATTTAGCATACTTGTGAAATATTTTTTAAGGCACAGTGACTAGATATATAAAAGATAAGATTTGAACCAGACACAAGTTTTTTACTAAATCTCCAGTCTGTTGAAATCCCCCCCAAAACACTCGCGAAAGTAAATGTTTTGGCCTCCAGCATGTCGAAATAGCAAATTCCACACACTAAATGAACATAATGATCATACAAAATGACACGTAATTCATGCCGACGGGTGGTGAGTACTCCAGGGAAGAGGTCCAATTTTTTTCAGACAATTTCTTCAAATGGTCTTTGCAAAATAAAGGAGTGAACATCGTGAAACACGCAATTTTGCATGTTGGCAGAAAAATTGCTATGATTACGAGCAATATGCATAAAAGATTGAATATCTCTCGAAATAATGCAGATAGATGATCTAATTTTATAGGAAACCAGACCTGCTTAATTCAAAAATCATCTTGACTTTTTGGTAAAGTCAATATTTCCTTCTCAAATCTCATCATGAATGATAAGCACAATGTTCGAACCAGCAGCATAATACGATAATAAATCCACCTCTAAAGAAACGCGTATAATCCCAAGACATGTCTTTACATCACCCACTCCTGTTTTCACGTCCATGCTATTTTATGGACTTGTCTGGGAATTATATTGCTTGGTTTTGCCCTGGCCCTCTCTGGAATCCTTAGCCGAAAGGGTGCAGTAACATTTTTATTATTCCGTTCAAGGAGGATGACTTTTTCCACTGTAAATCGTCTCTATGTTATCAGGTGTATCGATATATATGGCCTCGCGGTTTTTTGCACAGCTTAATGCGGCCGCAAGGTTAGGGACAATTTTCTGAATTGCATGGCAACCGCAAAATCTGCACGTTTTGCAAATTCTTTTATTCTTTTTTTTTTAAATTCGGATATGACCTTTTATTTAAGTTAAAAGGTCATATCCGAATTTTTTACTTCTTTATTATAGCAATTTCATTGACAGCAATTTTTTATTGTTATTTTGTTTTCCCAAATTTGTGCCTATTTCCAAATCAGCATAATTTCTGGCAAGATATGCCATTTTTTCCCCCATAATTTTGAGTTTGAAATTGCGTAATTCGACGGGGATATTTTATTACATGGGTTGATTGTAATTAGTTTTTAGGTGTGATACAACATATTCAGAAACTTGCAAAATTTACGTTTTTTTTCTGAAGAATTCATTTTCTTTGCCCAATTTTGAAATATTTTTTGCCATAGTCTATATATCCTTTGGCATTAGAATGCATCCCACTTATACGGGATCATGAGCTTGTGCCCTCAACCCCCTACCACCCCAAAGTCTTTTAGCTTAAGGTCTATGACGCATAACTGTATCCTGATTTCTGTGTCACTGAATGAACTGTTTGCTCTCCTTTAGATAGGATGCTAGTCTGAAAAAAGTACTTTCCGCCACCTGGGTGGGGTTCCTGACCTCCCATAGTAGGCAGGGAGGTACATACTGTGTCTTCTATCCCCCTATGTCTGTTTTCCAACATGCTTTCTATCTTTATGGGTGGGGATCCTGACCTCCCATAGTGGGCAGGGGGGTACATACTGTGTCTTCTATCCCCTTATATCTGTTTTCCAACATGCTTTCTGTCTTTGTCTTGGCATGGGATTACTTGGTTTTGTCCTGGCCCTGGCCGGAGTCCTAGCTGGGAGGAAAACAGTCAAATGCATAATTTTTGTTTTGGGAGATGATATTTTTTTCCTTGTAAATCATCTCTCTGTTATGTGTTATTATATTTGTTATTTTTAATGTATAATGCAAGCATTTGAGTGTATTCTTCTTTGTTGGATTTTGTGCTTGTGTCTGGATGAGACATAGGTGATCTCAAACTAAGTACATTGGTGGTATGCTCTTGGAATCTACATTTGATCCCTATTTGTTCCCAGTTCCCCTATGTCTTACTTTCTCTTGGATGCTATAATTGTAATTCTAGAACTTTTTACTATCCCATTTTCTTCCTTTTTACTGGCGCTGATATAACCTAAATGTGTTGCAAGCGCCGTAAAACCCTTAAAAACAAAAACAATTTCTATCTTTGTCTTGGAATGGGATTACTTGGTTTTGTCCTGGCCCTGGCTGGGAGGGAAACAGTCAAATGTATAGTTAGTTTTGGGAGATGATATCTTTTTCCTTGTAAATCATCTCTCTGTTATGCACTGTAGGCCTATATGTTTTGTTTATGTATTATATATGATTTGTAAACATTTGAGTATACTCCTCTCAGTGGGGTGGGGTTCCCTACCTCCACAGTGGGCAGGGAGGTACATACCGTGTCTTCTATCCCCTTATATCTGTTTTCCACCATGCTTTCTCTGTCTTTCTGGGTGGGGTTCCTACCTCCCATAGCGGGCAGGGAGGTACTTTCTGTGTCTTCTATCCCCTCTTATCTGTTTTCCAATTGCGTTCTGTCTTTGTCTTGGAATGAGTTTGCTTGGATTTGTCCTGACTTTGGTCGGAGTCCTTGGCTGAGAGGGAAACAGTCGAATGTATAGTTATAGTTTTGGGAGATGATATTTATTTTCCTTGTAAATCATCTCTCTGTTATGTACTGTTACGCTTTTCATTTTTACATATGATTTGTAAACATTTGAGTGTGTTCCTCTTAGTGGGATCTGTGCTTGTCTGGATGAGACTTTTAGGTGATCTCAAACTGAGTACTTTGATAGTGTGCTCTTTGAATCTGCATCTATTTCCTATTTGAACAAATTCCCCTTTGTCTTACCTTTTCTTGGGTGTTTTAATTGTAATTCTAGAACTTTTTACTATCCCATTTTCTTCCTTTTTACTGGCGCTGATATGACCTTAATGTGTTGCAAGCGCCGTAAAACCCTTAAAAACAAAACAAAAACAGCTTTCTGTCTTTGTCTTTAGTATGAGATTTTGTCCCGACCCTAGCCGGAGTCCTTGGCTGGGAGGGAAACAGTTAAATGCATAGTTATTGTTTTGGGAGATGATATTTTTTTCCTTGTAAATCATCTCTCTGTTATGTATTATTATATTTGTTATTTTTAATGTATAATGAAATTTAAGCATTTGAGTCTATTCCTCTTTGTTGGATCTTGTGCTTGTGTCTGGTGAGACTTATAGGTGATCTCAGACTAAGTACATTGATGGTATGCTCTTGGAATCTACATCTGATCCCTATTTGTTCCCAATTCCCCATTGTCTTACTTTCTCTTGGGTGCTTTAATTGTAATTCTAGAACTTTCTGCTATCCCACTTTCTTCCTTTTTACTGGCGCTGATATTACCTAAATCCACAAAAACAAACAAACCTCTCAGTGGGGACCTGCCCATGTTTCTGGATGAGACGTTTATGTGATCTCAAACTAAGTGCTTTGATAGTGTGCTCTTGGAATCTACATCTGTTTCCTGTTTGAACCAATTCCCCTTTGTTTGCCTTATTCTTGGGTGCTTTAATTGTAATTCTAGAACTTTTTACTATCCCATTTTCTTCCTTTTTACTGGCGCTGATATGACCTTAATGTGTTGCAAGCGTCTACAACCCTTAAAAACATTTTTTTAAAACAAACTTTCCGCCACACACACCTTAAAGACCTAGCCACCCAATTATTTTGATTACACTCCCTTTGCTCGAGAATTGTGCAAACTGAGGTATCGCAAATCTCACATGGTCTTGTGGTATGACACTCGCTTTCGGATCGGAAGGTCCTGGGTTCGAGCCTCGCTCGGCGCATAGTTGAGTCCTTGGAAAAGGCTCTTTACTCACATTCTCTCACCATACTCGTGAGTACCTGGCCGTTAACAGCGTTGCGGGTGGTTGGATGGGAGCATCACCCTTGAATCATATACCTATGATGTTCGCATGGGTGTACGATCCGATAGTGATGTCGTTTCTTCTTCTCTTTACTAGCCTATCCTGCTTCTTTGGTTTGTGATTGTATTTTTGACAGGGGATATTTTTTTTCCTGTAAATCCTCTGCCTGTTTGTTCTTGGTTATTTATAATTTAGCTTATGATATCTTTAGGTTATGATTTTGATTGACATTTGTACTATTTTTGTTAGATTGCTTGTTTTTTTGTTTCAGCGGTCTCTCATATAACCTCAATTGTGTTGGAAGAGACCTAAAGCAACAAACAAAAAAAGTTAACAGCGTTGTCTCTGTCCAAAAAAGTTATAATATCACCTAACAGGCGTCATGTCCCGTCCTACGTGTTAAGTGTTGCTGTTGGCCAGGGTCCCCTTGTAAAGCGCTTTGAGCACGATTAGTGGACATTGCGCTATATAAAAGTTCAATTTATTTTTATTTTTTAAAAAAAAACAGAAAAATACACGCCAACCTTTTACCCATTTTGATACAGTCCGTTTTAATGGCGTAAAGAATTAGTATTTAACGTTTAGCAATAAGTAAGTATCGAGAGACAATCCAGATATGAAAAAAAAAACATGGATAACTTGATAAAAACAACACGTCGTTTAATAAAAGCCAAGGCCAGAAAGCCATCCAAAAAAATTACAGGTCAATAAAAAACGAAAAAAATAGGGGTTTATTTAGGCTGTTCCATCATTAAAACATACCGACTTACCGACCCGAGTTATCAATAGAAATAATAATATCGTATTTATTTTGTTTTAAACTATCTAAAACATAAATTGTTATGATGGTACTTTAATTCTAATACTAATGTGGTATCTTTTTGTCATTAAATGTTACAATGTCACAAACAACTACAATGAGGTGTAAACAATCCGATAACACTCAAAGCTGAGACTGAGAACAAGGATTTGATGGACTGTTTAAAAATGCGATACCTTGGCCATTAAACAACCCCCATTAAACTGTCCCCGCTGAAAAATGCCATTTTTCATCCCAAATAATTATAATATACACTCGTATACCAAAATATTCTTATTTACAGTAATAATGATAACATTGATATTGACATTGCATACATCGAAAGGAAATAAAATGACTAGTGAATATAAATCCTCAATATTACTACTAATACCAAACAGTATCAACAATAATATCAGTCATTATGATATGTCTACTCACAACAATATTATGTTTCCAAATATATATGATAACATATCAAAATTGCCAACAACTAAATTGGAAAAGGAGGAAAACTGGCACCAAAGAACATGAAAAGGAGGACATTCTCACATAAGTACCAATTGTACAGTAATGCTACTGTAGTGGAGTAATTGCTACCCTCTATTTTTAAAGGTAAAGTGGAACCTATGCAACATGCACACCGACGATAATACTCAGTCTGACTGAGTTAGTATATTTGAAGAAAGGGAAGGAGAAAAAACTTCATATGTGATTGATTGATTGCCGCATTCTCACACGATTATCAAAACTAAAATTTGCCAACAAAAAATGATCAAAAGGACAGTAAGCGCAAGAAGGACGATTAAAATGGTTCATGTCATTAAAAAATACAGAAATGTAGGCCTATGTACTATGCCTCCACTCTGAATAGACCAGCATCATGCTCCGGTGATTTTAAAAAAAATCTTTGCAACAGACGTTATTATTAGGAGTCCATAGCAGTAGAAGGGGGAAAAACCCGGAAAAAAGTCAAAGCCAGTGGAGTTCCATTCAACTTAGTAAAAAGACGATTAAGATGGATCATGTCAGTTTATAATTTGGAATTTTAGTTTGTCATACCTACTTAAAGCAAAGATTAATATGTAATGAAGTTATTTTAATACAAAAACATGAGGGCTTTAAGATTGTCCTCACTTAAACTTAAACTTAAAGACCTCCGACGTTCTGAAAATAAAAGATTATATAAAGAAAAACTTCTTTCTGAGTTAAGACAAATAAAACTATATTTCCTGACACATTCCGATAATTTTGGAAGATCTGTTGATACACTGTTCCAGTTCCAGAAAACATTCGTTTTATGTACCCTGTGCTTTAAAAAAAAAAAAGAATTTTCTTGTTTTTTTTTTAAAGCTAAAATGGCAAACAATGCGGCAGATTGTGCGGAACCGTAAAAAATGCGGAACGGCAAAAAATGCTGCTGTAGAAATATAGATACGATTTTTGTCTTTTAGACAGACTCGGTTCAAATTTTATATCAATAATATGTCGGGATTTTTCGCTTCTATTAAGTTTTAAAACGGCATTTTCTACCTTTTATGCCCATTTTTTATTGTTGAAGCGGCTTCCGTAAAGCTAAAACCCTCCTCTTTAAGACGGTACCTAATTTAGCTCTGTACGTTGTTTAATGGCCGAGGTATTCATGTTTGAATGACCCGGTTTAAAAATAGTCCTCTCGACGCGTGACGCAAAATGGGTTTTTTTTTCTGTCAACAAAAATTACGTCTATTCTGGTACCCATTATTATTATTATTATTATTATTATTATTATTATTATTATTATTATTATTAGTTATTATTATGCTGGTCAAAACAATGGAGAACCCCTGTAGAACCGACCATCCGAAGGAAAAAAAGGTAAGAGGCTCTGTTGCACTTTCCCAAACCAACTGTGCTCAATTTCAGTGTCCCTCAAGGATCTGTATTACACACACGCACACACACACACACGCACCTAATTCTTCTCTCCTTCCTCCTCCTTCGTCTTCATCTCCTTCTCTACCTAATCCTCTTCCTCGTCTTCTCCTTCTCTCCCTCCCCCTC
>NC_088361.1:72579944-72584944 GCF_034508935.2 Berghia stephanieae
TTTTTTCTGGACGGGAGGGTGTCTCGGTCACATTGATCGGGTCAACCTAAACCATGTTTGAGACCGGGTCATTTAATCAGATCGCATCAGCCGACTCTTGCTGTCATTCGCCACGAAAAAAAGGAGCAAGCTTGATACCCACTAGAGACGCCAAGTCTCAGATTGCGTGAGATATTAGAGTGTACCAGCCTCGATATAATGCTTTGCTCATATTGATTTTCATATGCATGCATAATCAGTTCAAAGTATCATTTCTGTGGGCCAGTTCAGAAATGTGCATATTCGGAAATATCCAGAGACGCATGGCGTAGATCAACGCCCTTTTTATATTATATCAAAAAAAAATAAATAAAAAAATAAAAAATAAAAAAAAATAAAAGAAAAGCTTATGCTCTTGAAATTATTCCGTATAAATTAGGTAGAGTACAAAATATTGTGTTCACATTTTTTTTTCAACAACGAATATTTCGGTTTTACTTGACCAAATATAAGAAGTATCAAAGGATTTACCAGCCTTTAAAAAAGAAATAACGTTTAAGGTCTTGAATGTTGTTGAGTGCAATTCAACGACTTATCAGACTACTCCCTTTCACGATGTTCTCACTAGACGTCTAGTTCTCAACTAAATTAAACATTAAATATTCTTTTGAATGATTTTTTATTCTCTACCTCTTGTTTATTTAGGTCAGCTTTGTTATGGAGTTTGTTTATCTTTTTCTTCTATTTTAAAATTGGCTGCACATTTGAAACGCTCTCTCTCTCTTAACCCCCCCCCCCCTCTCTCTCTCTCTCTCTCTCTCTCTCTCTCTCTCTCTCACACACACACACTCCCCCCGCATCCTTCCCTTTGTAAATACTCCATCACCGTATCGAATTCTTAGACACCCTATTCCCCAATTTCAGTAAAATTTTAATCGTGTTGATCAGCTGTGCATCAACCTTTAGTTTTCGTTTACTTTTCATCTTAATATTTAATCTCCTAGTCTCTGTACCTCCCGTCCTCCCCCCCCCCCCCCCCCCCCCACCCCCCTCCCCTACCTCTCTCCCACTCTCTGTCTCCTTCCCTTGCACACACACACATACACACACACACACACACACACACACACACACTCACGCCTTGCTCTATCTCTGTCCCCCCCCCCTCCCCTTCCACACATCCCTTTTCACACACAAACACACACACACACACGCACACACACACACACACACACACACACATATATATATATATATATATATATATATATATATATATATATATATATATATATATATATATATATAGTCATTTACAAAAGAAACTCGACAGTTTGTATTTGCTATTACACGCATCTCAAATATGAAAAACATATTGGTTATAGATACATTTTTAAAAAGTAGATACATTTTTCTTTTTGTTGACATATCGCAAGCCTTTATTGGCACAAGTGAGGAGCAGATGCGGATCGCCGAAGAAGTTGGTAAAAAAAGTTACGTGTTGAGAATGCGCACCAAAATACTATAAGCATTGTTACACAGCAGTTGTCGCATCAAATATTCACGCTTAGTGAGCTTGTTTTGAAATGTCACAAACTCGTAATTCGGCAAAAGATGACCACTTGCACAAAGTTGTTCGACTGAGATGGGCATGGGGACTCCAGGACTGGGATTTTGGGACGGTTTTTGTTTACAGACGAACGCTATTTTAAAAGTTAATTCCGTCGTGCTATCGTCGTCAAGGTGAACGTTTCAATCAGAACCATTATTGAAGTAACAAATGGAATTGTCATGGTGTGGGGAGTGATAATTGGGGGTAGAAAAACTAAGCTCATACGAATCAAACAATGACTCAACTCAGACCTATACATCAGTGATATTCTTGAACCAATGGTCGTCCCGTTTATTCGGAATCAGAATAATCAAATGGTGATATTCCAGTTTGATAACGCCTCGGCACATAGACTGGACAAATATATATGCTTTCCTAAACGATTCTGATAAGGGTGATGAACCAGTGCCCTGCTGTGTGACCTGACATGAATCCCATTGAACAAAATATGTGGGATTTTATGAAAGGAAAGCCAATAATAAAATTAAAAACTAATAACAAAAAGACAAGAAATCTGTATGAAATTCGATTAATTATTCGATAGACTGGATACAATTTGGACTGCTATACCTGCAGAAACAGTCAATCAGCTGACATCATTAATGAGGCAAAGAGTTGTGGCATTGATCAATTCTAACGGTGGACATACAAAATACTGAAGTGCGTCATGTCTGCTGATTTCAATTTTGTGCTTGATTTTGCAAAATCGATTATTAATGATTGAATTTAAATATCTGCAACCTTTCAACAGTTTAAACAAATTCAATAAATTAAACATCAAAAGAAAATTAGTTTGGTCTAGTTTCCAAATATGTATTTGTTCTAACCAGTATTGCATTAATAGCAGAATACGACAATATATATTCTATACATACATAGAAGAAAAACAAAACAACCCCCCCCCCCCCCCCCCAACAAGTAAAAAAAAACCCCAAAACAAATCAAAACAAAACAAAACTTTAAAAAACAAAACAGCAACAAACAAACACAAAAGTAGTATTGCTTCTTTGAGCCAATGTCTCACAGCTGTTTCAGATTTGTCATTGGAATGGTGTCCCCTGAGATTTTAATCTCACTTTGGAAATATAAATCAATATGTAAGCGCGATATCAGGGATTTTTGGAAAATGTGGAAGAATAAAATTGTCAAATTTTAATCGCCTCAAAGCTGTTGGATTGTATGATGACAAAGATGGTCGTAGTGGTATAAAGGTAGCCGGTTGAGGGTGGGATGTTACAACCCTGCACTCATTTACTTCCATTGCTCCAAAGAATTCTGTTCAGACGAGGCCCCTATTCATATGGAATGTTTGGCAAAAATGATCTATAAATCTATATTCTCAACGCTCTGTATATCTCTTTAAAGATTCACAACTATTTGTCTCTAAATACATTACTGTCATCGTCAAACTCATTATCAGTAAGAAGTGGCTTATTCACCTAAAAACTTGTTCGAGAGTTGATTGGTTTTTACGATGAATCAGCAAGATAATAATTACTTTAGCTCGTTAAAATGTAGCCAATGATCTGCTTTTATGGTACCAAAGTCAGTGTAAGAATGAAGTATCACAATATTTAAATAATGGCATGGAACTCTCCAACGTAAAATAACTAAAAGTACAACGGTACACAAATAAAACAAATTCACAATGCAAAACTCAAAAATTAAAGCGATTGTTCTCTTCCATTGTTTACACAGGGTGACAAAACAGAAACTGTTTCCTATTCGCGACAGTTTCATGGGTTCATATCATCACAAAAAATTACAGATGGAATATACTATGGGTTTGCTTCACTAGCGACATGAGATGTAAATGATTGTATAAATAACTATTATTTGATTGTAAAATACAATGAATTGAGTTTAACAAAATCAGAGTGCAACACAAATGGATCCCGTTGATCTGAATTCACATTGTGAGATAAAATCCTGACGAAGTTGAATTGTTACTTATAAAAAGTTCGTGTTAAGCCAGAGTTAAGGCAGTTTACTAGATTATACATTCTTCAAGTGATGGACTGTATCGCTTCAGAAGCACAATTCATCGGTCTCTCCTATTTTAGCTTAACTGAGAATTCTTTTCGTTTCTGTTTCTTTTATGTTTAGAGGTGCTTCATATACAGCTTTAAATATTATGCATAACACCAAAATAATCAACAGCAATAGTGTGGTGTATATTTTTAATAATGTTTAAAAGATCCAAGTCCTCTGAACCACCTTGTTAGAGATGTAGTCCATCCAAGGTGTTACAATATTAGATTGACAGTAAAGAAAATGCTATCCTTTGGACGGAACGATAATTAAACAATAGATTTTTGACCAATCAAAACATGGAATTTGTGACACACATCCACACGTGCTCAGACAACTATATCAAGTTGTTTATAAACAATAACGTGAATAAAACCGGCCTCTCTCTGATCATTGTTATTGTTTTTATACGGCATGGGTGACTAGTTATCACACGATTTTCTCGGTCATATGGTAACTGTTTAGATTTACACATATTATTAGCAGGAATGCAACAGCAAAAATTCAATGAGCGAAAAAATTTTTTAATAAGCAATTAGAAGAAGAGTAATATTTTTAAAATGCAACAACGACGCAAGATGTTTACTCCACCCTATGAGATGTTATTCTCGTCAAACATTAAAACAGACCAAAATAATAATAATAATAATAATAATAATAATAATAATAATAATAATAATAATAATAATAATAATAATAATAATAATAATAATAATAATAATAATAATAATGATAATAATAATAATAATAACGATGATAACAATAAGGATGAAGATACCAGCGCTGCTACAACTACTACTACTACTACTACTACTACTACTACTACTACGACTACTACTACTACTACTACGACTACTACTACTACTCATACTGCTTGATTTAAGTGCCGCATTCGATACCATTGATCGGAAGTTGCTCTTAAACAGACTTCAAACCGATTTTAATATTCAAAATGATGTTTTGGACTGGTTTGAATCTTATCTTTCTGACCGCACACAGTGTGTTGCCATTGAAGATTCTCTTTCTGATATTAGTGTTCTGCAGTTTGGGGTACCCCAGGGTTCTGTCCTGGGGCCCATCTTATATACCTTGTATACAACACCCATAAATGCTATAATCTCGGCGTATGAGTTGAATTTTCACTTGTATGTCGACGATACTCAAATTTATTTCCCTGTTACTAACGATACGAAAGTGTACATTGTATCTCGAGTGGAAGCGTGCGTGAAAGACATAAAAGATTGGATGGTTTTAAATAAATTAAAGTTAAATGAGGATAAAACGGAAATAATAAGTTTTTATGGAAATAACCGGCAAAGAACAGAAATAGAATCATTGAGCATTGCTGGTAATCAAATTAAGATTGTAAATGGTGGAA
>NC_088361.1:72587444-72593568 GCF_034508935.2 Berghia stephanieae
AAACTCAGATTGTGATCCCTCTGCTCGTTTTTGGGCTGTTGGCCAGCGCAATATTTTTTAGTATCAAAGCAATGCAATGAGAATGAGGTGTGAAAAGTTTTTAATCTCATTCGCGTTAGGAAAAAATAAATAAATAAAATCTCCAACGAAGTGGGTGGGTTTAGGAATCGCTCACGGTAGACTACTTGATTTAAACTTATTTTACGAAGTTAACTATTAATCATCCATGTTGAATCAAACTGCTGAAAGAGAAAGATTGAAGCTTTTTTATAACCGACACGACGTCACAAACACACACACACACACACACACACACACACACACACAGAGGCAGAAACAACACACCACAGGGACCCACAATTACAATGCTTCACGGACATAAAACAGTTCACAACAACACAGCTGGGAAAAACAGCAATCCAGAACACACAACAAATTATAATACGTTCCCTCCAGAGGAGAGCCAATTCGAGTTTCTCTATCTATTTCTTCCCTGTTATATACTATTTCTACAACAACAACTACTACTACTACTGTGCGGATATGTGGTCTTGTGGTATGATACTCGCTTTCGGATCGGAAGTTCCTGGGTTCGAGCCTCGCTCGGCACACAGTTGAGTCCTTGGAAAAGGCTCTTTATCTCACCGTACTCATGTGTAAAATGAGTACCTGGCCGTTAACAGCGTTGTCTCTGTCCGAAAAAATTATAATATCGCCTAACAGACGTCATGTCCCGTCCTACATATTAAGTGTTGCTGTTGGCCAGTGACCCCTTGTAAAGCGCTTTAGCACGTTTAGTGGATATTGCGCTATACAAAAGCTCAATTTTATTTTACTACCAATGCTATGACCACTACCATATTATAGCCACTGCTACTACCAGTAATGGGTTGTTTGTTTCAGCGGCACAGTGTCTCGTCTTGTCACATTGGTCAAGCAATGCTAAGTGTGATCAGTAGTTGGATAGGTGGCAGTGCTATTGAAGAATATTGCTCCCGACGTTTACACATTACCCCCTCAATTCACTGTGAATGGGTACCGACTTCAGGCAGACAAATTTTGTAAGAATTTTAGTGCTTAAAAGAAGTGAAATACTCGATTGGTACTGTATGAAAAGGGTATATGGTTCCAAACAGCCTATTGGAGTTACCACCATCTGCATCTGACATGACTTGTCTAATTTAAAAAAAAAGCATTATTAAAAACATATTGCAAGTTTATACATCACTTTTATTATCAGTTCAATGCACATTCTGATAATCACAAAATCTATATGTAACAGAGTCAGACAACCGGATAGTTGATGCCGGCGAGTGGAGTTACTGATAGAGACAACCGGGTAGTTGATGCCGGCGAGCGGTAGTATTGGCAGAATGTAGACGCCGTGGTGGGAGTGGATGGATTCGGTCCCGGGGTCGACTTAGGAGTTCCAGACTATAACTGCGGCGGTGGTGCTCAAGTGAGGAAGATAGATCGAGACAATGAAGTGACAGTTTAGTACTACTGTTAGTGATAGTAGCATGACTTCATGTGTCAGAAGTAGATGTAGGGAGTTGATTTCATGAGCGAAGAGCACACACCACAGTCAAGTCCAGAGACACCATAGTCTACCCGATTCCTAGCCCATCCACTCCAGAGTGGTAGTAGCGATCAAACAACAAAGGCCAGGATGTATAATGATGAAGTCTTTATTCAGGAACAATGGAACAGATCATTCTTTTGTATCGTATTCTTTTTTTTTTTTTGGTGAAGAGAAGTGGGGGAAAGGAAAATTGATACTTATCACTGAAACTGTATGATCCCATTTTTAAAACTGTGATTAAATGCCTCCAGAAAAAGCTTTGGTCAATAAATCATCTTTTAAAATAGTACCTAATAGAAACGTTTGTCTTCTTTTATCAATTTGTTAAAAAATTTAATGAACCTATTTTCTCTGCTCTATAGCTGCATCAGATGTTTTTCAAATGAAATAAAGGAAAATTATGCATTTAGAATCAATTAATTTGAAATTTTATACCAACTTACCATGCAAGTTGAACTCAAGATAATTTGCAATTAACTTGATTTATATTGCCAGAAACATGTTGCAAACTATCAAACTGAATCTGAAGGAATTATATGTATCTACAATTATACCTATTTTTCTTGAGATATATACCTTGAATATCCGGTACATAAACGTTGAGCCTAACAGTCTCAATTCATGTTAAAAGCTGCCAGTTGCTCTTCTTCTCATTTCCCTCCTTCAGTCTGCTTTCTGTGCAGTCTCCATGACACATGTTAGATTTGGTTACTGTAATTAATTTTTAAAAATCAAAAAGTTGTTTTTACTATATAAAGTAATTTTTCATATATTAAAAACAAAAAAAACAACAAAAAACATATTACATTTAGTGAAATATGTACAACAAATGGTAGATTATATTATATTTTCAATAGCAACTGCAACATTACATGGTCAAAAGACCAATCTATCAAATTATAGGTACTGATATTACAAATCAGCTACAATTATAGTTTTATCAGCACTCTTATCCTGCCTATTGATAAACGTGAACAAAAAGAAAAGAATAAAATATATTTAATATAGAAAATAGTGGCAAGTTAACAAAATATATTATTGCAAAATTTCTTCATATGCAAAACCAAAAAAGCAAGTGTTTTGGCATATTTTCTTGACTTCCCTATGTAAAAGTATATGATAAGCACTCTGGAAATATGAATATATTGTATAAAGAGACAGGAGCCAATACCAATGACATGGAGTGATAGCTGTCTAAATTTAGATCATCTAAGGATCTTCATAATAAGGCTTTTAACTTGTACCAGCATTAGAAAAAAAGTTAAATAGAATCTTTAAAAATAACGGCAAGATTTTAAAATTTGAAAAAGCTTGAGAGCAAAATAAGGTTTCTGTTCTCTCTGCTTAATCGCCACCCTCACGATTCTAGACTATGGATCAATAGGTTAGGTTAATACAGCTGAGAGATTGTATAAATACTATAGAATATTTTTTTTAATATTGAGAAATTCTATAAGATACAGTAAAGTTGAAAGCTATTTTGATAATCTTGAGGGTAGGCTCAATGATAATAAGAACAAATACAATAATAATAATAATAATAATAATAATAATAATAATAATAATAATAATAATGATACCTGATGATGATCATCATCATGATCATGATCATGATGATGATGATGATGATGATGATGATGATGATCATGATGATGATGATGATGATGATGATGATGATGATGATGATGATGATGATGATGATGATGATGATGATGATGATGATGATCATGATGATGGTCATGATGATGATGATGATGATGATGATGATGAAAATAATAATAATAATAATAATAATAAATAATAATAATAATAATAATAATAATAATAATATATAATAATAATAATAATAATAATAATATATAATAATAATAATAATACATTTTCGTGAATATTGATTGGTTAATTGCCAGAATGTGGGCAGGGCAATACTTCCAGGACTGCACACCAATATCTCAAGAAATGCAGAGGCTCATGATTGTTATGTTATTTAAATCTGAAAAAAAAAGTTTTTGATTCAGTTGGAATAATTATGGCAGTCCACAGCGTTTTCTCTTGGTTAGAAACATAGAAAGCAATATCATCTCACATTCAGTCATTGAATGATATTCATATAGAGCTAACAATGAACAAGAGCTATAATTACCACATTTCATTATTATTTTCAATGGATTTATTTAACTACTGGTATTGAATGAAAATTTGAAATTAATATAGCAATGTTTGAATAGATAGATGGGTCTAATATATGTAAACTTATTCAGAGAGTAGAAAGCACTTGTTAAAGTTTGTTGCTTCGTGTTACAGAAACAGGAATAACTCTAGCTCCATGAGCCTTATGACTCTAAAGGACCACACATTTCAATGTAAGGTGAAATACCATTTAGTGTTTTGATAATATAAACATGACCTATGTCTTAAATTTTTTGCTTAAATTCAATAAAAACATTAGAAAACACAATGAACCTAGACCTCAGATACCACAAGGTTGTAAAACCGTTGTGTCAGATCTCATTTTATCAGAGATTTAATTGAAGACATGTTTTCTTTTATTAACTTTTTGGCCACAGAAGCAAATTCGAATAAACTGAAAAATTAATGCCTCTTGATTTCACTTTAAAGTCAAATAAAATATCTGATCTAATTTTTTTTTTTTTAACCCCATCAATTGAGAGAGCTTTCTTATCATTCCGTAGGCAAAATCTAAATAAGACACATTTCACATATATAGTATTTCATTTGTATGACAAAATCCTACAAGCTTCTTGTTATTAAGACTCTTGATTACTGGCGGTGATGAAAGAAATGGGCTAAAAATAAATCAAAAGTAGGTAATTTAAAGTAATCAGAGAGGTTTATTTTTTAATATCAACCCAATGTAAATTCGTAATAAGCTGCAGTATCAGGCCCCTCTATCATTACCCCCAAAAATTGATTGAACTGATAGGGATGTGTATAAAACTTTAACAAAAACCAACAACCCCTCTTTCCCCCCCCCCCCCCCCCCCCCCCCCTTCCTCAAAACACACAAACATATACATTTTTGGTATATTCATTTTTCTAGAACCAGGGGAGATAGTCTTAATTTTTAAAACCAGTCATTAAATTTACACACTATTAAAAACAATATAGAACAGTGAGGGGCCCAAGATAGAAATTAAATTTGACCCTCCTCTCTGCATCTTACAATAAAAACCTTTTATCTTTCTCACACTTGTCAAATAAGGCGAAACAGCTTAGAAGATGCTAAGTGTCTTGACACCTTTCAAATATCAAAGATGCGACAAGGGGTTGAGTAGGAGAATTTGGTTGTTGTTTTTTTAATCTCCCTCCCCACCCCCCTTTCCCCTCTTCCACCTGCCCCTCTCATTCTTTCATCCGTCACCCCACTCTGCCATTCCTTCCCCACACTCTAAGCAAAAAACAAAACAAAACAAAAACAACAATAAAGTATTTTGTGGCAAAACGGCTACCACCTTAACTCCTGCAAATAATTTAAGATATTGAAGGTCAGTAGCAGGGATCCCTTATTTGTTACTTTTCCAGCAATGAGCAGGTATCGACGTGTACATATATGCAAGTCTGACATACGAATGCTATTATAGGCATAGTTTAATATTTTTGTTATGGGCAAAATTTTGTGTCATTAAAAAAAAGCCATTACAACAATGAGCCAATAGTGAATTGGATTAACAGACCTGCAAGTAAGTGCACGTCGGCAGGTATCAAAAGACCTAAAGGTTGTTCCGAACTCGAACATATTGCAAGGACAAGGCGAGAGTGAATAATACGACTAGGCTAGACTTTTGCCAGTTGAAAGTGGTGAAAGCCACGCACTACTATGGGATTTCTTTTATCTTACTTATTGATTTTTAAAAATCTGGTATTTTTGCTTCTGTTGACATTCCAACCTACTAATAGGGGTTCTGATTTTTTCTTTTCTTTTTCTTTTTTTTTTTTTTTTGGGGGGGGGGGGGGGGTTGAAATTATGATTGAATTGATACACCATACGTCCTAGATTGTAGCTGTTACCCACAACACGACAATTTAAAAATATTATCCAACTATTATTATGAAAAGTGTGTTTCCTCAAACAGTATCAGAATCAGTCACTGCTTGAACATGAAGCAGACATGAGCGAAGGAGACGTCAACTTTGTAAGTGAGAATCTCGGTGAGTGGAGCTGTCTAAGATAGTGACTGACAATGCGAAGTGAATCGTAGACTGGATGAAAAACATCTACAAAGCATTCTAGAATTATGCGAGTGAAACATCCAAAGTTAACGACCGGAAAGCTACTACGTGTTAAGATTGAACTAAATATTTACCTTCTCTTAAAGCAATCGATGCAGATTACAAACTCAAACAATGAAAATGAAACCGTACCTTTGAATTATTTGATCTCCGGTTGTTCATTGCTGCTGATTAGGAACGTTAGAAGCCGGACAACGTTGCGCCCAAAATAGATCTTCCGTCTTTGTTGTTTAAATTATAGATAGATCTAATACACTTTCAGTTAAAACAAACATGTGTAAATAAAATTTA
>NC_088361.1:72598668-72606168 GCF_034508935.2 Berghia stephanieae
TCTTCAATATAATTTTTTTGGATACAAATTTTAAATAAAAGATCATATTTATATTTATACCTCCGAAGTTCCTTAATTTATTCATAATGTTATTGACATTTCTTGCTTTTCACTCATCAGTTTAGCTAATTGGACATAGACAAAGTCAAATTGAATTTGTAATTTTGTCTAAAGTCATAAAACAAGGGAAGACATAATAAAAAAGACATATAATTAGAAGTAAAATAGAAAGTCTGCGTTTAGAATTATACAAGAGTCAGATGGTTAGTTCTAGTTCCGTATTTTATTTAACCTTAGGATTGGCATAAACAAAATTCTTATAATCTGAAGAGGAACTATTTTGTCACAAAGTACTTTCTGCCAGATCTAAGTTCATAGACTGAAACTAAAAAAACGGTAGCCTTAATTGCAATTCATCTAATGTCCATAGCATCAGACACCCATTATGGAGCCAACAGGTATATTAAATGAGGGAATCACAAACAGATAGACTTTTTGAAGATAGCCTTGCATACGTACAGATAAACAAACAACAGGTCGATGCGTGGATAAAGGATTCAAGCATAGATCAATACTTTTGACAGTCTTTATAATATTATTTTACGACTAGGCAAAAACTCATTTTTTCATTCCTCACTCCAAACTAACGTCTCTCCTTTGGCATTTATTAATATCAATATTCAATCCTCAACTCTTCAACGCTAAACGATCTTGACAATGAAAATAAAATAACCTTCCGGGCTCGTCTCCTTATAAATGGGAAACTGATCGTCTTTCTGTAATTGGTACTGACACTAGGAGAGTTCTGCCGTATTCTGAAAGCACTCTTTAAAAAATTGGTCAGGAAATTTTAAAACTCAAATATCGATCAATTAAGATGGCCCTGGGATTGCAAAATTGTCAAAAAGTCTAAAACCCGAGATACTTGAAGAGCTCTTGGATTTGAGACCTTTTGACAATTTTGAAATGTTGGGGTCATCGCAACCGATTGATATTTGTAGTAAAAGTTAAGTAGCCAATATAAAACTAAGTGTTTTGCCAGAGTGCGGCAAAGTTGAGTGGAAGTCTTCGAGAGCAGACCTGACATTTGGCTTGGGTCTTCCCCAAATCCCGGCATGCATGGTAAAAAGGGTTAATCGAATTGATCCGCTGATAGATTGGGGGTTCATGCTTATCGCTCACGTCCGGGAGATTCTGGGACGCTGAAGTCAGTGGAGATGTATATTCTTATTTGTATATGAATATCTTTGATGATCTAGAGAGCTAAGTTATTAGTTTCTGTTATGAAAATACCAAATTAAATATGAATTGATAATAACATCATTTGTGGCATTTAAAAAAAACGGCTATCACCAATGACTTGCATTTCGTCGATGTAAGAGGGGTCGGTTTGTTTAATTGCGACCCATTAGCCAGATTGGTATTATGGTAGATTGGTCCAGTAACTGGTAATTGGGATTTTAGTTCTAAAGTTTTTGTAATGTTTTTTTATCATCAAAATCATTTTATATAGAATCAGTAACTGTGACTGTCTTCGCTTTAAATTTATTTTTTTGCACATTAAAAAAATTCCGACATTTGGGACAATAGGTCACAACAGATACAACCTCCTTCTTCTGTTATAGAACCGTGTTATGGTTGATGTTATGTAAGATTGTAGGCATTGTGATGGTATGATTATGATTGATATTCAACTCAAAATGATATAAATATTTGTTTATATCGAAAAGCTGTTCTACACCATTTTTATTTTCCAAATATTAGCTGGGAAATATTTTAGATTGTCATATTTAATATACACTTATATCAATAATCAAATTCGACATGATTCCTGTTAGGCGATATTACAATCTTTTTCCGACAGAGACACAACTGTTAACGGCCAGGTACTCATTTTACGTTGAGAAAAAATGAATAAAGAGCCTTTTCCAACGACTCAACTAAGCGCCGAGCGAGACTCGAACTCAGGACCTTCCGATCCGAAAGCGAGTGTCATACCACTAGACCACATAACCGCACATACCGATTCAATCTTAAATATATTACATAAAAACAATAATTAGGTATAAATATCTAAAAGATATGTAATCATTCAGTCTGCCATTACTAATTATGCAATCGTCAAATTATGGCAACATCTTTGTTAAATAGTCTCACATTAACCTTTCTTCACTTTCTCAGTTTAAAAAAAAAAGGAAATAGGGTGACTGGTTTTTAAATAGTTTCCAAGAAATAATATCATTTAAAGCTATAAGGCTCGTTAAGCTGGAGCTTATCCAGCAACAGTAACGATTGTCGTTGTTTACTAGCAGTTTGATGACTGTCACAAAGTACCATCCGCAAGAATTAACGGACCCAGCTCCCCATTCAGTACTTGGAGGACAGCAGTTAAAAAACCCTTAAAAACTCAACTCAACCGGGAATCGAAACCGATCCCTTGGTCGTGAGTAATCGGAGCTCAAAAATGTTAAAGGCCTTTCCCCAATTATAATAATAATAGACAAGCTGAAGTCACGTTCAATAGACTAGTTGTAATGGAAATGATTGCGGGGTTTCTTGTCCATTGTGACAGATAAATGGTGTGGACAATTCCGGATTTTCAATGCATCAATAAAAAAGATGAACAATAAACTGGGCCCAATGGGTAGCAAGTAATCATTGTTGACTGTCCGTTTAACGCAACATTAACCAGAACGAACATGACACTATGGGCAATACGAACCCAAAGAAATCGTAAATTTGGTGAAAACAGGATGGTCATTTTACGCTTACGTGTGACCCGCTTTACCAAAAACAGTGATATGTCAGGGTGAACCCGATGCCTGCAATTCAAGTTTAAGATTGGTTGGTGAAATTTGAGTTACAATCAGGTTAAAATTCTTTGAGAAAAACATGTTTTGTTCGATAATTACAAAAAAAACTTGCTCTCATTTTGACCTAAAACTCAGCTTTCTTCATCTAGTTAAAAAAACAACAACATAATAATAGATTGACAAGATACAATTGTGTATTGTTATTATCTCCCTCCCCCCCCTAATAAAATCCACAAACTCTAAACATTTTAGATTTTGTGAAAGGTGGCGCCTCCAAATTGAAGTGCGATTGCAACATAACTTAAAGCATTCAAAAATGTCAAATATGATTCGAAATCAGAACTTTTTGAATTGACTCACCATTATACTGGTACCTGCTCATCGAAACCCATTCTTTATTTTCCATTGTTTTCTTCCAACACAATGTAATTAATTGAGAGACAACCTGAAAAGAACATCGATATATGAGCCCAGGGCGAATCAACCTTTCTTGACACAGCCTTCGGCTGAATTTACAAGAAGGCCTTGGCCACTTGGACGGATAGGAAAATGTCATTGTTGGTTTGTTATAATGACTCATTATTCCCAAATAATGTCAGCCAGGACAGCTGGTTGGGGAAAATAGGCCTGGTAATGTCCATGGCTAACGGTCATCACAACGAGCCCCGGTGATTTATTATCGCCCTTGGAAGATTCTACTTATATTAATGGCGGCAAGAAGAGGATAGGATGTTTTTTGTTGTTAGGATACTGTGGTGATAACTGCCTGTGGCCTGGTTATCTAGTTCTTTTTATACATTCATACTACTAATTGCCCTGGATTTTTTAGTTTCAACATTGGGGTCGCGATAGCTCAGTGTTGGTAGAGCACTTGCTTCACACACAAAGGGACCGGTATCGATCTTGGGGTGCAGTCTAATTATATTTTTCTGTACCTGTCCACCCAGCTGTGGTAGTGGGGTCTGTTGATCTGATGCAAAGTACTTTGGAATAGACCTGTTCAATCAATGATAACCAGATGTTATTGCTCGTCTAAGGCTTTAGGCATCAAAATAAACTTTGGTTCTATGAGTTTATGGTTCCTTGGACGGATGTTTCGTTTTTCAACAAGGGAAGAAAAAAATATTTCCTCACAACCCCAACGCATTAAATAGGCGACATGGTTTAAGATTCATCACAGGTTATTTTACGTACCAAATATAGATAATTACTTTTCTCATACTGATTTAGTAAAATTTGACATTTGAAGTACGAAAGTTTTAAATATTTTTTTTTTAATTTTAAAAACGTGTTGCATAGAAAATATAGCTAGCATAAGGCGAGGCTTTTAAATGTTTCGTATGCTTATTTTGTTGTCAAATAAAATCACCTCAATGTTATTGATTTCATGAAGTTATAATTATTCAAATTCAAAAGTGTCCAAATTCTACGTACATTTTTATCTTTAGAGATTGTGGGCAGTTCCAAAAATATTTATCGGATAATGCTGTTAAACACAAGATTTCATTGTGACTTTTTAATAAATAATGGTTACTTTGTGATTTGTCAATTAATTTAGGTTCAATCAATATGCAACGCATGCTAGCTTATAGATATGTTTAAAATATCAAATACCAAATTTTCAGAATTGTTAGCTTTAAAAAAAAAGAAAGAAATAGAAATAATTTTTTGAAAAGTATCATCGTTGCGAAAGCACGAAAAAATCATGTGAACTTGATGCACTCCCCTTTAATTTTTACACTCCAGGCTTCAATTATAAAAAAAAATCTTTAAATCATCTCTTAAGAGCGGCATCTTTCTACAATCCTTTAAAAATGATTGTAAGGTCCTATTGATTATACTAATTGATCAGAATAACCAGAATTATCGATCAAGTCGACCGATTTTAACTACATAGTTTAGAATATCAAAAGACAAAAATCTCATCGAGAATTTTCGAGCTTTTTTATGGAAGCTGATGGCAACAATAGAAATTTTTTACACTTGTTGAACTTGTTGCCAGCATTCGATGCCAATGACCACGACGTATTATTGGCGAGACTTCAATGACGTAAACAGGTAGCATTGCTTGGGCATCAGGCGTGTAGTTATTAAGGGTTCCAAGTAGGTCAACAATGGTTATCGTTGTGGGGTACCCCAGGAGTTAGTACTTGGTCCTGTATGAATTCCATCTATATGAACCGTTTATGTTCTGTTAAATATAAATACAATTGAAAATATCGTTTCTATGCTGACATTCAAACTAACCTATAGTGTAAGAGAGTAATCGTATGCAAGAAGCTTACGCAATAATTTTAACGAAAAACACGATTAATATTCAAGCAAAGTTCACGACGCAAGGATTTCAATCAGTTAAAACATGGTCACTATGTAATAAGTTTAGGACAGTTTTACATCCTAAGTTAATGGACTGGTCATTGTGTTGAGTGCTAGAAAAATACTTTCTTGTTAATTGGTGTTAATTGGTATTTGAGAATAAATGCAAAAGACTGTAATTAGTTTTTGTTGTTTAGGAATGAAAACTGACATTTATAAAAATAATATTATATCATATAAGGCGGGGTTTGACAATAAATTTTAGGGATTTAATGTTTCGAGATGAGTATGTTTCGCTTTTACTTTTAGGGGGCGGTTTAAGACTGACATGGGACGGTCAAAATCAGTAGGAGGAGTGGTTTGAAGGAATTGTGGGAACAGTTTACAATAGGGTATGAAATAGAATGTTCTGATCAAAACTTCACTTTTGGGGCTGCACTTTTCTACGTTGAACCTGCACTTTCCACAGTCTTTAGACTTTTTGTATTTTGCTGCAAGTTCTAACTTTCTACTAAGAATCCTTATTTTACGGACTTACAAATATTCCATGTATATTGAAAATGGTCACATAGACAGATTGACTTGTTAGGATTGATTTTACCGCTTTGAAATTTATGAAACTGATTGAATTATGACCATACTATTTGATTTGGATTTCGAATTAATCACACAAAAAAGAAGTAAGAAATGAAACTTGGAATCTGAACTTTGATTTGAATGTCTTGATGTTATACATTCAATTATCATCATTGGCCCTTGAACTCTAGTCATAATTTACATCTACAACACAATGAAAAGGAATATCATTACCACCTATCAAAAAGCCACTATATGATCATAAGCCAGCAATATATTTGTGCGACTTTGCAATAATACTTCCTGTAAAACAAATGCCTTATGTAATATAATCCAATAACTTCGAAAGCATGTTCTGTATAAATCAAAGAGTGGATCAATGAAAGTAGACTCAAGCTGAATGATGAAAAAATAGAGGTGATATTATCGGGCCGACCTACAGTTGGATATCATAATTAAAATAATAAAAAATATGGTTGGAGAAAGCATGATTGATTTCTTTACTGTCAGTAAGGTATCTTGGGATCTCTTGCGATTAATTTATCTTTATGACAATTCATGTTAATTGTTTGATATGTACTACTATTTTACGTTAAGAAATATAGCAAATTTCCATACATATGTCTTTAAGGACACTGCGCCTCTTCTGACAAATGCACAGTTCTCTCTAGACTTGGTAAGTGGAACTCTTTAATATCCAACATTCCCCAGTACAATGTTAAACGGCTGTCAAAACAAAACCATACGGCTTGTCCTCAATCAAACTAAATTCGACTTTGCTAGACCCATGCTAAATGAGCTGTAATGATATACAGTTGGAAAAAGAATTTCTTAAATAATTTCCACCATTGTTTTTTCTAAGTAAGGTATTTCAAAACTGTGCCCCCCCCCCCCCCCCGTACATAAAGGACCGATTAAATCCTTTAATATCGAAATAAAATCATTTTAGCGATGGCTGTTGTATTTTATCTACATCTGAAACAAATAAAAAAAATTGGGAAAACACCTTTTGCTTTGGAACCTGACAAATTTAGAATTCCATTCCCAAAGATTTAAGAGACTTTGATGATTTGTATTCTTTTAGATGTTCTTACCTGTGACCATATCTTTAAAGCTTAATTTTAGTGGTAGGAATTGAACAAATGTGTATGGTAGGGATTGAACATTAGCTTGTATGTATGATATGTGTTTTTCATTTAATCCGTTATACTATTACTACTCCATGTAAAGCGCATAGAACTGTTTATTGTTTAAAAAAGAGTTTAGAACAGGATGTGAGGAAGATGTGAGTCAAGGTATTGTTATCTTTTATATATATATATATATATATATATATATATATATATATATATATATATATATATATATATATATATATTATAAGAAGCTTTTGCCTATACCATAGAAATATTGTTCATGTCTGATTTAACACAAAAAAGCAAACAAAACAGACAATATTTTTTTGGCGTAAGGATGGGGGGCTATACTTCCATATTCTGAGAGAAATCACAGTTTTAAAGCTTTTTGACAAATTGAAAGGTATTTTAATCAATGGATAATTAATTTGATATAAAAGTGGTTTTTTTCACTAACATGTAAAAATGCGTTTTATCAGTTTACGGTAATATAAAATGATCACATTTCGGCTAAAATGATCTTAGCTGGAATTCCCAGACCAGCACTAAAAAACAACACACATTAATGTTAGTAATATTTTCTTTGGAATCAGTGTACTTTCAAGGCGGCCTGGGGTTGATTTAAACGACAAGGTATTGGGTACAAATGATCACCTTGT
>NC_088361.1:72608668-72618668 GCF_034508935.2 Berghia stephanieae
AGACCACAAAGCTGCATAATATTCTGATTAGGAATTGGGAACGTGAGTCAATTATTATGGATGATGATGATGATGATGGTGAGGAGGAGAATAATAATTCTGACATTATATATATATATATATATATATATATATATATATATATATATATATATATATAGTGGATTTCAGTCATTGTATTTCCACCCCACTTGGTTCTTATGGGCGGGGAAATGTCATGAAGTTTGAGAGAATGCAAAACAAATCTTCTCAATATTGTATGTAATGGTCAGACTTTAATTATTTGTAGAACGTTTAAACATGTAATGTGTTATCGAAATCTACTGAACCACAACAGTGTTTTTAAAATGACGCCATTGATATTGTAGCCTTTATAGACATCTCAGACGTCCAGAATTAACTGATGAATCATACCAAAATTCCACGTTATTTATCTATCGCTTACGATTATTTAATAAAGTGGTGTATATGAATCAAAGGAACCGAAACTGAACGATCCCTAGCCTTTTGTATGAATGCGTTCAAGATTTCGCTCATGATAATCTATCTATCGTGTATAATAGCACAAACGAGATTGATAGATAGTATGGTTTCTGAAGAACAGCGGATTGGCTATTATCGTATTGTCACTCTGTGCCTCTTGCACGAAACAAAATATCGCTTTAATACAAGTACCGTCTAAAAGCAACTTTTCAGATCGGCATAACAGTGAATCAAGTTAACAGCTCATCGATGTACTGTCATGATGTTTCTTCTTGGTTGAAAACTACTTTCTGAAATACATCCAGTTGTCTCAAAACGGTATCTTGGAATGAAACTGGTGCTAAATATAGAATTCAAGTTTTACTAAATGCCTTCATTGAATACAGTTTTTAATTCAGAAAAATGAGTGGAGCAGGCACTTATGTTGATAACAACAAGAGATGAAGTGAGTAGAAAAGTGCCAGAAGACAATAGAGAATAACAATTTTTCGCGGCGGTGATGGGGTTTGAACCCGCGACCTTATTGGTACGACAGCTGCGTCTGGCCGATGAGAGCGTGACTCTACCATATGAGCTATCCACGAACCCAGTTCGTGAATGGGTTCGTGGATAGCTCATACGGTAGAGTCACGCTCTCACCGGCCAGGTGGAGTTGTCGTACCAATAAGGTCGCGGGTTCAAACCCCATCACCGCCGCGAAAAGAAATTATTCTCTATTGTCTTCTGGAACTTTTCTACTCACCGAAGTGAGTCTTGTGAATACAGTTTTGTTTCTTTAACTTCATTAAACTAAATTTTCCCTGTTCTTGTCATTTTGACTTTAAACTAAATGTTCCTTGTTCTTGTCATTTTGATTATAACCTAAATTTCTTCATCAAGTTCATTCCGACATAATACCATATTCACGGATGTGTCACAATTTTTTTTCTGCTGAGATTTGCTGTTATTTGATCACAATTGCCGCTTGCTCTCTCTGTATGAGAAAGTTAACAACTATTAACAGAATCTAGAATATTGTGGGTATGTTTTGGTTTTTACTTATAGATATATTGTGACATTAAAATTGTTTTGATTCATTTGTAACATCGATATCCATTTGTTTTTAAATGTTGGAAAAGAAAAACAAAACGAAATTGAATATCCTATGTTCCCCTCAGTGTTGCAGTATCTATTATAGCCATAGTATTCTGATTTTCTGATTAATCGCAGTGTTTTAATGCTAAATGGATTACAATTATTGAAACATATGATGGACATTGATTCTGATCAAAATAGTTATGTTCGATTTGATTCCTAATTTCTTTTTTTTGGAAGACTCTCTCTTTCTTTCCTTCTTTCTCTCTCTCTCTCTCTCTCTCTCTCTCTCTCTCTCTCTCTCTCTCTCATTCTCTTTCTCCCTCTCTCTCTCTATCTATAATCGTCTGTTAAACGGAGACTCAATCATATTGTTACTCCTTTTTCCCAAGAGCAAATAAACAAAAAAAAAAAAAAAAAAAAAAAAAAAAAAAAAAAAATTAAAAACAAAACAAAAAGTACAAAAACAAAATAAAACAATACAAGACAACAACCCAAAACGCTATTTCATTTTAGTTCTTCATGTAGTAAAACATGTCTTTAAAGTCTATTAAACAGAGATTGAAAAAGCCAAACGCCTGCTGCAAAGCAACATAGCAAGTTAAGCAACAGGAATTGAGTCTCTAGCCCTTTGTTCTTACAAACAAACACAATTTAAAGGCGGTCTTGATGTGGTCAGTCAGCCATCTCGCCTCAATGGTAAAAAATGAATTTTAAAATAGAACATATTTCGGGAGATTAAATCCTTATCATCGCATTGGTTGCTAAAACGGAATACTTACCCACCGAGTTATTGAAAGCGACTATTCAATAATCCGGAGTAGAGTGCAGTGCAATCCCGGCCCACTGGCATGGTATTCGTTATCGCACGAATACGACTCAGCTCCGATATTAATTCAACTCTGGTCCTCGACTTTTATAAATGATTATTTCATGCCGGCTGGAAAGCCAGAATGCAAGAGGTCATTGTTCCCATTTCATACTAATAGTTATACGGATAGTGACGAGAGCTGGGCTCTTTACTCGTGTTATGAGAATTCACGGCTGAATGACAGTCTCAGTTTTGTCGAACACTGAAATATAAATTTGCTCAGAAAGCTTTTAATCCTTAGTATTATCAAGTGAGGAAAATGATCCCCAACTTGACAAAAATTCTTAGACTCTATTAAAGATTTTTTGGGGGGGTTAAATTGATGGAAATTTTAATTGATCGAAAAATGAAGTAAATGTTCTCTGGCCAAGTATAGACATTTTATCACCGTGCGCCAGTTATTGGTCTCAGTATTCCACTTCATGATGTCATTTGATATTGCTGTCCAAGTCATCATTATACGGAAATTTGTCAGTCCCAGTTTCTTTAGTGTTGTTAGACGGACAAAGCATAGCAAAAAAGTATGGATTACATTTTTTTTTCTAAAAAATGTAAAAATATGTAAACACAATGAAGGCCAAGCTTATCCCGGTATTTGCTTATAGCGGAAATATAATTGCTTATCACTTTTCTATACGACGCTTGTCCTTCATTTTGAAATCTTCTCCTTAAAATTTCTGACAATACTCTTTTCATCTAAAAATAAATAAATAGATAAATAAATGAATAGATTGATAAATAAATGAATAAAAATCAGTAAATAAATTAAGGAGGTGGAGGATGAGAGGAGGTTAGGGTGGGATGGGTGGTAGGGCGGAAGTGGTACGCGTGGCAGGAAAGAGCATCAAACTGGAACGCAAATGAATCTTGCTTGATTTCTCGATCACAGTAGAGAAAGACTATTTTTTATAAAAGTAATTTTTAAAAAAATTCCTTTATTTTCTTTCTTTTTTTTTTTTTTACCAGGTAGATATTTTATTTTGCTCCAATGACTCACTCAAGTTTTAAATGTTCATTTTGTCCTTTCACAGTAAAGGTTTTTTTGTCCTTCATATCAAATTATTTCAAACGAAGTGCTTATTCGCAGTAGTTGTAGAAGCGCTCTCCCGTCTCTGAAAATTAGTTTTTGTCCGCTCTGTTCAAAATGCGTGTTGTCGAATGGCTTGAAGTGGAATGAGTGTCTTAGTTTGAGAAGGACAGAAAAGGAGGAATGATTGAAACATTTTGTGTGACTGAGGATTGAGATTTTGAACGTTTCAACTTTTCCCTCAAGTCTGAAACGTGACAAGATCTTGTTTTGTTTTCTTTTTGTTACCCCAATCCAATCCATGAAAATTTCCCGATACCACCTCTCCGACTTGATCATTCGTTCACATCTTGAAATTTATCAGTTATCTGTCAGATTACTTTAATGAGAATAGTTCCATCCCCGTTTCTTGTATTATTTACAGTTAGTTAAATATATTTTATAAAGTTCCAGGAAACTCTCGCTCTCTCTCTCTCTCTCTCTCTCTCTCTCTCTCTCTCCCTCTCTCCCTCTCACATACACACACACACTCTCTCTCTCGCCGTTGCTCATGAATCCTATCTCAATGCACCTGCAAATAATAGAAGTTACAATCAATAAACTACCTCTACTACTACAGCCACCGCCATATCATCATTATTATTACTACCACAGCAACCTCCACATCGTTATCAAAACTATAGCGACCACCACCGCCTTTACATCATCATCCTCCTCGTCATCGTCGCTACAATCACAACCACCACATCAAAACCAGCATCACTGATCATTACACAGCAACAGACCCATCATTATCGTCAATGAAACGCAAAATAATGATAATAATAATAAAATTAATTTTTAAAAATTAAACTACATTATAATTTTATTATTTTTTATTTGAATATTAAAAAAAAAAATGTTGCGCCCAATCCTCAATACAATAATGCTCTAGGCTCGTAGGCTACTTCTGCAACTGAAATGAATGATATCTACTATTCGCAGCACAACTAACGAATACGTAGGCTATCGAATATTCGCAGCACTAATGCGAATAATGAATACAAACGCTATCGACTATTTGCAGTACTACTGCGAATAGAGGAAATCACTATTCGCAGTACTACTAGGAATAGAGGTGACCTATTTCAAAATAAAGACCCCTTGCTCTTCCAAGAAACCCTACGGCAACGTTACCATATTATTCATTTCAACACAGGAGAGCAGCAACCAACCAACCATCACCTGCGTTCCATCTTTCCGATCGCTTCTTATTTATTCATCAATTCATCTAGTTTAATCTTTATTTAATATACACACATATTAAAATCCAATTTCATTTAATTTCAATTTTCCAGGAGAAATCAAAATTTTAAATCCATTATTGTAATAACCATAATAAAAATGTCCGCAGCCTTTGATACGATCGACAGAGGAAAACTTTTGGAGATATTAACAGACATAGTAGACGAAGACGAGCTCCGAATATTCCGATTTCTCCTCAGCAACACAAAGATACAACCAAGGATATACGGGGCCACAAAACAGACGCAGTTCGAAAGTAACATCGGGACCCCCCAAGGAGATAGTCTGAGCCCGATTCTGTTCACAATATACTTAGAACACGCTCTGAAAGAAGTTCGAAAAGTCATTCCAAAACCAACGACTCATATTGAGAATGCAATCCCTAGAGAAATCGCCTATGCAGATGATGTCGATTTTATTGGATCAACACCAGCAAATATAGACATCATACAAAATACCCTCATGAAATATAACCTCCAAGTCAATGCCAATAAAACCGAATTTACAACAATATCGAGGAACAAAGAGGAATGGAAAAGAACAAAGAAAGTCGGCTCACTTATTGGAGATACCGAGGATGTACAAAGAAGAAAACAGCTATCAAACGCCGCACTCAGTAAACTCACCAATGTATGGATTATTGGTGACAAAATAAAGAGAAAAACCAAACTGAAACTGTACCGTGCTCTTGTAAAACCGGTACTTCTGTATAACTGCGGCACTTGGGCGTTGACAAAATCCGAAGAAGAACATCTGGATGCCTTCCATCGCACACAGCTAAGAAGGGTACTGGACATCAAATACCCAAAAAAGATCTCAAATGAATCACTCTATAAGATCACAAAAGAAAGACCAATCTCCCTTGACATTTTACAACAACGATGGCAACTTTTCGGTCACATACTACGCAGGGACAAAAACATACCAGCTAACCAAGCCATGTCGGGATACTTCCAAAAACACGGGAACCTTTTCAGAGGAAGACCGATCACAACACCCCTGTGATCCTAAACAAAAACCTCATAACACTTGGACAAAGCATTAGTCTCATAACGGCAGGGGACCTTGAAAATCTGAGAACCCTAGCAGAGGACCGGCAATATTGGAGACACCTCACACAGGAAATACTGGAAACAGCCAAGGCGACCCGATCTTTAGGTCGAGACGCGAAAGGCATCTAAGTCAAGTCATAATAAAATATTGAAAGAATCAACGCTTCTCTTTACTGATGAGTGCAAAATATAACATGCCTTTTAAATCTGGATTAACATTCGCACTGACGAAACATTGTCTTGCATTCCCTTTGGGCAATAACCCTATCTAGTTAATAGGATGAATCTATGACAATTTCTAATTTGAACTCATAACAAGCATACATATACCTATTTTCCCCTCCAATTTTTAAAGGCCTGTCTATAATAATGAACCTGTATTCTTAATGACTGGTTTACGGCTAAGTTACAGTTTGTTGCAATATTTTTATGGCAGAGGTAATACATTTAATTGCTTAATTAGCATAAAAACGACAAACTTCTCTTTAAACGAGTAATTTTGCAAATGTAGTTTTATTCTGTTTCCTTTTTTTCTCTTCTTTTTTCCGCCCAGTTTATCAAAGCGGCATTCTTGTTTCTTCTCTATTTAGAATACTTTTATTTGCTTTTAAAAGATTTAAGAAAAGAAACCTGGATGCGCATGTAATGAATCCAAGGTATACTTAGAGATAAAAAAGTTGAGACATCACATACGATTGATTGGAAAGGGAAAAAAAAACCAAACCTATGTCGATTATTCTTTTATTTATGTGAGATTGTGGTACAAGAGATAAGGTTCAAAGGAGTAATCAGTAAACAGATTATTCGGAATATGTATAAATAATAACGACGATGATGGAATGATGATAGATTGGGATAAAATGATGAAGGCGATGATATTGATGATAATGAAGATTATGGCAATAACGATGATGGTGATGATAACTATTATGATGATGATAATAATGATGATGATGATGATGATGATGATGATGATGATGATGATGATGATGATGATGATGATGATGATGATAATGCTGTTTACATTGGCGTTGCTGGTGATCGTGCTGAGGCTAATGTTGTTTATAGGAATGTGCTGTTGAAATAATTATGTTTGTGCTGACAGTTAAGAGGGTGAAGATAATGTGGAATATCCCCCTCTCCGCTCCCGATGGAGAGTTGGCCAAGTGGTTAAGACATTGCACTGTGAGCCGGAAGACCCCAGGTTCGAGCTTCGCTTCAACAACAACAAACCACAACTCAAACCCATGTAACAAACTGCTCAACATGTAACAATGGAGCGAATTATTATTGTAATATTTACCACGATGTTGGAGTCAGTCTACATCGATGTTTCAGAACTTACGGCCATCGTCAGGACTGTTTGTTACATGGGTTTGACTTGTGGTTTGTGGTTGTTGATCTTTGAAGTGTCTGTAGTTGATTAGTAGATGATTTTTCTAGCTATGTGGGCAGCTGTTTTACATCTCATTTTTCGTGTTGAGTGTCGCTTCGTGAGGGTGTTTAATTATAGTATATTTTTCTTCCAGGCATAAGCAACATTGTTTTGATGATGGTGTGTATCCTGTCGTTTAAGATAGAATTTTCCATGAAATGCTGACGTCTATCTTGTTGTCTTTTAATTTCCAAACATTTTCGCTGAGTTTTGTAGATGTTTTCTTTGCTGGTGTTTATAAGGGTTGACGTGTGGAGGTTGTATCTGGTTTTAAAATCATTTTCCGTTAGTCCTACATATTTTTCCTGCATGTTTTAGTTTCGGTGACTTGATTCTAAACAGTGTTTAACGGGCAATATTCCTTTTTTCTGCAGTTACATTTTATGGTGGGTGGGTTTTGCTCTTGTCAGTGGCTTTTAAATATGTTTTGTTGTGGCTTTAAATTATTTGTTCCATGTTGCGCATACAAGAATAGCTTTATTTTGATGGTATTTCTGTTGAGAATTTTATGTAGCTAATCTAACAATAAATTTATTTTTAAAAGACATTTAAACAGTTCAAAATATTATGTTTTAAAATATTATACCAGTCTGATCTCAGGGATAAAAGTTGAAGCGATTCTACAAAGCCATCCGTTTTTACAAATCGAAGACCAATTATTTCTGCGTCATTTTTAGTGATGTTCCATCGATGATACACCCAGATTGCAAACTATCTATAAAGTCTTTGTTTAGACGATATACTTTCTCCTCATTTTTTTGTTGTTGTAAAGTAGATAATTTCATTTTACAAATATATTTATTATTAACGTTGTGAAGCACTTTGGGCACAATTAACGGATATTACACTAGAAAAAGTTCACGTTTTATAAAGAAATATTTGAATGAAGCGGGGATAAATGCATTCACAATCATACAATCGTTAAAGCATTTTATAAAACTTTATTCCTTGTCGTTAGTCACACATAATAGTCTAAATCAAACACGACCAAGCGAACAAACAACCATTGATTTTTCAGATTGCTTACTAAAATATTGAAATAAAATCTTATGTAAAAGCTGAATTTACATTCAAAATAAATGATTCACAGCCCTTAGAAAATGGAAATCATCTCCTCAAATACTTGTCTGTGTGGAAACCTTGGTGCTCTTTTATAGATTTTTAAATTGGAACAAGTTCAAGCAGGTCAGTATGAATAATAGACTCCGTACGCTTCCGGTACAACAATCGAGTTATAATTTACTTCCACGAATTTGACCCTTGATCCTGCTGATGATGGTGATAATGATGATGATGATAATGATGATGATGATTATGATTTTGATGATGATGATGATGATGATGATGATGATGATGATGATGATGATGATGATGGTAAATTAAGAAGTTAACTTTGTTGATGCAGATGATAATAACAATAACAATAATGATGATGTTGTTGATGATGATGATAGTGATGATGATGATGATGATGATGATGATGATGATGCTGATGATGATGATGATGATGATGCTGATGATGATGATGATGGTAAATTACGAAGTTAACTTTGTTGATGCAGATGATAATAACAATAACAATAATGATGATGTTGTTGATGATGATGATAGTGATGATGATGATGATGATGATGATGATGATGATGATGATGTAACAATGACGACAACAACGATACAGATGATATATATATATAAATTATGTTATATTATTGTCATAATCAGTATTATTATTATTATTATTATTATTATTATTATCATCATCATCATCATCATCATCATCATCATCATCATCATCATCATCATCATCATCATCATCATCATCATCATCATCATCATCATCATCATCATCATCATCATCGTCATCATTATTTCTTGTATGGGATTGATTTTATACAAACACGAATAAGGTTCATATCAACAACTGTTTACGCACACTCGCGTTGCATCATAAGATGCTATTACTAAGGCACTAGATCTTTTAATATATTTATGACCCCTCAAACAAACGCCTGACGTCAATCACCGATCTATCCAAGTGAGTAAATTGAAGATTAATAAGATACCCCAATACAAAGAAAACAACAACAAACAAAACAAGTGCCACTCAAGACATGGACCTGGGACTCCAGTGTACACTGCCTCGCCTTAGCAAATCGACCACCAATATACTCGTACACAGTTTTCTTAGTTTCTATAGTTTCAATGAAATCAAGGAATATTTTTGATTTAGAAAATAACCTCGGTAATTGGGGTTATTGTCTTCCATTATCATCCCGTGCTAAAACAAATATTGGCTTTCACAATCGATGATAATCATTTTGATGATTGTGATGATGGTGGTGATGGTGATGGGGATGATGCGTGGATAATGATAATGTTGATGATGGCGATGATGATAAAATTGTAATAATAGCTGATAGTAATGTGACAACATCAACCACATACGTTGTACTAGAGATCTATGAAATGCGGAAATGAAGAGAAAATAAATATACGATAACCAATTTAAAGAAAAACAAAAACAAACAAACAAAACAAAAAAAATCTCCGAAATGATTCATGTTGAGAGTTGGTTCAAATTTAAAATCCAAAAAGAGAACATAGTACGTCATAAAAGATTCAATATTTTTACATCATAATAAATTTCTCCCCATAAAATCAAGACATATCCAAGAGCTCACATATTATATTAGATTTTCTTATTAGACTAGAAGTAGCATAACAAGATTGGCTCCAAATCAAACTAAAGTGTTTGTGTGTATCAGATAGTTATT
>NC_088361.1:72631168-72633743 GCF_034508935.2 Berghia stephanieae
ACTCTACGTGTAAAAACTAACACAAATAATGTATATTGTGAAAAAAATTAAGATACTTTTATGTCAGTAAAAAGACCATGCTGCAAATTTACAACTCCCTCATTATGAGCGTTATTACATTTGGCATTCCATTGTGGCATGGTGGATGTAGGGTAAGAGAAAAATCAAAGATAAACAAAATTATCAAAGAATCAAGTAAAAAATAAATTATCCTCTGGATCATGTTGACCATTTGCATCAGAAAACTTTTTCTGTCACTGATAAAAAAGGGCTACATCAAAAATTTAAAATGTTCCCACCAGGTAGAAGGAATGCTCTTGCACACTGCAGTAGTAGTAGTAGTAGTAGTAGTGGTAGTAGTAGTAGTAGTAGTAGTAGTAGTAGTAGTAGTAGTAGTCGTAGTAGTAGTAGTAGTAGTAGTAGTAGTAGTAGTAGTAGTAGTAGTAGTAGTAGTAGTAGTAGTAATAATAATATATACTTTATTCATCCAAAAAAATGGAAATTCGTTTACAGACGTGGCATGCATGAAAATGTATAAACACAAAGTTGAGAATCTATGGCGACAATGTCGTATACATGTAATATAATATATGCAAATGCACAAAAATGGAAAGATATACAACCAAGAACCAATAGCAAAAGATAGTATTTAATGTAAATCACATTCGCTCGTTAAAAATTCGAACAACATATGGCAAAAATGAAATAAGGTGACGTGTTGTCTTTGTTTTTATAGATATAAAGCGACGGCTCCTCATGGAGAACTTAATATATTTGTGAAGGGGGTGATCGTAATAGTAATGATGATCATGATGATGATAATGATGTTGTGGATGTGATGCGGTAAAGTCAGAGGAGATGGTGGTTGTTATCATGATGATTACTACTACTGTCTTCGTTGCGGTTGCTGCTACTACTATCATTCTTGCTATTACAACTACTCGTACTACTACTTCTTCTTCTTCTTCTACTACTACTACTACCACTACTACTACTACTACTACTACACTACTACTACTACACTACACTACTACTACACTATATACTACTACTACTACTACTACTACTACTACACTATCATCACTACTACTACTACTACTACATACTACTACTACTACTACTACACAACTACTACTACTAATTCTAGTAGTAGTAGTTGTAGTAGTAGTAGTAGTAGTAGTATTGTAGTAGTAGTAGTAGTAAGGTCGCAGTTCAAACCCCATCACCGCCGCGAAAATTTTTTATTCTCTATTGTCTTCTGGCACTTTTCTACTCACTTCATCTCTATTAGTAGTTACTCGTACTACTACTTCTTCTACTACTACTTCTACTTCTACTACTACTACTACTACTACTACTACTACTACTTCTACTACTACTACTACTACTACTACTACAATAGTAGTAGTAAGTATATAGTATAAAGTAAAGTGAGTAATAAGTATATATAAGTGGAGCGTAGTTTAGTAGTAAGTTTAGTATAGTTAGTAGTAGTTAGTATGGTAGAGAGTATTAGAAATAGATATATTTGTATGGAGTATATATAGTATATAATAGATTAGTATGTATAGTGTGTAGTATATAGTATTTGTAAGGGGAGTATATATATTAAGTTTAGTATAGAATAGGGGGGGATAGTAGTATATAGTAGTTAGTATAATGTAAGATATAGTATAGGTATAAAGAGATTTATAAGGTATAGGTGTGTGTATAGTATTATAGAGGTAGTGTGTGGGGGTTTTTATTTTTAGGGTTTTAGTTTTATTATTAGGTAGTATAGATAGAGAACGTTAATAGGTTTTTGAAGTGTAGTAGTTAGAAGTGTATACCGTATATAAAGTAAAAAGTAGTATAGAGCACCCAAAACAAAGCGTAGTATAATCTCATGAAAAAACCAAAATCTCCCGACTTTACCCACACACCACCACATCTTACTCATCATTCCAGCAAATCAAAATCACATAATAACAGACAGACTACATCATCTCATCATCTCATCATCCCCTTTTGGATTATTGTCAGCATATATCATTCCCCCCCTTTTTTTATTATCACCTTCGTTATTATTTTTACCAAAAGCTTCATTGCTTATCCAGCAAGTACAAAATTCAAGAAAACAATCTATTTGCCCTATAATATTTTCTTCAAAAAACGATTGACCTAGAGTTTTTTGCAAAACAATTTTCGATCTGCTATCATATCATTGAGTTAATCTTACCTTTTTTCTCATGGGAAATCGATCTTGTATAACTCTGGCTTCCTTTGATCCTAATTTTCTCCCTCCCCTTCTCTCTCTCTCTTCTCTCCCCCTCCTCTCTCCTCTCCCTCTCTCTCCTTTTAAAAATTGTTACTTCAAAACAATTGATTACTTTCCGGTGACAAAAAAGCCGTCGGGACGGTATTCAATACAAAACATAAAAAGCCAATGATATCAAAATCGCCCAAATGATAACCCAAACCCCAATAATAAAACAAGGGGTTTTTATTTGATACAAGAATTAGTTAATCCGGAAAAACTTTCGTATCAAAATTTGTCCTTTCACAATGCCTTGATTTTTTGGGTCAAAAAATTGCT
>NC_088361.1:72638843-72640791 GCF_034508935.2 Berghia stephanieae
ACAGTTTTGATAATATCCGAATAATTTATTTGATGTGAAATTTAACCCAGCCACCCAATATATAAAAGGACGAGTTTCTGTCCAAAATTTTATAATAGGTGTTTTGTTTTAGTTTACGTCAGCAATGAGCCAGGTGGTCAGCCTGAGGAAACGTTTATTATGTCAATATTCATGATATTTATGTACAATGGCACGTCAATTTAAATGACGCGTAACAAATACAATAATAATGATAGCATTATTGTTGAGATGCAAACAACAGAAACGTAAAATATATGATGAGTATCAGTAATAATATTAAGCAATATGTAATCAATAACATAATGTAGTTGATTTTTATTGGGCTATTCAATAGTTGCAATGCAGAATTGAACGAGTCGTATCTCGTTACATACAATTATATCTACAATTATTGCCCATTGATGAACAAATTAGAAATAATTATACAATGAGGAAATGCAATTTCCTGTCAAAATTGACACCACATAATGAGCAAAAATGGAGGAAATAGATTACACGGCATGTTGAGTACAACTTGACCTGGGAGCAAACGATGCATTCATTGTAAAACACGCCCCAGGACAAAGTTGATGTACACTGGCTAATTCCTTTTTTTTTCATTTTGGCCACATACTTTTCCTCCATGTATTGATAATTGATCAAACTTGCTGCCCCCCCCCCCCTACACACAATATATATATATATATATATATATATATATATATATATATATTATATATATATATATTTATATATATATATATATATATATATTAAAAGGTCTTTCAAAAGCAACTGCAAATAGAAAAGTGCCTAATCAGATCACGGCGTATGGTACGATTACAGTCCATTCTGATTTTAATCAACTTGCTGTCAACGATCACGATCTATATCCGGGAAGTAGGTTGTGATTCAACGTAAGATGAATTCGTTATCAAAAGAACATCTAAAAATCAATCTCGTTATGAAAACATATTTCACCCCCTTTTAAGTTTTCTTAAGCAAACACAATTTTAGTCTTTCGTACGAGTATCCTTTTTAAGCTAACGAAGGACTGTTTCGAAGGTTGAGATCGAAAGCCTAATCTAAGATCGATCAAAAGCAGGGCACAGATCTATTATAAATGTCACTTCTCAAAACCCATCAAGCAGTACTATCGACAGTTTAATTATGTTAATGTGGAATTAATGTGGACATTAACAGTTGCTTGCTATACTTTTAATCAGACCCTAATTAATCACTTTACGTCAGATCTATCTCACCCAGTCACCCAATCTCCTCTTGGGGTAACAAAAGGGGAAGGGGCTGAAAATTCTCGGCAGCTCATTAAATTGATGAGCAAATGTTAAAAGAAGGAAACTTTCATGGTTTGGACAACTGGCCAGACATGGCAACTTGTGCACGACAGTAATGCTAGGCGCTGTGGAAGGTGAACGGAAAACAGGGAGTCAACGCAAAATGTGGCAGGATAACTTCAAGGTATGGACAGGATTGACGCTGTACGAGTTACAGAGATGTGTGGCACTGGATTTTGAAGGCTTCATCCCGCAAGTCCCCCCGACGACCATCCTGTCCTGGGAGTGACCATAAATAACACAGCGGTAGTCTGTGGGAGTGACTGAGTGAGTGAATCTATTAATGAGCTATTGCAAATTATTGATAGAAAAGATGGGTAACTTTATTTGGAGTTTTAGTTTCTATGACGTCAGCACATATCTCAGAAACATCCAGTAAATCAGAAAATATCAAGGAACAGAATTGTTTTCTTTCTCTATTTGTGCCGCAAGCCTGTTGTGTGTGTGTGTGTGTGTGTGTGTGGGGGTTTTGTGTTTGGTTTTTTGTGGTTCTCGTTGTTTGTCTGGGGGTTTTTTTTTGTTTTATGTTGCGGTGTTGAAAGTTGGGCCATGGAAATATTGCTTTTTTATTATTTTTTTTTTTTATCGTGTCC
>NC_088361.1:72640891-72653391 GCF_034508935.2 Berghia stephanieae
TGTTATTGTTATTATTATTATTATTATATTTTATTATTATTATTTATTATTATTATTATTATTATTATTATTATTATTATTATTATTATTATTATTATTATCATTATTATCATTTAATTATCATCATCATCATCATCATCATTCATCACATCATCATCATCATCATCATCTCATCATCATTATATCATCATCATCATCATCATCATCATCTCATCATTATTATTATTATTATTATTATTATTTTATTATTATTATTATTATTATTATTATTATTGTTATTACTATTTTATTATTATTATTATTTATTATTATTATTATTATTATTATTATTATTATTATTATTATTATTATTATTATTATTATTATTATTATTATTATTATTATTATTGTTTTTTATTATTATTATTTTTATTATTATTATTATTATTATTATTATTTTATTATTATTATTATTATTATTTTTTATTATCATTATTATCATCATGGTCATCATTCATCATCATAATCATCATCATCACCATCATGATCATCATCATCATCATCATCATCATCATTATTATTATTATTATTATTATTATTATATTATTATTATTATTATTATTATTATTATTATTATTACTTTATTATATTATTATTATTATTATTATTATTTTATTATTATTATTACTATTATTATTATTATTATTATTATTATTATTATTATTATTATTATATTATTATTATTTATCATTGGCATCATCTCATCATATCATCACCATCATCATCCATCATTAGCATCATCATCATCATTCTCACCATCATCATTCTATCATCTCATTATTATTATTATTATTATTATTATTATTATTATTTTATTATTATTATTATTATTATTATTATTATTATTATTATTATTATTATTATTATCATTATCAGCACTTTAAAAAAAATTGAAAATGAGAAATTTTATACCGCTTTTATAAACAGTCAAAAACATAGTCCCTTTATGCTACAACGCGTGTTATTCCGATTTACAACAATCCATTGACGAATGTTGACAAAAGTGACACGAGCGCCATCGCCGAAGTAATTACTGGCTTTTTGACATATTTCAATCACCTGGTGCAGAGATAGTTCCAGCAAGATCCGTGCTCCCCTTAAATCCTATTACTATTAGTGTTGCCACAGCCGATAAACTGAGAAACGGGGTCGAATTATTTAAACTTTACCCCTTTGTGTTCGAACTCCAATAGTATGGTATAAATGTATTCTTAATAATAATAATAATAATAATAATAATAATAATAATAATTAATATTAATAATAATATAATAATAATAATTAATAATAATATTATAATAATAATAAAAATAAAAATAATAATAATAATAAAATATAATAATAATATTAAATAATAATAATAATAATAATAATATATAATAATAATAATAATAATAGATCTTTACTGTCCATAAATATGGCAATTTGTCATTTAGTTATCACTTGTTATAACGTTAAATGATAACTGTAACATTGAACAGATATTTCACTGCTACTTATTTTCTCTCTCTCTCTCTCTCTCATTCTCTCTCTCTCTCTCTCTCTCTCTCTCTCTCTCTCTTCCTCTCTTTCTTTCACACGTGCGATAAACACAACATAAAAACATATTCATTTCGTTTTCAATTTGTTACAATTGTGGCAATTCGACACCAAAAATTATCATCATTATCAATTGGTCAGTTAATCTAACATTAAATAAATTAATCAGTTAATTAGTCAACTTATCAATCCTTGTTTTTTCTGTACCATGTGAAATATTCAAAACTTTTATTGCTGATGGAACGAACGTTGGTTTATACTTGTTAGTTCTACATTTAATCTGACAAAACCTTCTCCCAGATGGTAAAAGACTAAATTCATGGTATAAAATATGTTTTTTATTGTTGGTAATTGAGAATACTTTCCTTTCTATTGCTTTTCCATGAATTCTTTCTACTCCATCAAGAGGATGGTTTATTATTTTTGATGCCTCTTTGATAGATTTTGAAATTTTTGATTTATCTTTAAGTCGGCATCCGCCAAACCATATGGTGCAGCCAACGCAATTACACTTTTAATCAATGAATCATAAACTCTTAACATAGTTTTCTTCCTTACTTGAAATGTTCTCAATTTCCTTTGGATGTATAATCTTTGGGCAACTTTCTTAGATATTATATTAATATGTTGAGAGAAATTGAGGGAACTATCAATGGTTATTCCTAAATATTTCTCAACATCATCTTTACCGATCGTCACACACTTTAAGTCGTTTTTATTTTTTACACCAATCACCTGTTCTTTCGTTTTTTCAACATTTAATTCAAGCTGATTTTGTTTACACCAATCGGTGAATATATTTATTTGTTTGAAATAATTCTTTTCGGTAAACTTTATCTTTTAATAAGCCAAGAATAGCAGTATCATCTGCATATGTCACTATAAAACAATTTTCAAAGGATGGTCTGCAGTCGTTGGTGTATAAGATGTACAGGATTGGGGAACTCACGCAGCCTTGGGGACATCCGTTCGACAACGTTCTTTTGTTGGAGATATGTTCACCCCAAATTTTTCACATTGCGGTCTATGGGTCAGAAACTCTTTATACCATTTAATAAGGTAGTTTGGAATATCCATGTTGCACAACTTTTGAAGCAAAATATCTGTGTTCATGGCATTAAAAGCTGACGAAAAGTCGACAAACATGATTGCAATAGTTGAAATCGTGTGCGGGCTTAATACTACATTTGGCCAATCATGATGCAATTTTAAAGATTTCTCCCTACTTTTTCGAAATTATTCCACAATTTTAAGGTCTGGTATTTTGTTTGATAGAACAACAAATTATATTCGGCATATTTCATTCCGATTTTGAAATGATCATTACGGCCTTTAAAAATATTCCTCTTTCAGTTTCAGAACTCTGTTTTTATTAATGAATAAATGTATGAGTCAAATAATTTCAAAATGAAACAGGAGTGGTTGCATTCCTTCATTATTTGGTCAATTCACAAAGCTGATAATATACTTGGTTGCCATTTGTGATTTCTACAAATGATTTTTAGGGGTTAAAAAAATTCGGCGTGCAATTTTTCTTTAAAATGACTAAAGTTAGTAATTTCTTTAATAAATAACAATGTAAAATTGAACGTAAGATTCAATTTGATATACGAAAACAGATAAAATGGACGTTTCGGGTTTCCCCTTTATCAACAAAACAGGATGAATGAAGCAATAAAGACGAATGAGATAATGTGGTTGTGGCGTTAAGATAAATAAACAAAAACATTGACATTACCTAGTAATTTCTTTAAAAGTGTTATATTTCTTTTATATTTACATATATTATAGCATGTGTATGTCATTTTCTTCATCTGATTATGGCACCGCCATATATTCTACATACACCACGTCGCATCCTTATTATCATTTCTACTATTCTGCCGGACAGTTTATGAACCAAACCATCATATTATGACGAGCCTATTCATAATAAAAATAGTACTGATTTACACATTACTACGAAAATTGACATAACATACGGTTAAGTGCACATAGGGTTTCTCATGCATCAAGGTTATTAGAATAGATTTTTGTTTTTTTTTTAAATATCGTAATCTCCATCGTAAAATGTGACTATTTATTAGGTGCAACTTGCTTTATATGTTTTAGCTTCAATGTGTTGTTTTGTCCATTGCCGCCAATGAACGTTAATGCTTATCGTGATCACAAAGAACAAAATAATGATAAGGCATTACCATTTCCATGTGACAAAAAACGCTTAGGTAAGTAATTAATACTACAGTATTATTTTGACTGTTTTATACCTGGTCAGCTGAAACTAGTCAGTAGCAAAGAATACCATGCTAGGGTCACAATACACCGATGACCCATGCCTTTCTGTCATCTTGAAGAATAAATACAATTGGACAATAAGAGTAATGGTAATGTGTTTGGCATTTGCTAATAGAAACCACCTGGTATTTCAATCGCTTAACCTCTACCTTGTTACCTCTACTAAGGATATCACATCAAATAGTATAGGTGTTTTACAACATGTATTTTTCACAATCAGAATGCTTAGCTGCTAGAAGTTATGGACTGTAAAAATAAATGTACAAAGATACAAGTAACAGCTTAAAAAAGTAACAAAATATCGAAAAAGGAACTTTCCGGGTCAAAACCGTTCTTCAGCTAAAGACAAAAACAGCAAAACCGTCAATACAACACTTAAAATCAGACAGAAGAGTTTTAGGTACGTTGCTGAGGCCGAAACGTTCCAAGTTTGGTATTTTGAAGCTGATATATTCATTTGTGGACATTAATTTTCACCGTAGACTTGCATGAATCTTAGGGATGTCCATTTGTTTGGATTAGGTTTTAATTCATTTCCATAGGATAAAATGGAAATGCTTCGGATGGGCAACCATTGTCTGTACTGTTCCCACCCGAAGTCTTTCTATTTTTACCTTTCATTTAGTATTTTCACGATCCAAGGCAGCTCCCACCTCTCTCTAATTCATTTCCATGCAAAGACATACCAGATGGACATGGGAAAGATATAGGGCATCTTTTGTCTGTTATAAATGGAAATACGTTTATCACCAATTCGTTCCCTTAGTTGAGTCCAACGTCGTAAACAGTAAAAAAAAAACCCATTAAAAAACGTGAACATTTATATAGAGCAATATCCACTAAACGTACCCAAAGCGCCTTAAAGGGTTCCCTTGCCAACAGTAAGACTTAACATGTAGTCCGAGGCACATATAACGCTATTATAAGGACAACTTAAGACATATATTATTTCTAAAGCCTTCATGCTTTATATTCACACTCACACGACTCAAGAGAGCAACAAGCCTCATCTCTTAGATGACAGGCCCATGGGTTTCGGTCTTTGTAACCCTTACTTTGTCACTATCCAAGGGACAGAATTAAGTATCGATTGCATTCTCTCAATCGAACAGGAGATGACATGGGATAAGAGGCAGCGTGGCTTAGCGTTATGGTTTTTGCACTGGACCCGAAAGGTACAAATTTGACTTCCCATTGCACCGTTATCAACTTGAGCAAGTCACCTCGCTCTAGATCACTGCGGTGCTAAATTACGGCGCACACCTGGGTTATTGCAGTCTGTCCTCGGTATAGACTAAAAGACAATTTTCTCCTTCGGGGCTTAAAATAAAGAGCTTTTTTAAACGTGTTATTTATCTTGAGATTATAAAAGGTTTCACATTTGACTATATATCCAAATAAGCATAATGAGGAAATAACCTTTACGCTTCGTCACCACAAAACAAGCGTATACATATTATCTCATCGTACCTCTAGTTTGTTCTTTTATTTTGTTTTGCTTGTTTTGTGGTTTTTTTCCGGGATGCATAACGACATCAACTTGGTCAGGTAAGTAATTATATCCAATAGGATATTTTATTTTTGACTTCGTTTTTTGTAAATCTTTATCAAATGATGTTCATCATCATCATCATCATCATCATCATCATCATCATCATCATCATCATCATCATCATCATCATCATAATCATCATCATTATCATCATCATCATCATCACTTCTTGTTCTTCTTGTCTTTCTTATTCTTCTTCCTCCTCCTCCTCTCCCTCCTCCTACTCTTTTCTTCTTCTTCTTCTTCTTCTTCTTCTTCTTCTTCTTCTTCTTCTTCTTCTTGTTCTTCTTCTTTTTCTTCTTCTTCTTCTTCTTCTTCTTCTTCTTCTTCTTCTTCTTCTTCTTCTTCTTCTTCTTCTTCTTCTTCTTCTTCTTCTTCTTCTTCTTCTTCTTCTTCTTCTTCTTCTTCTTCGTCTCCTCCTTCTCCTCTGTAGACTTGTGGGCAACTTTTTCATCAACTGAACTTTCCAGCATAATCAATTCAATTCTAAAATCCCGAAAAGGTGTGTATAAAACAATGACAAACAAAGCAGAATGAAAAATACAAGAAATTAATAACCCCCAAATCAGCTTCTCTCGACTTGCCAATTTCAATTTCAAATTCAATTCTAGTCTCGTTCAATTTAAATTTACTTGAAATCATACCTGGAATACGATATTTATAATCGATGAGCCCGTTGTAAAACTCTGATATCATGAAAAAAACTGAACAAAAAACCAATGAAACCAAGAAACGAGAGTTCGGCTGGGGGTGGAAAAAGGGGGGGGGGGGGCGTAGTGGTTTTGATGAAAGCCGAGATGTGCGAGTGGAGAAGGCATTTCACACGATTTCGTTATTTCCATGGGCTAGATATTCAGTCTTTTTAAAATTTAACATTTTTTTCAAGTATTCTGGGATGTTGTAACATAAAAATGAGGTATTAAAGATTTATGAAGGCCATGTCGGATACTTACCGTGCCACAACATGTCTATTGAAATGAATATCAATTATGTGCTTCTATGTAGGAGAAGTGGCATATAGGAATAGACCAATAGGAGTCAGATAGTTTCCCCAAAGACATAAGTTGTCTGGTGGCACTCTTACCCTGTTATAGTCCTGTTATAGTCGGGTTAAAGTTCCTGACAACTCGACAGATACTAATATCTTTAAGTTTAAAGAAATAACTAGAAGTAGTAGAAGTAGCGGTAGATTATTAGCACGTAATATAGGGATAGATAAGTTAAGAAGGTAAGTATTAATCCCCGTTAAAGCAGAAATATCTTAATATAAATCAACAGAATTGCCTCACACAATAACACATTAGCACATAATTAGCCAAAGGAATAATACTACATTTTAATTAATTAAAGTTAGGCTCTGGGTTTGTCATCTCTCATTTTCCGTTGCTTAATTTATTATAATTGGTTCCTTATCTGTTTTTATGTGACTGGTGGCTTCTGTCTGGTTATCTTATGGAGGAGCCTTTTAGTCATTCTCTGGTTGACCCAGTGGGTCACATGATAGATTCAGTTCTGGATCAACGTGTAACCAAATGCCCTTTTAATGGTAACCAGATCTGTGAATATACAGGAGCAAATCCTTAACTAGTTGCAAAATTTTGTATTCCTTATGAGCAGTGATGTCGTGAGGATTTCCAACAAACAAATCCTTGACATCACCACTCACTGACCTAAATTTTGTTAGTCATTATCCTTAATTTAATTGATGGGATACAGCTAGGATAGTGGGATGGTGAAAGATGGGAGCATAAGAATCAAAACAAATAAATACATAATAGTATAATCGCGTATTAGCGATAGCACATTTGTAAATGTAATTCATGTAAAGTTAATTCATTCATTTAAAGGCATACATACATATACAATAATGTATACATATATTAATAAAGAAAGTGAATGAAATATTTTGTTATGATAACATGAATTATCAATTTCTATTAATCATATGAGCTATTGATTTCTGTTATTTTATAGGTTGTGTCACTGACGACCCAGGCAAAACCACTATATTGATTATTACTCACTACACATAGTAGTTTTAGATGGCATTAATTAATCATAACACAATATAAGTCCACAGCTAAAAGATTGATATATTTATGTCATACCCTTATCCGCACATTGTTTCCCGCTAAATAGAATTTCAAGTTGGTCACTAGAATAGCATGTTGGTGGTAGAGTGATGGAATGAGAGAGATACCGCAATAGCTAGGTCTTTGCTTATATAGAAATATGACCGGGGTTTAGTCAAAACCATAAACCAATGATGTTCCAGGATTCGTTTGTTCCAGAATGTTACTGGTTATTTGATCGAGGCCAATCATATTCCGCGTACATCAGTCATGGCTGGACTCAGGTAATAAATTGTGTAATACCAGGATATTATTTAGCTATATTATGGCATCTCTCGTCTCCCAGTTTTACGTTTATTTATTCGGTGTCATACTTGGGCGTTCTTGTAATTACAGCAGATGGTAACCTTAATTATGCTGGGATAATAAAACTATAAAAGTATGAGGCGACACTGTGAGAAACTATGTATTGAGTTATTTAATATCCTGAGAGAGTTAGGAGGGATTTGAAATAGATCACTACATATTTAAGGTTGTCCATTTGAGCCATAAAACATAAAAGGCCGGAGTTTATTTCAGTTTCTTAAACCGTCAAAAGAAATTAATTGCTTACGACATGCCAAAAATAAATTGCAAAGCACTTTCTACAGGCTCTAACTGTCCTAGCTTAAAATCACTGTTGAGTGGACAGATGGTTCTGAAAAAAAAACTGGACTGCATCCGGGATTGATTCGGGTCCTTTTTCTTTTGAAGTGACTACTCTACAAACAGTATTTTCGGGATGTATTTATATTGCCAGTATACTAACCTCTCTATCAATCTATCAATAAATCTATCTATCAATATATCTATCTATCTATCTACTATCTATCTATCTATCTATCTATCTACATATATATCTGTGTGTCTGTCTACCTATCTTTATATATATATATATATATATATATATATATATATATATATATAGATATATACATATATCCATCTATCTATCTATCTATTTATCTATCTATCTATCTGTCTGTCTATCTATCTATCTATCTATCTATTTTTCATCCTCCCTTTTCAATGCTTTCTCTGCCCATCTTTTAAGTATACGTCTATTAAGCCATTACTTATAGTAATATTCCAATTTAACGTTGCTATAAGTGTGAAAGAAAATGCTGTTACAAACGCTCAGCATTTAGAATTCCCATGGCAATGGGTAAGCCTGATTATATCATAACCGGATTATTGGTTTTTCTACCTTATTCTCATAAAAAGCCATTTTTCATTTATAATAAGAAAATAAAAATTTTTAAAAATGACCGTCAACATGCCAAACACTCTTAAACCTGCGTTTCTTCGAAGAAGTCATTAAATTTAAGATATTGTAACAAGTTGACTGTCATTGTAATAGTTGATAAATGGAGTAAACATTTCTGGCCAAATTTAAGAAAATTGTGTATTGTCAGAGTGTGTCAGTATTGATTAAGCCATGAATCAGATGCGCTAAATTTAGTTTTCAGATTGACCACATTTAGTAATGCGATGGGTTAAATGGTGAGGGAGGGTGGGGGGGGGGGGGGTAAGGATGGGAAACAGTTGAATCTTGTGCATTCGTGGTTCGATCTTACTTCAATGCTTCAATCAAGGCCGACCCGCATGTCTGTAACTGCTTTTTTGTGAAAACAGTTACGCCTGTAGCTGTGATCAACACATCTGCACATTTTATGTATAGAATATATCTTTCTGAATTTTGTGTACATAACTGCTGAAATTAATAAGTTCGTTGCCTGTTTCAAGATTCAAAGTTTTATGAAAATTCACGAAAATTCCGTATTATGTGTGTAAATTGTGGCCTTCTATTTAACCAAAAATATACATAGGAACCCGTGATGAATCACCAACTATTTAAACTGCTATCTATCCCTGTATGTGACAGTAATTTGTATCCATACTGTTTTCAAGAAGAGTTTACTTAGACTAGATATAAGTTAGGATTTTACGCAACAAACTTGCAGAGATTTGACAGTTATTTTGTCGGTGATAATACAGTTCTTAATAAGCTTAACTTATAAGTTATGAGTTAAATTAAAAGCCTGTTATGGTTAAGGGAGTTTTTTTCTTCTTCTTCGTCTAACAAACTCAAATGTCTTTACTCGGATCATTTTGAAAATTCAATATTTTTATAGTGATATAATACCAGTTTGACGCAATCGGTCACAGATGTGGGAAATGGCCACAGGAATAGGTGCATAGACAATTATAAGATAGCACTGTGTCATATGTCACGGAAATTTATTGTAAAACTATCAAAGCGCCGATTCAAATCTGTATTTGATGATATTTGAAAACATTACGTTTGATTATTAAACCTACCGCGATCATCTGATCTGCCTTACTTAAACATAATTTGATATGAACAGCACCGAAAATACTAATATCTCTTGCAAATTTCACGATTATATTTCTCCTCCCTGGGTAAAGATAGCTGCCTTCTAAATCCAAATTATCACTACAACATACCATAATAAATATAATAATATTATACGCCATAGCCTTAACATAACATCGTCATCCAAAGTCTTGAGTTATGTTGAGAATTCAACGTCCGTTACGGTTACCCGCTACTTCTTATTTAAGTGACAAAAAGTGAAACGAGAAATATCAGCTTTTCGTTGTTTTCACAAGATGACATGAAAACCCAAACACGTTAAAGCGACGGAACATACTGTTGGTGGGGAAGGAAAAAGACACGATAGTTTTACAGAGCATTCATTGAGTTAGAGTAAAATGCGGATATTATTTTTTGTGTTCATAAAGAGTAGAAAACAGTTCTCTCGTCAGTAAAACTTTCTTCTTCTTCTTCTTCTTCTTCTTCTTGCATAAGCGACTCCACCAGTGCCCCATCTCCTTGTCCGCGTCCTCCTCTTTCTCCATATCCTCCCTCATCTTCCTCATTTACTTGCGTGTCTCTTTTCTTTGCTGCTGCCAATTTCTTTGCTTTGACAACAGAAATTTCGATAGTCCAGTGATTAAACACTAGCTTCACAAGCAAAGGGGCCTGTAGCGATTTCCTCTGACTCTCTTTCCACCCAACCGTGATTGGGTCCTAGTCTTATTAGAGATTAAGTACATCTTGATAAACTAGCGTCCAGTTCAAAGGGTAACGTGTAATTCCTAATGTCATTTAACACTACAGGAACCGGGATACATAATATCTGCTTAATGGGGTTTATGTCTCCGTAAGAGAAAACTATTGATTGGAGAAGGCTAGTTTTGACTGTAGGTTTATGACACTTTGAAGGGTTTGCATCAATGTTTGAATGAACGTATTTACAATTTAGAAAGTGAATTATTTTACAAAGCAAACAAAATGATGAAAGCATTGCTTAAACTGTATTCAATTAATAACTTGTAACTTATTTTTGGAAAAGGATTGTCAATCAAAGCTAACATCTCTTATCAGATCCATGAGTGTAATACTCACCTGGGACGCAAAAGTCCCATGTATAGATTTTTTTCTGTCATCATTGAGAAAGTAGCTGGATCTTTATAATCTGTTGGAAAGTACATTGGAGTAGAGTAGCCTCCTGTCCAAATGGTAACATTCAACTGTCATTTATACAAAAACCGGGGTAAACTCCGAATCCATTTTGCCAAAATATGGCTCTAAAGAACGACATTTGAAGGTGACGTGATTCAAATTCCACAAACCCTCGCGAAAAAAAGATGAATCTTGAAGAATTTATGAATTATTTAAGAATTTATCTTGAAGAATGTTCATTTCCTTAAAATAATAGCAAACAAAAATAGAATTCTGAATTATTCACTGAGGTATAGATAAATGGGTGGGGCTTTTGTGCGTCATTGTCAACTGGGTCTAACATTGCAACAGAGGAGGCGTTTGTGAGCTGGGGTTTCAAAGTGCTTATTTGCTACTTATAAGCGTGTACTTCAATTAACAAATTGTTTGTCTCTTTGTTCGATTGTAACCATAAAGACAAAATCCAACATTGAATTTATGAAGGACTTTAAACAATTAATATTATTTCTAAAGTAAGTAACAACTAATTCCAACATGATGGGACATACATGGAAAATAACATAAGAAACCGACGGGTAGATGCAAACCCATCTACCGACATATTATAACAATATTACAACAATGTTAAAGCAAGCCCACCATTGCTTTCAGCTATCAGACCTGCAACTATGTGCACGTCGGTATCAACCAGTCTACCAATCCACCCTCCTGCCCTCGCATTCACTTAATTGCGCTTGGAGAGTGGATCTTATTCATAATATCATGACAGTTCTTGAATCAAACATCATTAATAGTGAAACTGCATACGAGATGAGTTGTCAAACTCGTTTTCGATTCCTTTGCTCACTCAAATATTGATGTTTCTTGTGTCACATTAAAATTTCATCCGTCTCTCATCGTGAATGCGATTTGATTTTGTTTGATTTGCTGTCAGGCACTGCCCTCCCCCCCCCCCCTCCCCCTTACTTTTCCTTTTTTCCTTTTTAGACACATTTCAGGTCAGAGGTCTTGCCGCGCTTTCTCTCATCGGCAATCGGGCAGACAGAACGCCTAGGCATAAACAAAGCACATTTCAAACAATGTTATAATGAGTCACCATTGCCTTTCCCGTGAGATTTTAAATGATATTAATATCATACCCAAAGAGGTTCTCGTGGCATTGGGTAATTGTCACTTATAATGGATTTAAATGACAGCAATATCACAATAAATGTCACTTATCGCATAATTTTTACGACTGTTTGATAATCAATGTAACACAAAAACAACAAAGACTCAAACATTAAAACACATAAAAATTGTCTAAACATTTAAATAACGTATCAAATTAAACACGTTTTACAATTACGTGACAACATGAGTGTTTTAACAGGGACTCGTAAAAACTTCAATAGATTCTGCCTCTCTTTTGCTTATCTGCGTTTTTTTTCCAAAATAAAATCTCTCTATTCAAGTGGATCACTTAATAGATTCA
>NC_088361.1:72658391-72673391 GCF_034508935.2 Berghia stephanieae
ACGGGGAATTACTTTTCTATTCTGACAAAATACATTTTTCAATATTTGAACAGGAAACTTTTACACCAAATGTCAATCGATTAAGATGACCCAAAAATGTCGAAGTTCCTCATTCTTTGCAGTTCCAAATCTGAGATTTTTTGACAATTGTGTGTGTGTGTGTGTGTGTGTGTGTGTGTGAGTGTGTGTGTGTGTGTGTTGGGGGGGGGGTTGAAATTATTGATTTTTGGAGTATAAGTTTTCTGGCCAAAATGAAAGAAATGCTTTTTGTCAAAAAAAAGGCTAATTATTTAATTACTCGTAGACCCAACGGTTCCAGATTCCATACAAGTCAATAAGTCACTTATTAAGATTCTGTCATTATTGTTGACATTATATTCCATCTGCAGAACTATTCATTCATACAAATAATGGTCTTATAAATTAGCTTAGTTTTTATCACTCATTACATAGGATAATTTATCAATTTATCGTTTCAAATGTTCTGTGAAATTAGCCATGATTGCATTCATGCGGTGCGTGCAGCTGTGATTGTCGCGGATGACGAGAGCAGTGCTAATGACATTATAATGTTATGCACGGTAAAAGCTTGATGAAGAAATAGACAATCTTATAATATGTTGCAAATGGGGGAAGTACATGCGTGAAGATGGGGAAAGAGAAAATAGAGAAAAAAAAAGTTTAAAAAGGACCGATCAAGATTTTAAAAGATAAAATATTATCATCAGATGACAAGAACTAACATCAATACAGACCTGTGTATACCAGCATCCTCCCCCCTCCACCCCCCCCCCACCATCTTCGCCCCTCTCTCTCTCTCACACACACTCACACACACACACGCACACACACACACACGTACACACACACACACACACATACATACAAACCACACATGGTAGAGAATGCTAACCAGTTGATGCCTGACCAATCAAAATACGGGATAAGTGACGATTCCCTCAAGCTCGCTCAGACAAACCGAAACAACACCGAATATTGTATACATTCTTGTATTCCTGTTCAATTATTGTTCCATGGCTATTTGATTTTCCTTGGGAGATTTATATATTCATTTACATGTATGCGATCTTTAAGGGCTTTAAGCAGATTCAGTAGATGTAGATAACATGCATGCCATTGATAAGTTTTACATCGGGGTTTGTTTGTGCTGAGTAACAGCGTCGTGTGAGTATATATGTGTACACATCACAATGGATTTCCCTATACATAATCGATTGTTTTAAAACGGTTATCATCGTAAACCTCAAACCGTTACAGAAATGCAGACGGACAAACCAAATCCTTTCTTTTAGCTTGGGCGACCGAAGAGTTTCTGGAATGACAGAATTTATGAAGGATAACAGACAAAGAATTAAAGAAGCTGACATACAGAGAAGCGGTAAGACATGGAATGAGATAAAAACAAAAAGTTAGCTCGGGATAGAGAAGGATTGAAACTGTTTGTCTGTGGCCTACCCTGACCCAGGGTGAAAAAGGCAATGATGATGATGATGAAGGATGAAGATCCTGCTCTAAATTTAAGCTTAAGTTATACAATTCGGGTAGAAATAGACTTCGTTGGTTGTGGAGAGTGAATTTTGTTTGTAAACTTCAGAATATAAAATATCTTCAGATCATTTTTTAACTTTAAACTCAGTTTCTTTTCATCTGGTTCATTCCTACATTACACAGCATATGTATGCCGATTTGGCAAGACCCATCAGATGTCGCATGTGCCAATTTTAAGATTCGAGCGAATAAAGGTTTTGTTATCCATCCAAAATTCTCACGAACGGATTTTACAATTTGAAGGGGTGCTTCTTTTTTACGAAACCCGCCGAAACAAGCCGAAACCTGACGAAAGTTATGGGAAGTGGGCAGCAGTGGGATGTGAATCAAGGACTCACAGAAGTGTACACCATCAGTGGCGAGTGAACCTGGGACTGTGGGAGGAGGAGGGTGCTTCTTTTTTACGAAACTCGCCGAACCCACCGAAACCCGCCAAATCCGATTAAAGTTATGGAAAGTGGCAGCAGTACGGCGTGAGACAGGGACTCAGGGAAGTGTACAATAGTAGGGAGTGAACCTGGGACTATGAGAGATGGATATCAGTGGGAATTGGGGCCGGACTATGGGAGGTGGGCACCAATGAGGAATGAACCTGGGACTAGGAGAGGATGATACCACTGGAGAGTTAAGACGGGAATATGGGAGGTGGACACCAGTGGGGAGTGAACCCAGAAGAGTACTTATTATTTTTCCGAAACCTACCAAAACCGTATAAAGTTATGGGAAATGGATAGCCGTGGAGAGCAAACCATGGACTCGGGGAAAGGGACACCAGTGGGGAGTGAACCTGGGACTATGGAGGAACGATACTAGTCGAAATTGAGGTCGGGCTATGGAAGGTGGACACCAAAGGGGAATGAACATGGGACTACGGGATTTAGATACTAGTGGAGAGATAAGCCGGGAATATGGGATTTGGACACCAGTGCGAGTTATCCCAGAAGGGTACTTCTGTTTCCGAAACATAACGAAGTCTACCAAACCGTCTAAAGTTATGGGAGGTTGGCACCAGTGAATCAGGGACTCAGGAAAGTAGACACCAGTGAGGAGTGAACCTGGGACTATAGGAAGGGGATATCAGAATGAAACGTACATGAGACTATGGGAGACGGTTGCCAGTGGGAATTGAGGCCAGACCGTGGGAGGTGGGAACCAGAGTCAAATGAACCTGAGACTACAGGAGGTGGGCAATAGTGGGGAGTGAACCTGGGACTATGGAGGAACGATACTAGTCGATATTGAGGTCGGGCTATGGAAGGTGGACACCAAAGGGGAATGAACATGGGACTACGGGAGGTAGATACCAGTGGAGAGTGAAGCCAGGAATATGGGAGTTGGACACCAGTGGGGAGTGAGCACAGAAGGTTTCTTATTTTCCCGAAACCTACAGAAATCGTCTAAATTTATGGGACGTGGGCAGCAGTGGGGAGTGAACTCACAGCTAAAAAAGAAGATACCCTGTGGCGAGTGAACCCGAGACTATCTGAGGTTAAATCAAGCGAGTGAACCTTGGACTATCGTAAGTGGACACCTGTGGGGACCGAAGCTAGGAATATGGGAGGTGGGCACCACTGGAGAATGAACTAGGGATATGGGAAGTGGATACCAGTAGAGAATGAACCAAGGACTACGCGATGATTCGGAAAAAAGAAGTACCTTTATGGATTCACTAACCTGAGTCTCTGGTTCACTCCCCATTGCTGCCCACTTCCCATAACTTTGGTCGGTTTTGGCGGGTTTCGGCGGGTTTCAAAAAAAAGAAACACCCTCCTCCTCCCATACTCCCAGGTTCATTCACCACGGGTGCTCACCTCCCAAAGCCCTAGCTTCATTCACCACTGATATACAATTCCCATGTTACTGGCTTCACTCTCCACTGGTATCATCCTCTCCTTGTCCCAGATTCATGGTGCCCACCTCCTATAGTCTCGGGTTCATTATCCTTAGGTTCCCACCTCCCATAGTCCGGCCTTAATTCTCTGGTATCGATCTCCCATGGTCCCAGGTTTATTTCCCTCTAATAGCCTCCTCCAATAGTCCATGGTTCACTGCCCACTGTTGTCCATTTCCAACAACTTTGGACGGTTTTGGTAGGTTCCGAAAAAAATAAGTACTCTTCTGAGTTCACTCCCCGCTGGTGTCCACCTCCCATATTCCTGGTTTAAATCCCCACTGGTATCATCCTCTCCTAGTCCCAGATTCATTCCCCATTGGTGCCCACCTCCTATAGTCTCGGTTAATTATCCTCTGGAGTCCACATCCCATAGTCCGGCCTCAATTCTCACTGGTATCCATCTCCCATGGTCAAGATTTATTTCCCTCTGATATCCTCTTCCCATAGTCCCTGGTTCACTCCCCAATGCTGTCCACTTTCCATAACTTTGGTCGGTTTTGGGGGGTTTCGGTGGGTTTCGGCGGGTTTCATAATGAATTTACAACAACTTAGCTAAAAGTCAATATCAATATCTGAAAATAAAAACAAAATCGCAATTGACATAGTATAAAAAACAGACAAACAAAAAAAGCTTTTATATCGCACAATATCCACTTAATATGCTCAAAGCGCCTTACAAGGGGTCCCTAGCTAACAGCAACACTTAACATGTAGAACGAGACATTACGCCTATTAGGCGATATTACAATTTATTTTGGCACTTAACACTTTTAACAACTAGGTACTTCGAATATGTGATAATATTTGATTCGATTTTATCTGACATCCGACGGGTTTAGCCAGATCAACACACATATTAGGATATGCTGATCACGTGACAATTACAAGACGAGGCTTACAGAATATATTGCAAAACCTAATACCCAAGGGTAACAGGTTACAGAATCTACACATGTCAAAATGAACCAAGAAAGACGGAGCGCTGTTACATTCAAGGAGAACAGGATTTTTGAATTGAAATCGCCTTGACTGTTTATAAAAAAATATCAGGACGTGTGCGGAATATATTATTTTATTGCAAAAATAAGTACATGGCTCTTGTCAGAATCTTGATGGAAATAAGCAATTATTAATTTAGTAGCGCGTGAATTGGTGTGATAAATTGTAAGGTTTGCGTGAGCGATAGTGACAAAGACCCTCAACTACATAGCTTGACATACAAAATGGTAGTTCAGTTGGTAGAGCACTAGCTTCACACGCAAAATGGACCAATTCCATCCCGGGTGAATTCAAGATTTTTTCTGACCCTCCTGTACACCCAGCATCAAATGGGTATACATTGCGATAGACTAGCGTTCTATCCAAAGGGTAGCAAACAATTTCTATTGTCCGTTTCACGCTGTAGGAACCGGGATAAACTCTTGCACCATGGGTCTTACGACTCTCTGAAGTGTATATAAAATGAATTCGTAGATCATTTGAATATAATATCTTATTTCAAATCGTAAAAGAAACAAACAAGAAATAAATGAACAGTTTCGAATACGAGACAATAAAATGAAACATGAGCTTTCTTTTCTCTAAAATGTACTTTTCATATCAAAACCTTCCATTGCCATCCGCTAGAATTCTTCTCCTAAAACATTCAAACCGGCTCTTCATTCCTTAAACGGAGACAAGAAAGAAAAAAAAAAACTGATCCAAGACGCCGACATGATATTAACTTTCAGGTAAACATACGAATGAATTCCATTTCATTGCTCTGAAAATGGTTTAGATTACAACTTTCCTTCCAGTTACATATGTAGGATGTCTAAGGTAAAATCGAGAAATCAGTGGATAAATAGGGAGTTAGTGTTTTACTTTTTTATTTCCTGAAGCCAATGACCAAAAAAAAAAAAAAATAATAATAATGAAAAATAAAAAAATAATAATTCAATACAAGCGTTGCAAACGATCACTGCTTTTGAGATATTATGAACTACCTAAATTCGTGAAAGCCAAACCACCAGGACTGAATTCGATGTAGGATTAGTCATGCGAAATTAATAGGTATAATTCAAATAAAGCAATTGACGGATACCAGCTTATTAAAACAAATCTCTATTCTGCTGCTATTAAAAACTCCGCGCATGAATGGATTACAATATTTGAGGTTTCGCCTCAAAAGCGTTTACGTCAATCTAAATATTACTCCTGTATTACACATGTTGCATACGTAGTTTATTGTTGCTTTTACTACCATGTTTTATTTTTGAAAAATGTCATTAATTAACTTGTTAGAATTTTGCATCATTTCAGTTACCAGTAAACAATAGCAAACTTCTCTTGCCAAAATTTCCCCTTTAGCTAATCGTTTCTCGTATAAATGCTGAACCTGAGCATATCATTTCATTTAATTCGCCACCTGTAAATAGTCATGTTGATAAACGTTAATAATTACCATGTGTTTGCATTATCCCCTGATAATCCATTTCATTCTTCATCCATCTTTTTACGAATGCACGAGTTTTCACAGCCTTTCCATATTACACGATAACGAATGACTTCCAGTTAATTACAATGTTAATTTAAAGCGCAAGCTTGAGAATACCACACAGACATTAATTATGAAAATTACATGCACGGTGTTTAATGTCATAATTTATGTTTTCGTATCAAGTTTCTCTGTAATGTTTTGTATGTTGTATTGCATTACTCCCCACGACATTCTTTTGGGAAATAAACTAATTACTCCAATAGATACACAAGTCGCTTGACTTATGGCGAGGCAGGAGTTGCCTAGGAAAGTATAGAAAGAATTGGTAGGAAATTATTGGACACAATTAGCGGTAAAGAGGAAAAAAGGACGCCCAAAGACTAGATGGTTGGAAAAGTAAGGTAAATGACGATATGAAAGAACTGGGCCTGAAGGAAGATGATGCTCTGAATCGAGATGCATGGAGAAGTGGCATTCAATTGGGCAAACCTGCAAAATGCGGGGGGTAAATTAAAAGAAGATTATTATTATTATTATTATTATTATTATTATATTATTATTATTATTATTATTATTATTATTATTATTATTATTATTATTATTATTATTATTATTATTATTATTATTATTATTAATATTAATATTATTATTATTATATGATGATGATGATGATGATGATGATGATGATGATGATGATGATGATGATGATGATGATGATGATGATGATGTTGATGGTGAGATGATTATTATTATTATTATTATTATTATTATTATTATTATTATTATTATAATTATTATTATTATTATTATTATTATTATTATTATTATTATTATTATTATATATTATTATTATTATTATTATTATTATTATTATTATTATTATTATTATTATTATTATTATTATCATAATATATACCTTACCTTTACAATTTTCAGAAATCAACAATAAAATATAATCCCATTCAAACAGTTCCTTTGTATGACATGCCCACATTGTTGATATAAATAATTTGTCAAAATAGTGAATGGTGTTGAAGTCGTAAACGCTTTAAAGTGTGTATAACGAAATAGCAGTGGCTTAAAATAACTAAACAATATTATTATTTAATGAAACGTATTCGAATTCTATTGACCCCGTATATTGTTGAACTTAATAAAACTGTAAAAGTCAAAATTGTTCATGATAAGTTAGATGCTAAACAATCTATAAAAAAATAATTTTCTGCCTCTCACTGTAATATTTTCAAATACTTGTCATCAAAAATAAATGCACGTTTTAGCCCATTACATAAGAGTATTGCTCTTTACTCCTAAGGGTGTTTCATCAGAACGTGAGCACGTTCTGGCATGCTATTTGAGATAATGAGCCTCGACAACAATTGTTTGTTTGGAGTTACTTTATCATTCTCTGACAAAACGCCCTCTTACATTTGAGTCTGAGAATTATTATTGATAGATTGATTGATTTCTATCACCAGGAACTTGTCAACTGTTCGGTCGTTCATGATAATGGGTCTTGTCGTGTCCAGGTGGATGACAGTGATCTTGGAAAATTCTGGTCCCGACGTTGTGTCATTGGGTAAGGCACTTATGATAGATTACCTCATTCGACGCATGTGCTAATGAGAACCTGGCTATAGACAGAAACGATTGTTATAAAATGTTTAGTTTTAAAACGACGACCAACAACGACATGAACTGGAAATATGGTTTCATTCGACCTGATGGGGAATGAAACATTGAGGAAACGCGATTCATAATTCATGTGACTTCTATGAAGTTTAACAATTTGTGAAAAATCAAGGTTCTTTAAAATTATCGATTAATGAAGTAAAAGTTTCTGAAATAGGAAAATGCCTTTTGACAAAGTACGTAGTCCTAGCCGTGTCTGTGAGTTAACATAGCTGACGTGTCTTGACACGCTATAAATAGCAACAGGTAACAGATTACATTTCGATGCCACCATTTTTGAATGCAAAATCAATATATTTCTTGTTCAGTAATTACTCAATGTAACGAAATTGGACGTCCAAGCGGTTGGTAGTCCTTCCTCATTAAAGTTGTTAGGCAAACTGTAGACTCCATTGCCAGAAAAGTGACAGTGGCAGTATCTTGCTCACCTCTAAAATGAACGCCGCTTTTGTTGTTGTTTTTGTTGAAAGTTGTTGTTGTTGTAGAATGCTTTTTAGTGGCAGCAAACTAAATCCAATCAACCAAACACGCCAATGGAGGCAAAATAACCACACCCCTTAACCTAGTTTGGCCTGTCCCGACAAACATTATTTTGTAATCATTGCCAGTCATTGTTGAACTCAGAGAGCTGCTCAGGCATTGGAAGTTAACGATTACGTTCCCAACCGACAAGGATACGACGGACGACGAGGAAAAAAACGAAGATCTGTATCTGAGGAGAGCAAGGTGTGCCACAAATCTGTATTTTGATTGGTCAAAAATCTATTGTTTTTGAGGATGGGAAAATATTTCCATGTAGTGCGTAGTTCAATCAGACTGAGGTGTATGTATATAAGTTTGTGTGTGTGTGTGTGTGTGTGTTTGTGTGTTAGAGAGAGGGAGAGGGAGGGGTAGAGAGAGAGTGAGAGAGAGATAGAGAGAGAGAGAGGGAGAGAGAGGGAGAGAGAGAGAGTGAGAGAGAGAGAGAGAGAGCGAGAGAGAGAGAGAGAGAGAGAGAGAGAGAGAGAGAGAGTTGGTGGGTAAGTTTGGGAAACTATTCGATTTGTTATTCAAGGAATGGAAATAATTTAGAATGCGACCGATCTATACTCATCTTTTCGTCCAACAATTATCGCTCACATGATTTGTTCCTGTACACTGACTGGATATTTCTTAATAAATTTATATACGCTCTTTTGTTTATGAAAGCTGTAAACATATCCATGAGTTAAGCTGTAAAAACTGACCCATTGTAATGTTAGATATTTTTAAAACTATGAACTTTTTTGCATTATGACCAATGACCTCGAGTACAAGGAAAGGTAATGTAGATCATCTCCATTATAGCCATTGCCCGGAAACAAAGAGAGAAGAAAAAAACCCAGTTTGTGACCAATCTCCTCAAGCTAGAATTATGTTGGGATGAACAAAATCCTGAAATTTGAATCTACAACCAAAAATACTACGACGAAACTACATTTTAATTCATATAATTTACTGAATAGCTTAATAAACTGAAAGAAGCTAAAAGTACAAATGTCTGTTTATTTTCCGGTAAAATTTACTTTCCAGCACCTCTTTTATTATATGGATTTAATTCCAGATTGAGGCGATGGGTCACATCTAGCATTTAATAACTAACATTGTAACTGAAACAGATTTAACTAGAGTAAGAGTAGAAAGAAAACAAAAATCAAATAGTATAACTCTTTGGCAAAATCAATTCTATGAAAAGATTTTCAATTTGGTCATTGACTTCGCTAAGTAAATAAATAATTAATTAATGAATAAATCGATAACTAAATGAATAAAAATTAAATGAATAAATACATAAATAAATAAATAAATAAATAAATAATTAAATAATTTTAAAACCACGATAACTTGAAATTTTTATTGAAAACACTCACCAAAAAATGATGCAACAAATCATTGTGCATTAAGCGCCCAAATTTCAACTCCCTTTAAAGATGTGACCAATCGTCCCAAAACGGATGAACGTGATGATTTCAATTGAATCGACTAAACTTAGAAAGATTGACGTAAGATAGATAACTTCATTCTGGAGAGGGAGTGTTTTGGCGGTAAACTTCAAAATATAAATACAACAACAAAACAACAAAAACAAAAAAAAAGTAAACAGAACAAACAAACAAACAAAAAACAAACAAACAAAAAACAAACAAACAAAAACAAAAACAACCCAGAGCACAGCAACAAGTTGAGAAATAAGTAAGAAACAAAATATGGGTTATTGGCCATTGTTGGGCAGGAACTGTTTTTGTACTTTTGCCGTTACGTTGCAATCTGCCTCTCAAAGCAACGAAGACCATTCACGGGGCACGATTTTATTCCAGATTTCCACAGTGTTATTTGCAAGTAGAAAATTGCAATAACTTGCTTTTTTTTTAATTGGACGCTGTTCGCTGTAGATACTGTATCGACATATGTGTAAGGCTCGGATACACTTAATTATTGCTGGGTGGACAGAAGATTCAAGACAAAAGGATTGTTGTTAGGGGATGGTTTTTAACTTGTTATATTCATCACCAGGCCATGCAAATAGACTTGGATATCATACCATTTCAGGTTTTTATTTGATATTTATTATGTAGTGATAGATCAGACACTGAACATCTGATTCAAAGTTAAATGCTCACAATTATACAATTTAAGGCTTTCTTTTTAAGTTAAAGAACAAGAGCTGGAATTCCAGCTGATGTAACGATTGATTTACTGGTTTTCGTAAAGCAATAAATTTAAGTCACACATAATCATGACTAAAATAAATCTGCCGTTAAAGACCGTTTATATCTTGCAAATAGCCTTTATTTTCTTTCTTTTTTTATTTGTTAAAGATTACATTTCAAAATATGCAAATTTGTGTAATTATTTTCATGTCGAGTACCGGTTACAAAATCAGTCAGATTTTCCAGTGACCTTGGTGATCGTTGCCAAAAGTTTACAAAACGGCGATTGCAAATAATTTAAATGGAGTAAGATCTGGCATGAATTACCTGATCAATCGGGATGCAATCGCATTTAACTACCGGCATGTCAAAAGGATCTGACAGAGTAAAAAAAGATATAATTGAAAACAATGTCAAGTGATGGTGACATGTTGACATGGTGACATGGTGAACCAAGCGGACGGGCATTCAGTATTCTACATTTATTATTATAATCAATAAAATCGTTATAATTAATTTATTCGTCTTTATTCTCTCTTCATCATGTTTTTTTTCCAAAAAGGGGGAACCTGAAACGTTCACATCATATTAGATCTTCGTAAATTAACTTTAAGCTTCTATTTAATTCATGATTGCTATATCTTTGTTCGAGCTTCTAGCAGCAAGCAACATTTTCGTTAATCTCCAAATCAAAGACCTGTTTTCAGAAACTGACCCACTTGATAAAAAACAGATATGGGCGGTATGTCACACGTTACGTTTAACATTTGGTGTACCTTATTATTTCCTTTATGAAAATTTGTCAAGAGAACAGCATAATATTTAATTGTTTGACCCAGCCGTATCGGTTGGTCCTATTGATTCCTCATGCGACTCTAATGCTTTATGAAATTTCACTGAATTGTTGTGAATAGCATTGTCCGTTCATGTCTTTAATCATTTTGTATTTTTTCCATGATCACAATGAAATCCACATGCTGTTTTGAGACTTTAGTATGGAAGTGTGCAGAAATAACATTTCTGTATCCGCATTTACCTTGATAAATTTTTATGCTGAAAAACAGTTTAAAATATGTTATTCATCATTTCACGTTATGTCACCCTTGACTTTAGTAGAGCGTTCTGGAGCAATTGGCAATCATCGGGCATGCCTGCCAGTGACATTTGTTGTCAAGATGTTTAATGTCACCAGACCGACTGCCCACGTTTTAAGGTGGCGCTTTCAAACCACACAGACAGTACAGGATAGACTAGGAACGGATAAACCACGAATATCCAGACGACTGTAAATATGTCCTAGTTTAAGACAAAATATTCGCCGAACACGCATGCATGGGCTCAGGATTATCGGCGATGGACGGTGAATCAGTGGCCAACGGACCTGTTCACTGATAAACCCTGGTTTGTTGTTGGTATACAGGACGATAGAAGAAGATGTGAACAATATGGGCAGTCGTGTGTTCTTGAATCAACAAACAGAGGAAAGATACACCAGAGAAATGGTACATGCGTACGTCCGACTATTTCTCTAATAACATCGAAACATTACGTTTCATCATGTCAATGCCCCTTCTCACAGGCCTATTATCACCAGACTTGTTGGCCAGCAATGAAGTCAATGTCATTGAACCATAGCATGCTTTTCCCCCAGACCTAAACCCTATTGAACATATTTCGTGCATTATCGCTTTGTAACGTTGTGGGATGGATTCACAAACTCAAAAAAAAAAAAAAAAAAAAGACAAAAAAAAAAAAAAAAAAAAAACACAAAAAAACAATGGTGATCGTGAACCATTCAAAAATCTCATAAATGCGCGGGACATCCCTCAACTTTAAATGCCAGGACATATGCGAAGGAAATTCACTGCAATGGAGGCCACACATGAACTTGACTATCACATATTTTGAAAGTGTCAAAATCGTTCTATGATGTTCTCAAAACTTGAATATTGTTAGAATGTCATTCATGTTTTAAAGTGTCATTTTGTTACTTCCCTTTTCCCTTTGCTCCAGCTATCAAATCACCCACCAAGTTAAAGATAATTGGTATAAAAATCAATTCCAGCAGGTTTTGTTTGCATCTTTTGAATCGATGACATTTTAAATCAAACCAAAACAGGTGTATACAAATTATTGATCACCAGTATAGATATACAAAATGTTAACAGAAATCATAATCCAATTGAATTGCTAATAAGCACTTTCGCATCATGTGTTGTGTGCACTGCACCAACTTGAATCATGGAGGAAGTCAAGGCCTGGAAGCGACCGGCAAAATGGAGGGCGTGGATAACCATCCGATTTTGGAAGTATTGGTGAATTTAAAAGAAAATGGACTTGTTTAAAATGATCCGAATCGTGACAAATTGTTTAACTTGCACGAGATTGATAAAAATGTTAACCATTCAGACAGAGGTTGAGTTTCTAGCTGGTTTGTGAGAAACTCCTTGGGAGCCACATACATAGAAAGACTTGAATTTATATATATATATATATATATATATATATATATATATATATATATATATATATATATATACATCCTATTTCCATTGTATTTTTATCTTATTGTGTAAATTATAACACGTCTGTACAAAAAATTTCCTTTTTGGGATGCAATAAAGTATTATTATTATTATTATTATTATTATTATTATTATTATTATTATTATTATTATTATTATTATTATTATTATTATTATTATTAGATTTTTAATGGTTAGATTGTGGCCTGCGCCAGCTGCGGGTTGGAAATTGAAATTAAAATCAGCAAGTTGGAATTTTTTGAATTTAGAAATTTGGATTTTTTACTGTTTAAGATAGTTACCTACATTTACAATCCTTAATACTATAATTTAAATAATTTTATATACAACTCATTACAAATTTACTTCCGTAATCAGAAAAATTCCGACACAACTCGGCAGAACTCTAAAAAAAAAAAAAGCTGCATTTAAAATTTTGGCCAGAAAACTCGGTCTTCCTATAATCGATTAAAATGACCTCCATCTTGTTAAGATATTACAGAAATCCACATTGAATCTGTTGGTCATTTACAAATGAAGTTACGTTTAAAACGTCTTTTATCATTTTGCCGTGAATTGCTTTGATGTGACGGCCAATAAGGATTATTAAGTGAACTGTGTTGGTATGTAATCTTATCGCCTCTTCAACCGTGTCCGATTCCAGTCTTCGTCTTTGCCACACTCCACTCAATACCGAGCCCGGATCTATCAACGCTACCCAACTCTGACACCCGTCGCAAGTCAGCTGCGCTGCCAACAAGGGGCGTCGGGATGTAGAGAGAGAGGCGCAACGACTCGTACTGACTACATGCGTGTGGGGGCGATTGGCTTGTTTTGTTGTGTTCGCACGAGTTCCCCGCTGACTTGTATTAGACCAAAATACCTCTACTGCTAACAAGAGGCAAGGAATGCTGTTGAATGTTATATATTTAATTTTTACTAAAATGTTAATCTTGAATTTAATTTTTTTGGGGTTATTTTAATATAATTTTCTATGGATTTTGATTGTTAGAGTTCTTGATGAATACTTGGAGGTGTGTATTTCTTATACTACGGATACTATCCATTTCGTGTGTGGCTGTGATAATTCTATTGGTTTCGATGATAGAATGTTTCTTGTGATTATTCATCGTTAACACCTAATATCAAATCAATATAAGTTCAGATATCATAATGATGTTATTGCCCTGAATTTGAATTTCACAGAGCTACATTAATTAGTGTGTATCATTACTGAAAATTATCTAAAGCTTCATAGTATTTTCATTATATACATTTCAGCTGTACATATTAAAATGCCTAGAGTTATAAAAAAAAGCATTAGTGGATTGAATAATTAATATTATATCTACTTTTAAAACATAACTCATTTGTGAGTGAGAATTGTAATTTTAGATAGTATTTTTCAAGGTTAAAAAAAATAAATTAGACGTATTAGTATTTTATGTGAAATTAATTGACCGACACACGCACGTGCATTCTCCATGTGGCCGGTTTCCCACGTGTACTAACGACGGATTGCTTAGAAGTACTCAACATCTTAATGGAATTACGGTAACTGTTATGGATTAGCATTTGATGTCACGATAGTCACGTTCATTAATATTAGAATTCCATAGGCTGGAATCATTTCAATGGATATTATCAAGACCTTTAGTCTGTGAGACTTAACAAGGAAGGTGAGTCATTTTAATTGGTATTAATCGACGTGTTCTGTTCTTATTTGCAAATCTAATAACGCAAATTGTTATGGGCTCATTGTTGGAATGAAAATACTCTCAAACCAAAGCAAAATATTCTCTGTTACAACAATGTTAAAACAAGCCCAAAATTGCGTTCGGTTATCAGACCTGCAAAATATGAACATGTTTATATTAATCAATTAAGTGAAAATATCATGACAGTAATATCAGACATGGTATTTGATGTAAATATGATGGAGATAATGATGGAATTATTGTTTAAATAATATGAAGCAAACAACTCGATATGCAATCATAAATGTAGACATATAATGAGAAGGAAACAAAGGATATTAACGATAATATTCATGATTGTAACAATACATTATTAAACATACCATTGACGGATGGTAAGGGAATGATATAGAACTTAGATAATAATATTAATAGCGATATTCATAAACGTTACAATCTATTAAAGATGATGATA
>NC_088361.1:72678391-72688391 GCF_034508935.2 Berghia stephanieae
AAAAACAAAAAAACATAACAAAAAAAAAAACAACTACAACAAAACAACAAAACATCACAACAAAACTAAATAATGCAAAACACACACACACACACACACACACACACAAAACAAACAAACAACCCTCCCCCCAAAACAAAAACAAAACAAAACAAACCAACAACAAAAAAAAACAAAAACAAAAAAAAAAACCAAAACAAAACAAACAAAAAAAAAAAAAAACACAAAACAAAACAAATAAACCAAACAACAATATAAAATGTTGGCCAGAAAACTAGTTCTTCAAATGTCGATCGATAAAATGTCCCTCGTCTTGCTTGTCAAAACCTCTCAAACCTGGGACTTCTAGAATCTTGTTTTAGACAAGATGAAAATCATTCTAATCGATCTATATCTGAAGTAGGAGTTTGCTGTCCAATTAAAAAAAGATGTTGTTGTTTTGTAAGAGTAGGCCAACTTACGATGGTATGTCTAAATTGACAATATGCTGAAACATCTAATCTTTTTTTAAAAAATAGGGTTGGGAATTAACATTCTTCCGTATAGACTATACTATTAAAGTTTTGCTAACGGGCATGGAATTACTGGCAAATCTAAGAATTATATAACTATTTTTAGAGATTGATATGCGAGTAAATTGCAAACATTGAAAAGAAATTAAGGGTAGTTCTATTCCCAGTTGACTCAAATGGTTATTTAAAATATCTCCTAGGGCATGACGATCGGTTCTTGATTTGACCTTGGCCTTGGGAATCGCCATCTTGCCACCCGGTGCCAGATTCATTTGTGCGCACACATAATTTATTACCGAATCGATTTTATCCTTAATGACTCAAACGATTCGTTTCGATCTATGTTAATTACCACAATATATTAGTATAATAATTAAATCAAATCAGTGTCTGATCGCAATAGCCTTTATTTCTCCGCAAATTTCGAAGCTTCTCCACTAGTATACCAAAAGAAAGTAACATAAAAGCTGTTCAGAAAGGGAACAAAAATAGAAGGGAGCAAAGAATCATAGGAAAACAAAAACTGACATAGAGTAGAACGCTTCAATAAGTGGATGACTAATGTCAGGATGAGAGATGTAAACGCCAATTCTTGAAGGGGGTTGATGACAAATAGGACTGGATGGAGAATGTATGAAGTATTTCTTCAGACCTTAAGGCCAACGGTGCCTGAGTTTTTCCCGGTTTCTATAGCATGAAGCGGACAATAGCAATTATTTGCTACCCTTTGGATATGACGCTAGTCTATTGCAACGTACGTTCCATCAGATCTAGCAGAGCCACTGACCTACCCAATCACTGCAGGCTGGACTGTGGGCCAGAAAAAAAATATCGACGGCGTCTGGGATCGATGTCTGTCCCGTTTCGTGTGAAAAGGGTGCTCCACCAACTGAGCTATTGGGACTTCCGGTTGAATGGATTAAGGGATTGAGATACTATTCATTGTGTATTTGAATCATGTATACATTGATACTTCTTTTTTTAAAAAAACAAAAACAATATACAATTCCATTATACTCATTTTTGTTCTCATACTATAAGGGAATTTATACCATCTTTTCGTCATAACATTTTATTATTACTCTTGTCAATCTTCGCAAGTCACTCAAAGTAATGAAATTAATCCTGAGAAACTGACTTTTCCCACTCTTTGATCGATACTAAATGGAGATGACGTCAAAAGAGTGGTGATATCATGCATACTGGTGTTTTCTTCTTAAAGTGACTCATAACATTGTATTTTGCCATTTCCAAATAAAACACAAAGATGGGAATTTCAGTTTACTGCCATTAAAACGAATTATGGTATCGATTAAAGGAGGCATAATATGTCCGTTTTAAACTCACACGTCATGAGATGCCAACGTAAGCCATCTCGATCCATATCCAAAGTTTGAAACGGTGATATTTGGTCCAAAGATGAGTATATAGCGTACAATCCTACTCTGTGCCATCTATCACTCTGTATCCAATCACTTTGCCCTTCTGCCGATGTGAACTTATTTGCTGGTCTGATGTAATGGAAGTACGCTCAAACCAATGCAAAATATGTTCCATTACAGCAATGTTAAAACAAGCCAATGAATGATTGCGTCGACTATCGGAACTGCAAATAATTGTGCCGTCCATGGTTTGTCAGACGACAAAACAAAAACAAGATAAAACCAGCAAATACAGATAAAAGATCCCCCCCCCCCCCCCCCCCCACACACACACACCCAACTAAAAATATATAAACGAACCGAAATGCAGCAACAAAAACAAATATAGCAATCATAAAAAAAGATAAAACAGCAAACAAGCAGCGAAAACATGTAAAAGGAAAAGATCATATAGACAAAACTAAGAAGACAAGCATAAGCAGAATAAAACAAACCAAAAAAAAAAAAACAAAAAACGAAACAATGCAAAAGAAAAACAAACGAAAAGAAACCCAAACAAACAAACAACAAAAAAGAACAAAATACGAACAAGCAGGCAAAACAAAACAAGCAATCAAACTAACAAACAAACAAAAATGCAAAAACAAAACGAAACAAAACAAACAATAAAACTACGAGTAACAAAACAACAAAAAATAACAACAATAAATTCCCCCCCCCCCCCCCCCCCCCCCCCCCCCAAAAAAAAAAAAAAAAAAAAAAAAGAAAAAAAGTCCCCCGTTACAATCAATCGTATCCATTAGGATGGAAGAGGTTTATTGCTGACCAGATAAAAGGAATTTAATTGAAATCTTGCGTAACGCCTGGATTATCTATAGCTTTCTGCTTGTGTACATTGTTCTTTACCATTTTTTAATGTGAGATTTAATCTCTCATGCCCCACACTTTTTGATCTTTCATTGAGCGATCAATGAGTAATGTTACACATCACAGTGCACGAAAAATAAGCCTTTTTATTTCATTGTTATTCAAATAGAAATTCGAAACATGTGCAACTATGTTATCAATATCTTTTATTTTTATGATAGAAAATAAAAAAGTTTATTCCAAGTCAATGGAATCATTAAAGTTACTAAAAAGCGCGTGATTCTTGATTTCTTTTCTGGGTGTTATTATTGGCGAACATAGACAAAGCAGTGATAGAACTCAAGCAGAAGGCAGTAAGACGTGGGGATGAAACTAATGAAAGTATATAAAGATAAGACTTGGAATCATCTGAATGGGATAGAAATTCGTACCAGCCGATATCTAGAACTCCTCTTAGGTTTTATACAACGAAGGGGCGAATTGGCCGAGTGGACCCGGTAGGTCATGAGTTCATTCAGGCACTTTCGTTCTGTCCTTGGGCAAGATTATTGCTCACTTTGGACAGCATGGGGGATTTCTGGAGTCACAAGACGTTTGTTTAATGGAGCACTTATATTCCTTCGTGGAATGCGTAGGCGACGCATCTAATGATGCGTGCGGATTAGCGCAATTTTTAAATTCTTTTATTATATAATAATTGTTGGGTTTGACAAATTGTTACTTTTGACAATATCATAAAATAGATAATGAATCTAAAATAAATAGGTCTTCCAATATTTTTTTCATAAAAGTTTATGAACGCAATTTGATGCTCGTACCAATTCGACCCACCGCCTTAATCCAGCTTTATGTCGCGAGAACCCGTTGACAAAAATTCAATTCACAGTTTTAGGATAATCGGAGATATTACATCTACATCCTAATTCCTGAAGAATGTATATTCTTTCTTCTTGATACCCCTCCCCCCCCCAAAAAAAAAAAAAATAAAAACAAAAACAAAAAACAAACAAAAAAACAACAACAACAAAAAAACAAAAAACAAAAACAAAAACCAAGAACAAAAAAACAAACAAACAAAAAAACAAAAAAAAAAAAACCCCAAAAAACCCATAAAATAATAAGGTGGTGGTACTTTGGCTACAAATTTTAATTACCATCAAAACCGTGCCGACCATAACCATCTTAAGTACTTGCATGTCACCCAAAATAATCAGCCCCACACATTCAGAGCATCGATTCCAATTTTAACACAGACGATTGGAAAAAAAAAGCATGGCTTTATCAAGTGGCGCGATGTAATTCCCTCACCAGTGTGTCAAAACATTGTGATAAAAACTCTGGACTGATTGTTCCGGGTGACGACTGGCAAGTACTGGGGATGGCGATAGTCCCGCATTAACCTGTTAACTCTGGAAAAACTTGTGTCAAACATTTAGCCAGAAAACTCGTCCTTCAAATGTTGGTCGATTTAAATGACTGTCATCTTAGCAAAAACTCTCAAACCTGGGACTTCGTAATGTCATTTTATGTTCAGGTCATCAGATACATGACCACATGGTTTCGCACTCTTAAAATATCCACCACGGCCTACAACTAGATAGGTCCTAATTCATTTCCGAGTCGAGTGCTTTGATCCCTCTAAAGAGCCTTTCCTAAAGACACGAAGACGAGGATAGAATTATTTTCCTTATCATGTGTGACCCACATCCCAACGAATTCATAGCCACAAATATGAAAATTATATGGAGTTAAATTCTATAAGTTATGGTGGAGAATAAATACAATTTCTTACATTGCAAATATTTAAAGTTCGTATTTCTTATCACCTTTCATTCTAAATATTCACTTGTTAGGGTCTTAATCATCCCGACATTTGTACCGCTTTGAGACGTTGGGTTACTGTGCATCCATCTCATCACTGACAGCTTAATGCTACCCTGACTTTATCTTTTAAAATGTGAAATGCCAGTCCTTTTTTTCAAAAATTCAATAATGACATTTTCTATAATAAAACGTGGTCTGTAATTACTACCACATATTGAGACCCAATCCATTTTAGTTTAGTAATAAAGCTGACGAACTATAAAATTCTTTGTTTGGCTTGATTTTAAACCTCATTATAATTTTAGTAGTATTTTCTGCCGTACGCTGAACAAACATTTTTCCCCAAGTTTTGGCAATAAAACTAGCCTTTTAGTTTATCGACTCCCATCTTGTCAAAAACTCCCAAACACGGAACTTTGAAATAGTTTAAGGTTTTATAGGTTTTTTTTTGGCAAGATGAGGGTCGTTTTAATCCATTGATGGTTGAAGTTTTCTAGCCATTTTAAAAATGTGTTTATTCAGTGTACGGAGTTTGATCCAACCGTCCAGTCCCTGGGTTTGAAGAATTTATTGGACTGGCGCCAGGAATGGAACAGAATAAAAAATAGTTAAACCTTTGTGAGTGACTTTTATTGTTTTATTAACAAAGTAGATAGGCATTTAATTTGAGCCTATCTACGGACGAAGCGGTTGACAACGATTATTTCTTTTAGTTGACAACGAATCTTTGACAAATTGATTCAAGCTGTTTTGGATATCTGTGTAAAAAACATCATGTACCTTTTAAGATGTCTTGACAAGAGTTTGAACTCGGAGACGTTGTCTCAAAGATAAAGGGAGCCGAAGTTACACTAAAGACACAACACGAGTTTATAGGATTTTCCATGGCTTTCGAATACAATAATTGGGATGAACAGGAGTTTATAGGGATCTCATTCTTTATCTTGATGATGATGATGAAAAGGAGGATATTGAAGATGTTTTCGATGACACTGCTGCTGCTGCTGACGATGATGATGATGATGACGACGACGACGGCAGTGAAATTCAAATAGCATCAAATAATATCCCAATGTAATCATTAAAAAGAATTTCGATGAACGGTTCTTGTTGACATTATATTCTCTTCTCGTTCCATTATCCTCCTCCGTCACCTCCTCCTTCTCCTTTTCCTCGTTCCCTTTCAAATCCCCCTTTTCTATTTTCCCCCTCCCCCTCGAGTATTTTGATTGATGAAACTAGTATATCCAGTAATTCACACCAATTTTCATAATCTCTCCGTAGAAATTTAAATGTTTCTCCAGGCACTTTTAAATAATTGTGAGATTTAACATATTTTCCCGTCTGGTGTATGACCCAGTTTCTTCACTAAAAGAATGGAGTAAAATTTTCACGGTAGAGAAGGATAAAATGTTTGACTTTTTCCGGAACTGCCATTATCCTGAATACATACTTAAACAAGCGGTCGACAAAATCCAACACATCTCTAGGGAGGCCATGAAACCAATAGTCTACCTGTTATTAAATTTCATATTTCACGTTCTATACTGCATTACACAGTTCCTCCCCCCCCCCCCCCCCCCCCACCTCTTTTGACTGAAATAGTTACGCAACTTTTATAAATATATATTGTTCTTTTTAAATTCGTACTTCCTTACAAAGGATCATGCTATTTCCTGCCCATCTATATTTTTGTTTATTCATCTTAACAACGCCACTACCACATTATTATCTCATTTGTCTGCAGTGTTTCATTCATCCTGTTTTGTTGGTGACGGGGAAACCCGAAACGCCCTTTTTCATTTGTTTTCGTATATTCAATTTAAGCTTACATTCAATTTCACATTGTTATTCATTTTTACAAACGCATAGTAACAAGATCCTGGTGGGGTTGCTGACCTCCCATAGTGGGCAGGGAGGTACATACGGTGTCTTTTATCCCCCTATGTCTGTTTTCCAACATGCTTTCTGTCTTTGTCTTGGAATGAGATTACTTGGTTTTGTACTGGCCCTGTCCGGATACCCTGACTGGGAGGGAAACAGTCAAATGTATAGTTAGTTTTGGGAGATGATATTTTATTTCCTAGTAAATCATCTCTGTTATGCACTGTGTTATGTTTTGTTTATGTATTATATATGATATGTAAACATTTGAGTGTATTCCTCTTAGTTGGGACCTGTGCTTATGTCTGGATAAGACTTTTAGGTGATCTCAAACTAAGTACTTTGATAGTGTGCTCTTGGAATCTACATCTGTTCCCTATTTGACCCGATTCCCATTTGTCTACCTTATTCTTGGATGCTTTAATTGTAATTCTAGAAGTTTTTACTATCCCATTTTCTTCCTTTGTAATGGCGCTGATATGACCTAAATGTATTGCAAGCGCCGTAAAACCCTTAAAAAACAAACAACAAATAGTAACAAGATCGGGTGGTCAAGAGTATAAGCTAAAATAACTCCGATTAGATTTCAAAGGTGCCCAGTAGATATACTAAAAGTATGATAGTTAAATAGGATGACCCATCAATTTGGACTCTTGGTTTTTAAATGACTTTTGATTCGAAATGAAATATCATCTGACCCGAATCCATATACAATTACCTTTTAATTGTGTTTATTAACTGCAAACCACTCAATACCGATTCATTTAAGAAAACCAAAAAACAAAAAAAAAAATATTTAAAATACAATACAGGAAGAGGAGGGGCTGTCTCAGGTGTTTTGGGACATGGGAAAAGGGTTTATTGTAGAAGATTTTTATAAATGTACCCACCGCCTCAAAGCATAATGTTTATGTGGCTATGTGATCTTATGGAATGACACTCGTCTTCGGATCGGAAGGTCCTGGGTTCGAGTCCCGCTCTGAGCGTTGCATTGTTGAGTCCTTGGAAAAGGCTCTTTACTCAATTCTCTCATCGTAATCAGGTGTAAAATGAATACCTGGCCGTTAACAGACTTGTCTCTGTCGAAAAAAAGATTGTAATGTCGCCTAACAAGCGTTATGTCTCGTCCTACATGTTTGAGTATTGCTGTTGGCCAGCCCCCCCCCCCCCCCCCCCCCCCCCCCCCGCCCCCCCGCCCTTGTAAAGCGCTATGAGGACGTTTAGTGGATGTTACGCTATTTAAATGTTCTAGTTTTTTTATGGCGGTGTGAACCACATGACAAAAATGAGCTGAAAGTAAAATATGACTTGGATTTTCAGATTTTAGTTTCATCATTTCAAGTCTTTATAGTTATTGTCAGCTATAGATAGTTCGAAGATGACGTCACTTAGGTCTTTGTTATTGTTTTTTGCCATCCGCGTTGTTTATGCGTAGTTCTCACTAAACTGTATTAACCTGACTATAAACGTTCAAGGTTACACACAGTTTTGTGTGTTGGTCCGTTTTACTTACGGATGGCAATGTTATGAGCTTCTTAGCCTAGCGCATACTATCTATAACACATAATATGGGAGCGAGATAGCCCAGTGGTTAAGCATTGCACTGTGATCCGAAGGTTCCGGATCTAGACCCTCTCCAAGAATTATTTGTTTTCATTGAAAAAGTGAGTTTTATCTACAAGTCTAAAAATTATAACTCGTTCATTTTAACTCTAAACCCAACTTACTTACATACTTGAGAATTTATACAACGCAATATCCAATAAACGTTCTCAAAGCGCTTTACAAGGAGTTCCTAACCGTACGAACCGTGTCCTATTTAAAATGGTAAGGACAAGCGATAATCGCTGGTTTAGGACATCAATAATTGTTTTTGCCCTTTGACCAAGAGTTTTTGAATAACTCTCGAGATAAAAAGGACTTTTTAACTCGTAACGGAAAGATTGGATTTCTTTCTAATAACGGTTTGTTTCCCCCATAATTCATCTAGTTGTAATTGCAGTCCCACATCGGCGTCACTGCGCTCTTAGAAATCAAATCGAAGCCCATATTTAAAAGGTTAACTAGGCTTAACACAAAAGCCTTATTGCAAGGTGCTTTCCGTAAGATTTGAATTAAATCCAGTCACCCATACCCATACCCTTTTAGGAGGCTAATAGCCACTGGAGCCTTTATAAATAAAAGCTATATTGGGGCTTGAACCTGGAACTCTCGCGTATCGATGCGGTGGCCTACTAGATTGGCCACGATTGTTTGCCAAGGACAAAAGAATTATTTATAAGCAGGACTGTGGCAGATGACGAGTTAATTAAACTACATTCCCAATTCCAATTCGTGTTACTAATAGATCTAATAGATCCAGCCTGTTAATGATCGCATTGGCGTATTTTAACAAAACACTGTGGTTTCATTTTGCCAGAACTATATTTAACTCCAAATATTGATCGATTAGAATGACTCTCGTCTTGACAAAAAGTCTTAAAATTTACACTTATTTTTTTAAAATCCAGAATTCGAGATTATTTATTTTGTCCCCCCATAAATTGAGGGTCATTTTCATCTTTCGACCCCTGAAGTAAATTGTTTTTTTTTCTCATCGAAATATGAGTGAAAAGTATTTAGTCAAAGTACGGAAGCGTAATGGGATGTGATCGTTTCAATATGACATGTCAAAATGTCCGTTAATGGTAACGATTCGATTGAATTTATTGCATTTAATCTTCAGGACAAATTGCTCTTAAACACTATACGCAAGCTTTTTGAAAAGGCAAATGGTCAGTATGGTGACCTGATAGAGCGATAACAGCAATTGTGGCAGCAGAATGAAATCAATTAAATGGCCGACTATGTAACAATGCTTTGTTATTTTGACCAGAAAACTTTTGTTTCATATGGAGGTACTGAAAGATTATAATGGCCTTTTAACTTGTGAGAGAGTCTGAAACCTACGACTTCTAGAAACCTTGGATTTCAGATTTCACAAATTAGTTGCCATCTAACGTCATTGATATGTTGTATAAGCAATGTTTTTGTGGACCGCAAAGTTGGGTCTTTGGAAAATGCTCTTTACTCACATTCTCTACTGTACTACATAATTACAACCTGGCTGGTAACAGCGTTGTCTCTGTCGGAAAAAAAATCAATATCGCTTAATGTCTCTCCCTACATGTTTAGTGAAGCTGTATGCTAGCGACCCCTTTGAGCACATTAGTGAATAATGCGCTATATAAATGCTGAATTTGTTTTTTGAGCAAAATGTAAATAGGCGTTACGCATCTACGCCAAGAGATTCATTTTTGGTGTCATCGAATTTTCCACAAACTTCTTTATCTTCCATATTCATACTATTAATAGTATTTTAAAATGAAATGTAAAAGTCCTTCCAAACTCATTTAAGATTACCCATAAAGCGATACAAACGTTATAATGTTCGTCTCCGATAAACCGTTTTAGGAAGCGTCATTTTGATGTATTATTTTAACATTAAACTCACTCCTAGACAACTGGCTCACCTTGACGGAATACCGCATT
>NC_088361.1:72693391-72703391 GCF_034508935.2 Berghia stephanieae
TGCGCCAACAGTCTGTAAAACAAACAAAGAAATTCGTCTCCCGTTATCTATTTATCTATATTTTCTCCCTCCAATTTAGTACTGAATGTCTGCTTCCTCGTTTATCTTTTCTCGTATCATTACAAATTCATTCATTACTATGGTTATCTAAATCCCATCCATATTTCTACTCCTGCCCGTTGTTAATTAACTCATTTCATCCAAGAGGAAAAGTAAATGACCCCTCTTTCTACCAATGGTCAGGAAGCCATCAAGTAACGACCTACCCTAGTTTTGTCGATCGTCACACGCCAAAAGAAACAGATTATTCAAGGCAATAAAAGCTTTACGGGTTTTTACGCCTCGCTGTATGGCTCACGTTGAATAATGAGGAAATAGAAGACAAGGAAATAAAAGAAAAAATCAAACTTGTCATTACAAATATAGCAGTCAAACCAGCCAATAGCGATACATTTTCACGATAACATCATTGTTAATGTATACATCAGTGTAAACAAGGTGCCCAGTGGCTCAATAGATAAAGCGCCTGACTGAAAACACAGAAAGTTGATTTAATCCGCATTGCGCCAAAACAGGTTCCCGTGGATAGACGTCAGAGTGTGTGTGTGTGTGTGTGTGTGTGTGTGTGAGAGAGAGAGAGAGAGAGAGGGAGAGAGAGAGAGAGAGAGAGAGAGAGAGAGAGAGAGACGGGGGGGGGGGGGGGGGGGGGGGGGGTTGCTGCCCGATAAAAAAAACTCAATGGTGAGCTTTTACATTGGGGATCTATTGGATTTGCACACTTTTGGTCTTCCAATGAAAATTCAAAAATCCAAAACAAAGATGCAAGTAACTGACACAAACATTGAAAACAAGACCCTGTTTCGAAACATCCAGATTGATTGTTTGTTGAAAAGAGAATTGTGTTCAAGCTGGCTTGTGCGGCTATGTGGTCTTTTGGTATGACACTCGCTTTCAGATCGGAAGGTCCTGGGTTCGAGCCTTGCGCTCGGCGCATAGTTGAGTCCTTGGAAAAGGCACTTTATTCACTTTCTCTCACCGTACTCAGGGGTAAAATGAGTACCTGGCCGTTAACAGCGTTGTCTTTGTCCGAAAAATTGTAATATCGACCGTCCCACATGTTAAATGTTGCTGTTGACCAGGGACCCCTTGTAAAGCGCTTTGAGCACATTTTACTTTATAAAGCTCAATTTTTAAAAAACATTATAACCTAAGGCGGACCCTCCATAGATCACACAAGGTACACGTCAGTAAATAACACGCCAAGGGATTTGAATGCTTCATACGACGTCATCTGCACGGATTTTTTTAAAAATTGTTTTTAGCCAGCCATTTTTATGAGTAGTTCTCACTATATCCCTCTGTAGGATACGCGGCATACGGTATCGATAGACGCGCCACGAAGTAAACAACACACTTTCTATCTTCATTTAGGATTCCTCTGATGGGGATATTCTGATTACGTTAATGACACTAAAGAATAGAAGAAGGAATAGAAATACGTGATATTATTATTATTATTATTTTTATTATTATCATCATCATCTCATCATCATCATCATCATCATCATCATCATCATCATCATCATCATCATCATCATCATCATCATCATCATCATCATATAATTAGACAAGCGTCCTATCCTAATGATAATAAGCAATTGCTATTGTCCCTTTCGGCTCGATAGATCAGCTTTTCAGTGCGAGATAGAGCACTCGCTTCACACGCAAAGGGGCGTGAACGATTCCGGGTGCAGTAGAGAATTTTTCTCATCCCCCTGTCCATCCAATCCTACAGATATTGCCAAGATATTGTTTTTGTTACGTTTCCAAAAAGCACCGGAGAGACTAGAGTGCTTATTTATTCTGCGCTTACTCCAAATAATTTGCCACAAACAACACTTAGATTGGTCCTATACGTTTAAAAGAAAACACTAGGTTTTGGAAAGAAAGGAGACGAGGAAGATGGAAAGGGGGGGGGGGGGGGGGGGGGGGGGGGGAGGGTGAGAGAGCTGGGATACATTAAAGCTGCTGTCTAAAACCAGGACATAAACCCTTTGCAGGTCAAATTCTATGTTACTATAACCCGATCCTAAACACCCCGATTTTATCAACTGAGCGGCAATGACAATGGGATACGGGTTTCAAGTGAGTCCTAGTCGAAACAGACTAGGTTTCGTCTGTAGTTGTAACCATATGAATTGCCATATACATTGTGGTTTGGAAAGATCCAGACTAGCTGTTAGGGGGTTAAAATCATCAGACATTTAACTAAGATTAATCCGTTCTGTCAGATCGATCAGCGGGGATACCGAGGTGCCGCCTTGGCTGAAGAATCTCGAGCTTACGCATCACATCGTGAACAAGTAAAACTATGATTCCAAATCACACCGTTGGCAAAGTTCTTCCGCGTTAATTAAATAATTCCAGATTCTACGTCATTTTGTGGTGTGGGATGTGTTAAGTAAATATTTTTCGTTTTTCTCTCCAATCATGTTGGTGTATGCTCGCATAAAAAAAAAATATTATGTTTTGATTATTACATTCGGATCTTTACGTATAAATCCAGAGACGCCCACTCTAAAAAAAATCCATTTGGAATTTAGTTTTGAACTCTCGGTAAGATGTAAAATGTTGTTTTAATCAATTTTGTTTTTATGGTTGAAACCATGTTATTCTTAGTTCAGTCAGCAGGCAGAACATGTGATTGATAATATAATACAAACGAGAAAGTAAAAAAATCTTTTAACTTATAAAAGGTCAGAGCGGCGACATCCAAACTTATGAGCCTTAATAATAGTCAAGTCTCCTTCCAACGATTTGCCTAAAATTCAGGCTTCCATAGGGACTAACAAATAGTGTACAATATTTTCTCGTCCTTTCCCTGATACTTGTGTTTCTGCCTGTTAAACACATAATGAGGTTTGCTTTGTTGTGATCATATAACAGATCATTTACTTTAACTTTATTACCCTCCAGATCTAAGTTGAATTATTCTTTTGTCACGTAAATGTGAGATTATTGTGACCTATGAACCCATAGCATTATAACATTAACCATTTAGTGCTAGCTGAGACTCAATTTCTTTCAAACATTAATTCATCTTAATAATTATCTGGGTATCCTGAACGGACGGTGATGAAAATCGGGCTTTAATCATAAATATTCAATAGCAACAACAACAACAACAACAACAACAACAACAACAACAACAACAACAACAACAACAGTAACAATAAAACACCCTACTATAACATGAGTTCGTCCTTTGGAGTCGTGTCATGTCTACCCTTGTCCATTTAGCGTGAATTAATAACAAATAGCTATCTTTGGGAATAAGTGTTTTTAAATTAAACAATATTTTCCTTTTGTTCTTAAGCCACGTATTTAAAACTGGCCAGAAAACGTGTCCTTCAAATATCGATCAATTTTTAAATGACTCTCATCTTGGCAAAAACTCTCAAACTTGACATAAGTGCGACACTATACTCATTGCTACTGATCTCTCAAACCCAAATTTGTGTAACTTCCAACAATACATTTTTGTTCTTTTTGTTTGTATTTATCTGTTTAATGTTTGTTTTGATTACTGAATCTCTTTAAGTAAAGCGCTTTCAGGACATTGTTAGTGGCTATTATTGCATTATAAACACATGTGCAAAAATAACTTAACATTATTACACGCTAAAATACTTTTGTTTAACTACATGTATGTGTTGGAGTCAATATTTTTTAGCACCTAAAAGAGCATTTATTAAACCACCACATGCATGCCTAGTTACATTGCAATATTTCAATCATAGCGTGAATTGCTGACATTTTTGTAATGTAAATGTTGCTGCTCAAAGCTCGAAGAAATAAATAACAACTCGATATTTCGACTTCGGAAATGACGCAAAGAAGGAATTATAAAGAATGTCACTTGGACAATCGTGAAATTGCAAGTTCTTAAATTCTCGAATCAAAACCCTTTCCCACCAATGTATCCTGACTGAACATTGCCATATTGACTTCAACTGTTTAAAAGTTATCTGCTATTTGAAACGAAAAATTATATTATCTTTGTAAAATCATTTTGTATTTACTTTGATTTCAATTCTTTTACTTTTGAAAACATACCGAAACTGAACATGGAAGAGAGAGAGAGAGAGAGAGAGAGAGAGAGAGAGAGAGAGAGAGAGAGAGAGAGAGAGAGAGTATGTGTGTGTGTGTGTGTGTGAGAGAGAGAGAGAGAGAGAGAGAGAGAGAGAGAGAGAGCCAGTCTACCTGGTCATGTTCATGCTAAACGGTTAGTAGCTTAGGTTGTACACACAATTCTATTATCGCAACGTTTAACACCGAAAAGGCATATGGGTGACCAATAATGGCGGACTGGTCAACCCAGAGTAATAAGGACCAATGAGGATCGAACATTAGCTCGACACACAACCAACCCCTTTCTTATGCTTCTGACATCGCAGTGGAAATCAACAGTTCAAGCTGGACAGACTTACAAGACTTGCAATTGCTGGACTCACAGCGATAAGGCATCTGTGCAGCCTCAACTAATTGAGAATAAAACCTTGGTCCTCAAGTGGCCAGCTGTAAATCGAGACACTAATATTATTGAGCATCTCTGAGAGCTCCTCAAAAGACCTACAAGGGAACAACACTACCAAGCAAAGAATGCTTTCGAGCTTTTTTCTTTTTCCGAATCAGAGAAACCCAGTTTGTGTTCTTTGAGTGGTCGTTACTTTTAGGATTATGCATGTATGTTGATGAAATTTGGTTCACACACATTAAAGATATTGCTCATTTCTGTGATATAACATTTGTCCAATCTTGTCTCTTAAAAATCAAATGAATTGACTCAAAACAAGTGCAAACCTACTTTTGCACACGTGTGTATAAAAGCACGTTTTAAAGATTCCCTTGTTAACATTTGTTTTCTCTAAATTGACGCCCCAAATGCCAACATATGATCCATAAAATCTTATGAATAAGTATCATAATTATTATATTTTGTGTGTTGTTTATCTCCTTTTGGACTCAGTAATAAGTAACTGTTACATTATATTGAACGCTACAGTACAGACTGGTGTAAATGTTGCATTGTGTGATACCACTCGTATAATAACATCCATGTTGTTACTATAATTATCGTGTTTTCGTGTTCTTACCATGTCAATCGAAAATATCCGATAATCGATTTCCGCTTGGAGCTGATTCAATTGAGTTAAATGCTTTCGGATCCACTACCGATACTTACAAACAGATAACATTTTAGACAGTACTTGCCACATATGATCGATGCAAAATAACAAAACTGTATAAATTTTCAGCTATTTGTGGAAAATTTTCTTCCCATATGTCTTTGCAACATTCATTAAAACACTTAAATAATTTCTTTCTATATTTTAGGCCTATCTATATTTTTAATATAAAGTTTTATTATGCTATTTCTGTATCAAAAAATATAACTCATTGTAAATTTCGAACAATTATAGTAAAGCTTCAGAGCCACTGGGCTCAAGAAGCAGGGGTTTATTCCGGTTTCCAAAGCATTAAACTGACATAAACAATTGCTTGCTATCCTTTGGAAAAGACGCTAGTCTATTTGAAAGTGCTTTCCGCCAAATCTGACAGACCCTGCTAAACATTGTAGGTACTTGGTTTACATATGAGTACGATGAGAGAGTATGCTATACATAATGTTGTTGGGCGAATCAACATGACAATCAGTTCTTGTAAATATAACAAATATTTTTCTTCTTTTTCTTTTTGAATTGTAAACCAAATATGAATAAGAAGAATGTTTGTATGATTTTCCTACAGTTGATAAGGGAATGGGTAATCTATCCATAATATGTTCTAATCAGCAGGTCTGAAGTGTCATATCGTAATACTACACACAAATCATCCAGACAGATATCCTGCCTGTTAGAGCGGAATCAAACCACGCCTGAGAAGGTTTTAAGTTTGGCCCTGCATACAAAAATGAAAAAAAAAGACGAATTGCTTAAAAGAATCATGTTTCTGCTTTGTCTGACATCATGCTAAACATGACATCAAGTTTTCTGGGCACTGCTAAATATTTGCGATGAGTGGGTTTAATTGGGGATAAAGATCTGGAAAAAAAAATATGTGTGAGACAATGTTCGATAAAACAGAGAGAAAAATACCAAAACAAAAATATAAAAACAAAAACCCAACAACCCAACAAGAGAGAGAGAGAGAGAGAGAGAGAGAGAGAGAGAGAGAGAGAGAGAGAGAGAGAGAGAGAGAGAGAGAGAGGGAGGCCAAGCCATTCAATACAACACCTTTTTTCTATTCTCTTACATGGAATACATTGTGAATAAATGAGTGTATATGCATTATGTTTGAGTGAGTATGTGTATGCATCTACGTGCGAATGTCAGCATGTGTGTATGTGAGTGTTTGCTTCATCAAATGCATTGTCTTCTCTCATAATTCAATTATACAGAACATTCGCTTAGCTTTTCTTTTTGTTTATGTTTTTAAAATGTTCCAACCGCTACAATTATTAGAAGAGATCTAAATGAGCAAGACATTTTCTGTTTTTAATTTCCTGGTTGACAGCGTCTATAAAAGCATGAGTAAATTTGTGATAAAACCGACTTTTAAAACCTTACTCCACCAACTGGCTGCTTTCCTTTTCTCATGCATGGCTCCAGTTATTTCCTTCGGAAAACGCCTGGTATTAGCCGCATTAAGTATTGTGTATGTACAACTCTTTACAGGGATGGCCACACTCTCAGCTAAGCATAAATCCAATGAACAAAATCAATGAGGAAATAAAAAGAAAATAATGTCAACGAAAAACGAAATTTTCTCTTAACCAGTTAACTGATGTACTCTGAAAAGACGCATATTTCAAAATTTGACCAAAAACTCGTCCTTTAAATATCGTTCAAATTAAATAACTCTCATCTTGGCCAAAACTGGCGGGGTCCCAGGTGTGAGAGTTTTTCCTAGGCCCTATGTTTGAGAATGTTTGCCAAGATAAGGTTAAGTCATTTAAATCGATCGATATTTGAAGGACGAGTTTTCTGGCAATTTTTATGTGTCTTTCCAGACTACGTCAATAAACTGGTTAAAAAAATTATGTTGCGGGTGACACTAGTTGTTGCCGACTAACGGAATACGTTTCAGTCGCTATTTACTTGTTGAAAAGCTGAAATGTTTGAATGTAAATCTCCATTTGATTTCCTGGACTTTCTGTTAGGGAGAGTACAATTTGTAGAAATTAAAAGAAACAAATCTAATAAAATCATTACTATACATGAGCCCCTCAAGGGTTTGTTCTCTCCCCTCGCCTCTTTACGGTTTACATAAATGACTGTACCAGTGACTTGGTCCCGCCGAAACCCATGGTCCCAGGTTCACTCCCCACTGGTGTACACTTCCCTGAGTCCCAGGTTCACTCCCTACTTCCCATAACTTTGTATATATTGTCAGAACTCGTCGGGTTTCGTCGGGTTTCGTAAAAAAAGTAATTGCTGTTTTACGAAACCCACCGAAACCCAGTGCTAGGTTCACTCCCCAATGGTGTACACTTCCCTGAATCCCAGGCTCACTCCCCATTGCTGCCCACTTCCATAACTTTGTCGGGTTTCGGCGGGTTTCGTAAAAAAGAAACACCGCTGTTTTATCGAGTTATATTTGGACGGGCTCACGACAGGCAGGCCTTGGTTCGTTAGAAGATATTATTATGTAATTATTAACCCGTTTGTATCAATAACGCGTACTTGGTTTTACACAGTCTTCTTTCATCTTGTCTTTCTCTTTCACGCTTTCTCTCTCTCTCTCTCTCTCTCTCTCTCTCTCTCTCTCTCTCTCTCTCTATATATATATATATATATATATATATATATATATATATATATATATATATATCTACGGGTGAGCGCCGTAGGATGGGGAAAACAAACCATGTGATAACACTGAATAATATTATCTTACTTTCTATATATAAATAAAATGGAATTATTGTTAACTTCTACACCAAAACATCACAGGACGTACGAAACAACACACAATCATAAACAACAATAACGATTACACTTCCTGTAGATGCCTGAGTGACATGGTACAGGTCTGTAGAAGTAAATAATAATTCTATTTTATTTGTATATATTTACCGCTCCGTGGTGTTTTTTGTTTTGTTTTTTTTTGGTCAGAAGGCCAGTTTTAATGACATCAGGGAATGCACCTCAAATTAATACCCTCTGTCTCAGGCACGTTCAATTTTATCATTATAATGCAACTGATGCTATGCATTTAAGTAAAACACGTAAAACCAGATGAAACGTACCAATACACAAAACTTTATGAAGCCTTAAATGTTTATAGTCTGATTAATATTTTTTTTAGTGGGAACTAATCACACAACTGGCGCTCTTAAACATTAACAACGAGCTAAATGACGTCAACTACATTTATTCTATAAGCTAAATATAATAGTAAGGTGGAGACACAATAATGCCATGGGCTGAACAAGAACATTTTTTTCGTTTTGTCTAGAGGATATTTGCTTCAAATATTGATCGATATAAAGTGGCCTTCATCTTGTGAAAATGTCTCAATCTTGAGACTTTTTTGACAAGTTGAGGACCATTGAATCAATCAATAGTAAAACCAAAAGTGTATCTAGACATAGTGAATTTTTATAGCACGGCAGATAGTCTGGAGCAAATATTATTTTAATACAGTAATCTCTCAACTAGTCAATTAAATGTGTGAATGAATGAGTGTCCTTATACTTTCTTTTAAGGCTATTTTAGGTGTGTTAACCCTTGGCATTCATTGCCTTTAATTGATTGATATATAGAGTAGACTCTATTGTGCCTTGCTCTGAAAAAAAAAACCAACATGATTTAAAACATTTGGCCAGAAAACTTGTCCTTCAAATCTCGATCGATTAAAACTTCACTCACCCTGTTAAAAACTCTCAAACCTGAGACTTATAATCGATTGATACTTGAAGGACGGGTTTTCTGGCCAAAATTTAAAGAACGTGAATATTTTCCGAGTGGTGTTCTATTTCTCTAGCATTATATTTAATTCATGACACCAATATAGAACGCTATACAATGCATGCTATTTACATATTATCTAAAACCACCGATTCAGCGTCCTCTTTATACTCTAAATCCCACTTCTGAATGACCAAACAATAATGTGTTAGCAGTCAGTACCTGTTCAAACTATTTTAAAAGTAATAGTCAGATTCTTTGATAAAAGGTTTTTGTTCATAGGGGGCTTTGCAGCAATTTGTTTAGTTTTTTTTTGTGTGCATGTGTGTGTCTTATATTCAGTGTATGACGGGGGAATTCAGTTAACTCAGTTGATATAACTTCACACTCAAAGTGGCTGAGAACAAAATGTGGGAAGTCGAGATTTTTTTGAACCCCTCACTCCCGACTACCCAGGGATTGGGTAGCTGGGTGTGTTAGATCTAGTGGAAAGTTCTTTGCGATAGACTAGTGTCCTATACAAAGTGTACACGCAATTACTATAGTCCGTTTCACTATATAGAAACCGGGATGAACATCGGCTCCATGGGCCTACTACAAACCAGCCAAACCTTCCGCTTTTGGCGCAATCATTCCCATTTTCACTCTTCCTTATCCACTATTCCACCAATGTCTCTAAATTTCCGATTTGCAAAAATGATGATAATGGTGAGAAGAAAGAATTGAGGGGGGGGGGGGGGGGGTATATATGTGCATTTTTTGTTTAAAAGGGAGCTAAGTAGGGAAATGAATTGCACTCCTTTCCCATTCCCTATTCCATTACCTAATGCATGTGATATGTAGTTTTGCCAGTTGTGCCGGAATACTGTCTTTATGATTTTTGTGGCAAAGTTGATGGTCATTTTTGATACAGAATTATCCATTGTTAAAAGATTCATATTTTTCTGTCTCAAATTCCTATTTTCTGACGTTCTGATTCCAATTTTGGATTATGAAGGATTGGCAGATCTGCTAATAACTCTGAACCA
>NC_088361.1:72710891-72728391 GCF_034508935.2 Berghia stephanieae
ATACAAGCGTTTTAAATGAAATATAAAAATTGGAAAATATGATAGGGATGTAATAAAAGCCCTCTTTGCATTGTTTCATTTGAAATTCCGAAATTGATTCTAAGTGTCTTAATGTCTTAATGATACGATACGATTATAACTCATTCTCAAGAGTGCAAGAATACTTGAACTCGTACCATCACCAATGGAAGCCTTTTTACAGCTTCAAAATAGGATGAATGTTAGTTTATTTAAATGGAATACTAATTGTGTCTTTGCTTGTAGAGTCCTGGCAGTATAGAGCATTCGCTTCACACGCAACGGGATCGGGATCAATCATGGATGAACTTTAGAATTATTTTCTCAGCTGCTCCCTCCCCCCCCCCCCCCCCCCCCACCCCTTACCAGTTCACAAGAAAAATAGAGTAGTTTGGTCGGCTAGTTCTGACGGAAAGTACTTTGCGATAGTCTAGCATCCTACCCAAAACACTGGAAGCACTTACTGCCGTCCGTTTATCGCTATTGATAGTGTGCGCTTGGCAAAGGAGCTCACAACATTGCCATCCGGAAGTATAACAGACCAACACACACACAACTAATGTGTAACCTTAAATGTTTATAGTCTGTTTAATACAGTTTAGTGAGTATTACTCATAAACATGGATGGCAAAAACAATAACAAAGACCTGAGTGACGTCATCTACTTTCTATCTATAGAAACTGGGGTATACTCCGACTCCATGGGGCTTATGGACTCTGAATAACTGCTGTTGTTTATGAGGCAACTGACTAGGTGTTGCTACTTTTTGACATAACCAAAACAAAGCATGCGGTTTCATCTACACCAGCACCAACATGTCTATAAGGACTCTCGTTGTAATATAAGGTTTGAAAATATGTATTTATTTTTTCATTCAAATTTATATTGATTTGTTCGTTTTCATTGCATATGTTTTGCAGTAAATATTTTTCATTACTTGTCTGATTTTTACTTGCTTTTTGTTATGATAAACTGCTCGACAAATAGAATTAACAGGTAATTATTGAAAATATTGATTAGTAGAGGATTAAAAGACGGTTGTTTGATTACATTAAATTATTACTAATAGGATTACTGTCGAACGGTAAGCTTGGTGTGATTTATGGTTTGTTTTGAAATAAATAGTCAACAACATCTTATCGGATTTGTAATCGTGTGCATAATTTTAAACCAAACCATTGAATATGAAGTATGTAACCCATCGTCCCATAACGGTATTATGTCTGGATGAATCTGATACTAAAAAGAGGCTTAAGACCCTAGATGGCCGGCAATGTGAAATGCGAGGTCCCTGCGCTGACAGTTTTTGCCCAGATGAGGGTCGTTTAAATTGATCAATATTCGAAGGACGAGTTTTCTGACCAATTTTTAAACAAAATACATGTCTGTCCAGAGTACGACAGTTAAGTGGTTAAAGAATAATATTCATTCTCTACAGTGAGACTAAAACGTTGACTCACATCTTATATTATTGAAAATAAATTCAATTTGAATCATCTGGTTCATCCCGACATAAAACCTAATGAGATGACAGGTCACGTATTACCGATTGGGTTCGTTGCGTATATGCGTGCAGCAACATTAGCTATTATTTAACTTTGTTCTTTTATCTTCTTCTATTCTTCCTATTATTCTGAAAATTAAAAAAAGACCAATACATCGCTGTAAAACCTTTTTAAAAAAAATATCTGCGTTGTGGTCTAATGGCATGACTAGGCTTGTAACCTCTAGGTCTCATGTTCAAAATGTTAATACTTTGGAAAGGCTCTGGAATCAAATTATCTAATTATACCAAAGTGTTAAATACGTACATGGCCGACAACACGTTGCCTTTGTTGAAAAAAAACGACAGTAGAGGTAGTATGAAGCATCATGTCGTGTCCCGCATGTTCTATATTACTATTGAGTATGGGTTCCTTGTAAAGTGGATATCGCATATACAAAAGCTCACATTAAAAAAATGGATTCATCACAATACAAGAAAATAAAAACAAACAAATAAACAAACAAACATGATAATACAATAAGTTGAGATTACATTGAATGATCGGAAGATGGTCAGAATAAATACCAAATACGTAGGTTATCTCCGAATGCCCTATCAGAGTCGTGTTCTACTCTGCATGTGCGAATCATTATGTAGCCTCTTTTATTATCTTTATCGTGTTGCTATTGTTGTATAATTGTATTTTAACACCAATGCTACGTTTTGTAATACACGGCTGGCTCACTGTAAATAAACACGTTATTTAACCTTTCACGCCAAGACAATTTTCCCCCAGATCATTATTTATCCTATTATTTACTTGATACTTAGCTATTAACCTACCTGGGTATCCACTTGAAAGCAATGCGACTCGGGTTATATAATATCTTATTATTATTATTATTATTATTATTTAAATAAACTGACTGACACATTAAGTATCAAACTATCTATGTTCTTTTCCAAGAGAAAAAGGGAAAAGTACATTATCGTGCTTTTCCAAGTCTAAGTGCATCATTAACGCTCCCAACTGCTCAGACCCTTTAGATACACTTTGGATTCCCTTTTGTATTTTACTTGGCTTTATTTAGCGTTTATGGGGAAGTGGCTGAGTGGTTATGGCATTGCCCTGTGATCCGGAAGGTCCCGAATTCTTTTTTTTTTTACCTTGGGCGCTTTCGTTTTGTTTCTATGGGCAAGATGATTAATCTTCAATTTGCATACTTAGGACAACATGGGTGATTCCTGTTGCAATCAAACATTTGTTTGATGGACTACCTAAATTCTTTCACTTCCATAGAATGCCTAGGCCCTGCATTTAATGATCCGCGTGGAAGGGTGTGATTATAAAAAAGATGGTTTTGATCTATTGGTTTCTCTATAATGCCATAATTTAATCCACTGTACATAGTCCACTTTTTAACCATAGTCGGTTCTCCATGATCCTAATTGTTTCATTTGTGCATCTGTTTCATGTCTTTAAAATGAGTGGTCAATTGTTATCTCTTTGTGCATCCATTCATCTGTTCTTTCCCACTATTAGATGAGAACAGGCAGATATTATGATCTCAAGTAAAAGCAAAATCGAATACGGCCTTTATAGGGTTTATATCATCTCCTGTCAATAGATCGCAGACAATTCTCTGGTTATCTGGCGCGTGCCGAGAAAATATTTGGCAAAAATAGAATGGGATCATGATATTATTATCATATCACTAAGTTATAAAAACAACATAGCCTTCAGTGCTGGTTCGCTACGTGCTATTACTACAAATTTGTCCGTATGAGAGGCACTGCGGGATCTAATAAAATCATAACAGCGCGGGGGCAGCGCAATAAAATAGTGCCAGATAGTACACGATAGAATATAAACCAATACAACTGTACTATCACAAAATACCTTTTTCATTTGAGCAACCGGGGTCATTTATCTATCGATTAAAATAACCCTCAACTTGTCAAAAGATGTAAATCCTAAGACTTTTGAACCAGTGGTTTTCAAGAAGTTTCTAGTTTTTGACATTTTAACAAGTTGAGGGCTATTTTAAGGATTGGTATTCGAGGAACGTTTTCTGGCCAAATTAGTTTGATTAAAAAACAAAAGAGAAAACACGCCCAGAACCTTTATCACCGATATGTTGGTCAGGAGTGGACCCAGTAATCGGAAATAGGACGCGTCGTATTTCCTGGAGTTTAACAATATCAAAAGGGGGCATATTGATATTGTGATAATCTTCTAATTTAAACATCTCAAAAACACGCGGACATGTGGACTCTATGTGTTTCTTAGAATAGAGTGGCATGTACTTGGACAAAGATCTGTATACTGTAATCTATTTCAGTTCATAAACCAATTGTTTGTGGCTTTGCAAGTTTTTACATTTAGATATATAGATATAACTGAGAGAGATTTTAATCAATATCTTTTCTACATCCCTTGTTCTAGCATACATTTACCCAACATTAATTATCATTCAATAATGCCGATAGAACACAGTGTCTTACTTTTGCTACATGTCATTCAATGCAAGACGTGTTAATGGTATGAAGAGATAGCCAAACAGTAATTAGATGACCAATTCCTATATTCTACTTCAAAGGCTATACGTAATACTTATACTACGATTATCGTAATAAGAGCACTTTTCCAGTCGGAATTAAAAGAATGTCTTTGAAAATGTCCAAATATGCTAATAAAGACCTTTCTACTCAAACGCTCAAGAAAATTAAAAAATATTTTCATTCTTTTCATCGGGCCGATACTTATATACTATAATATAACCATTCTACTCTTTGTAGCTGTTCTATAAGCCACTATTTATCTACGTTTACCAGTCAATGGTGGTCACTGAGAATTGCGTGCCTTGTATTGAGATTTTATATATAAAAGAATAAATAATATCTGTAGCGATCAAAAGAGTTATTAAATCGTCCTGACCCCGAATATCCTGAGACCAAATTCAGAAGAAATGCCGATCCCTTTTCTTGATTTGAAAGTGGGTCTCAGAAAAAAGAATATTTTTTGAAAGTATCACTTATCCTGGCTGCGTGAATTCCAAACCTGTCAAAAGACGCTCAAACCTGGGACTTATTCCAACTGATATTTGATGAACAATTTTTTGGCCAAAATAGTTTAAAATGTTTTTGTTTTTTTCATAGTAGAGCAGTCAAATATGACGATATAATATAAAGCCATGCTTGAGAACAGACAGACGGCTTGTCCCGATTTTAGTAGTTTGAATAAACTGTAATTCTCTTTATTTATGCCTTTACATTAGGAAGCATTCTAAAACCTTAGTCATGTTGTGCTCGAGCATTACGGTTGTACTCGATAAAACAATTTCTTTAACCAATATTATTGCATTTTCGTAACTGTTACAGTAACTGGATAACGTCGATAGCTGTATAATTCAGTCATGGTGATTAATGCTAAATCAGATTTTGTGCATTTTAAAAGTCAGTAACAGCGTCATTGGCCGTGCCCCTTTTTTGTGGTGATCAAACGACATTGACAAGACGGATAACAATATAAAACAGACTCCTGATCTCCGACCCAGAGGTTGATTTCTTGGGAACGACGTATTACTCAGTATTTTACTATTTCCCCACTAGGTTGAAATTAAAAGAAAGAATAAGAAAAAATGTTACGAAAACAAATGTGTATTGACATATATGACGTTTCCATACTTTTCCAATTGGTTGTGTTTCCACATCGGGTTTACATTGAATCCCTTTTCAGTCTCATTAATGCACCAATCGCATCTTAGGCGCTTTTTTCTATGAACATTGGTGCTTTAAATGTCGCTGTTACATGTTTGTGGAGCTCAATAGTAAAATAATTAGTTCATGGTCCTATAAGACTCAAGGTACCGAATCGTTTCAAATCCACAACTTTTAATATAGAATAATAATGTTATTTCTATTGATTAGGAGGATCACACTATAAACCATTTCAACAAAACAGAACAATAACAATACTACAATCAACAGCTTACCAATTTGTAAGTCCTTCCAGTGGCGTTAGGTATACTAAGATACAATTATAGAAATAGAATGATACTGTCACTATCTACTTTATTCAAAGATAATTTGGGTTCAAGTATAAATATTTCAAATCTATTATACATCCCAATGAATTTCTAAACGTACCCTAAGGCGCTGGAGTCAAATTTAGATTTGGCAGTTTTCTTTTTGAGGTAGATTAGCGCACTGCACCACAGTAAAGGAACAATGAAGGATTGTCCGTTCCACGCTAGGAAATAGGGGGTTAAGCTTAAGTTTTATAAGACACAACTTCTCTCATCTCATAGTAACTCTCTGTTTCTAACATTTCAAAATCGAAATCGAACATAACATTTAGGCTCGATAAATTATAAATTTGTTGATAACTGATACACAAAAGAAATGCATGAAAAAGTCGAAACCCTCCTTCTCTTTCCTACTTCCTACACCCAAAAGTCTTCTTGCGAGAATCACATTGCCTAACAAGTTAATATTAAGTGCCGTGTCTTGAGTAGATGCCGTCCTTTCGTAGATTGGAAAAACACATTTAAACAAATTTGGCTAAAAGTCCTTCAAATATTTATCGATTAAAATGGCCTCCACCTCGACAAAAACTCTAATCAAGGAAATTCCAGGTTTGAGAGTTTTTGACAAGATGACGGTCGTTTTAATCGATTTATATTTGAAGGGTGAGTTTTCTGCCCAAAATTGCAAATTTGTGTTGTTTATTTCAGAGCTTAGCAGCGTTGACTGTGATAGTGTGAAGCATCATCTCCCTGAGCCATTTTCCCTCACTTTTCAACGATGGAGTTGAGAGCAATTTAAAAAAACCACTAGTTCCATTTTATGATGTTAGATCACAATAGTAAGCACACGTAAAGACCAAACGCATGGGGCCATTCCAGCGAGCACTTCAATCCTATCTTCTGGTTTCTATTATTTATTTATTACGTAATTGCACCCCCCCCCCCCCTCCTCCAACCAATCAGAATGTGGAAATACACACACACACACACACACACACACACACACACACACATGTATATCCATTTATCTGATCTCACCTCGTTTCTTTTACACATTCAGCAATAGACACCTCTAAACGACCTCCCTGATGACTCCAGGAATTCTGGACGAAACAACCTTCTTAGAGAATGTGTAAAAAACCAGGTGAGAACAAATAAATTAATAGTTCGCTCCAAGAAACTGTCGAGCACTCTACGTGGTTCCAGCTAACTCCCCTCAATCATATATATATATATATATATATATATATATATATATATATATATATATATATATATATATATACATATATATATATATATATATATATATATATATATATATATATATATATATATAACTAAAAATCAGCAAACCGACTAGTTATGTAAAACTAATGGTAGAATATACAATTCCGGTCGATCACCTGGTAAATTTATCTTAAGATGTCCTCTTTGGTTACTGCTGTAGAAAGGATTGAACAAAACTTGAATTATATTACCCTTCCTTCGCCAACAACAAAAACAACTGACTGACGGAATGTTTTGAGGCTGAAAGATTCTGTGTTTAGTTTTTGTCTCTTTTAAAAAGAAATATTTCATTTAACTTTTAAGCGGATTCAGTTAATACAGTCTCCAGCTACTCGCAGTTTACTATTCATTTCGATGTGTGTTACCTATACGTGAATTACCCTGATTACAAATGGAATAAATTGAATTATTCCACCCTGGAAACCCCCATCATTTCTTAGTAAATATGTAATCGTTGAATAATGCTTTGAACGCGTTGAATAAAAAATTAATTCAATATTTGCAGAATATTTTCGCATATTTTATTGGTGTGAAATAAGGCATAAAAGACAGCTGATTGGCAATTATAAATAATATTTTGGTGCGCATGAATACAAATTCAACGTTTTTAGTTTTGGATCAAATTGTCATTCAAGCAGAAGGAGAACGATACAAATTATGTTGAATAGAAGTAATAATACCATACCATTCGGTCACAATATATCTAATAATCTTACTTTTAGGGGTGGAATAAACGTATTCTTTCATATCTTTATATTTATTAAACTCGTTATATTTTTATTGTGCAATAACACATACTCGCAAGCTCGTTGTGTTATTGGGCACGATAAAAATAACTCGTTTAATAAATACAAAGAGATGAAAGAATTGTATATTATTCCACCCCTCTCCCTAATTAGTAACGCGTAATGATATCATATTTACAATAATGATTTCTGTTGTCAGATTATTAAGCGTAAATTTCACTTAAAATCAAATTCTTTAAAAAGAAGTATCATTTAAAAGTTTTTGAAGATGTATTTTATTCAAAGATGACAAAATAGGAATCGATTGCGGGGTACAATAAATCATTTCTTACACTCTTACGTTTTGGAATTCGAACTTTGTTCCCAACGCGCGTACGGAATTCTCAATAAAAGCAAGAGTGTATGAATCGTTTAGATAGTATACGCTTGGCTAAGAAGCTCATAACATTGCCATCCGGAATTATAACGGACCAACACACAACATTGTGTGTATCCATGAACGTTTATAGTCAGGTTAACACAGTTCAGTGAGCATTACTCATAAACGCGGATGGCAAAAAACAATAACAAAGACCTGAGTGACGTCATCTTCGAACTATCGATATTATTCCTCCCCTCTCATTGGAAAACCCGATCATTTCTTAGTAAATACGTAATTGTTACATAGTGCTTTGAACACATTTAATAAAAAAAAAAAAATTCAACGATTGCACAATATTTGCGTCAATTTTATTGGTGTGAGACTAGGTGTAAAAGATTACACGATCAAATAAAATTCAAAATAATCTTTTGGTGCGCATGAATGCAAATCCAACGTTTTTAGTTTTGGGTCAGATAGTCATTCTTGCAGAAGGAGAAAGATACAAATTATGATGAATAGAAGTACTAATACCATACAATTGTTCACGAAATATCTAATAATCTTACTTCGAGGGGTAGAATAAACGTATTCTTTCATTTCTTTGTATTTATTGAACTCATTATGTTTTTTATCGTGCAATAATACATACTCGCAAGCTCGTTGTGTTATTGGGCACGATAAAAATAACTCGATTAATATATACAAAGAGATGAAAGAATTATATCTTAGTATACCTAACGCCACTGGAAGGACTTACAATTTGGTAAGCTGTTGATTGTGGTATTGCTATTGTTTTGTTTTGTTGAAATGATTTATTCTGTGATTCCATATCTTCCTAATCCCTACCCCTCTCCCCCTTTTCCACCTGCCTCCTTCACCTTCACGTCGATCTTCCAATTATGTACCGTTCTATGACAGTGTAAAAGAGACAAATTGAATAATGATAGATCGTGACCAATTACTCTGTTTCTACAATAAAGTTTTCTTGAATAGAGTTCATTATCAGCAATAGAACGTTTGCGTTTTAAAATCAATCAATACCCGAATTTACTTTTCCTACAATTCTTCCTTAAGAAATAATATTGTTATGCCATTGGTGGGCAAACGTATATTGTCTCGTTCTGTAACAGTGATGTTGGCTCAGACGAGAGTTCAGGCAATAGGTCTCCAAATTCCACACTGAAGTTATTTCATTATTTCCTGGTTCTATCTAATCTATCAACTGTAGTAACTACGTGTGTGAAAATGTGTTTGATCGTGTGTCTGTCATTCATTCCATCTTATCTGCCTGTATATTTAGTAGTTCTTTGTTGACCTCATTCTCCTTCTCAACAAGGCTATCAATCGGTCTCAATGGGTCAGTCTGTCAGGATGTTTGTCTACTTGTCTCGATGTCCATCCTCCACCCCCAAGCACGATCTCCCGTCTTCTCACTTTATAATTTACGTGTGAAATTAGTCGCAAGATTGCCATTTTGGCATTTTTAATGCCAAATTCCAAAATTTTAACACCATAAATAACTCGTGGAAAAGAGTGATATTGATGGTTTGGCAGCCTTCTGGCAATTTTCTTAAAATTCATTTGAAGAAAATGATAGATATACAAAGTAAGATTAAGTTTACACATGTTATATGAATGCCTACCAGTAGCAGTAATAGAGAGGGTATAGAATAAACACAATGGGATTCTTTTAAAAATTAAAATTCTACTCGAAATTGAAATTATGTGCAATTTATAAAATATTATTTTATGACTAGAGCAAGGATAAATTTGGCACTTTTTATTACACATTATGGCAACTTTTGTTTAGCAATGTTTAGAAAAACACCGTCGGGTAAACTCACATTGTAGATTTGTTATTGTCTTTTGAGTCTACAATTTGATTTTTACTTATGTTTGCTTGGGTTCAGACATACAGGTTGATTAACCAGCAAATTGTAAACTAGAATATCGAAGTTCAAGCCGGCTTTAAAATCAACGTTGTTTATTACTTATTTGAGATTTACTTTCCAAACTTTGCGTGAAGTCATTAGGTTATTGATTGTATTTTTAAGAAATGTGATTTTTCAAGTTCAAGTTCAACGTCTTTATCTGCAAAAGGTGAATTACCCATCACTGCAGATTTTATACAAATTATATGGTGACCTTTTCCAATATTGTGTTATTGAGTTGAAAAATAAAGGTTTAATAGATGATCAACTTTGTTGTTGGTAATATCTAAGATTTCTGATGGGAGAGTGTCCAATTAATTGTTGATGGTTCTTCGGAAAAACTGTTGGTGACGTGACAAACATCGAAGCTGCCATCTGAACTTGTTCGAATTTCTTGAATATTGTTTGGATAGTGATTATCACGTATTCTCCAAATCAAAATAAGATGAAATAAGCTTTGCATCAAAACAATTCTGCTGTACTCTGAAAATAAAACACATTAAAAATGTTTGCCAGTAAACTCGTCCATATATCGATTGATTAAAACGACCCTCATCTTGTTAAAAACTCTCAAACCTGGGACTGAGGAGTTTTCTGGACAGAATTTATAAATATGTTTTTACAGAGTCAGAGTACTGACCCCGTTACAAAAATGTCATTTGGACTATCACAATCTTTAACCAGTTAACTGTCGCACTTTGGAAAAACTTGTGTTTAAAAATTTGGCCAGAAAATTCTTCCTTCCGTCATATATCGATCGATTGAAATGACCCGCTTATTGGCAAAACTCTTAAACCCGGGACTTCGCGAAGTGTCGATTAATTCTCTGCCGTCGATCTGGTTTTTAGTAATGTATTTATTTTTTCATTTTTTTCTTGTTGTTGGCTGAAGAAGGGGTTTGAGCGGAAACTTTCCGTGTTTGGTATTTTGTTCTTTTTTGAAGATGCTATACTCATTTTTGTTTATTACATTTTACAGCCCACAAGTTCTAGCACCTTAGTATCACTTTGATTTTTTGGGGATAATTTTGTCTCGTATTTTTCATTCTGCTTTGTCTGGCACTTTTTGATGCAAACCTTTTCAGATTTTTGCCTGGTTAGTGTAAACTCAAAAACCGCCTTGAAAGGGTTTGACCACTGTCGTTATCGATCAGCCTTTCTTTTGAAAAGAAATCTACCCTTGTTATATTTGTCCACACTGTTGCAATGTCTTTATGTACTTGTCAGTTCATCCGACAAAATTGATCCCTTCGAGTATTTGTTTTGTTTAATTGCCAATGTTGTTTATAGTTTTATATAACGCCCTCCTCCATCCCTTGGGTCATCAATCATTGATAAATGTTTGTCTAGTTGGATACCTTTGGTGTCCGTGCAACATCTATGGATCTTATCCTACCCCCTTTTGTTTCACAGTACAGTGTAGTCGCTCTAGTCGGGAATGTCAATTGCAAATGAAATTGTCCCAATTTCATAGAAGTATAGAAATTTCCTTCTCTCCTAAATTCCCTGATAGTTTCTGAATAATAAAGTAGACTACTTCTTTCTTCTTTGCGTAATGTTATAAATGGCAAAAAGGAAGCAAACAATACAACTTGCTTTTTCATTTCATAAACAGGCCACTATTTTTCATACTTAATAGTCATGCATTAATAGTTCTTTTGGCATAGATTTGTCTCTAGAAGTGAAAAAATGTATTGTAATTCTTTAGAAATAATACAAAATCGCTCCATTTTTAGGGTGTAGTAAATGTAAATATTTCAGATCTAAAATAATTTTCCTCTTGACACTTGAAACTCTTCCCAAATTTTTACTTAGGTTTTGATTAAAGAGATTCCCAATTTCGAGGTTCGCTGTATTATTAAGTCTTTATCGTTTTGACAGGATGGCGTTTCCTTTCAGTAAATTGCTTTCCCCTTTGTGCACGTCTCAATCTCTTTCATCCCAGTCTCACTACAAGTGGTCATGTGATTTGATCATTTTCCATGCCATAGTTTAGCCATCTTCATTTCATATAGATTTCTTTTTTTGTTTTGTCAAAAAGCCTACGGTTGTTATTTCATCATTTGTCACAGAATTAGAGAGTTAATGTTGTATTTTATGAATCGTGTATCATGTATCACTTTTCATGTAAATATCACGTGACCATGGCTATTTATGGATGTGTGGAGTTAACCATGAGTTTGGATAATTTTTGTTTACACAAACGATCCTTCTTTATTTAGCTGGTCATGGGATACATGATAAATACAGCTAAATATAGAAGGATTTTTTTTGTGTGTTCATGTGATACTTGTATAGACTTGTTCAATTTTAACTTACTATTGATATTGTATACACAATCTTCTTGACTCCAATTATTCTGTCAAGGAATAGTAATTTGATTATTTCCGATGTCAACCAACTCACTTTATGTAGACGTTTATTTTGTTTTGTTGAAAAGTCTGTTCCTTGTTATTTTATTATTTGTCATAGCACCCGAAAATTATAGTAGCATACTATGAATTACATGTCATGCGTTACATATCATGAAAATATCACATGATGCTGGCTAATTTTTGAATGCTCTGATAGAGTTATTTTATTTTCACAACAATTCTTTTATAACAATAAGTCCATATGATTCTCAGGCGATATGTGAAATGTAATACGTGGTATATTGGCAACTCTAACTATCTCTAACAAACAAACAATCGAACAAAATAAGTTAACAAAAACAAACAAACAAACAAAGTTCCCAAAATTTGACCAGAAAACTTTTCTTCCAAATATCGATTCTCCATTTTGTCAGACAGTTACAAGCCTGAGACTTTAGTCTCGTGTTAAAGAGGCACGATGTACGAGACTTTTTGTCAACTTGGGAGACATCTTTTGAATGGTGTTTGGAATTAATTTTTTTTTCTGGAAATAACGAATAAAATGTTTGTCACAATACCCAGTATTAGCAGATGCTGAATACACGATTTGCGCAAGAATTATTAATGATTGTATCGAACAATGATTTAGTTTAAATAAGTTTATTTCACTTGTAGCATTCCTGTAAAAAGGGGGCAAACATATGTGGCATGAAAGAACAACATCATTGTACCTCCACAATTTTGATATGACAACCTTCAGTACTCTTAAAGAGAAATTTGTATTGTTCAATGGAGAATACAGAATTAATCTATTGACCATCACATTTAAATTTAAAGTCCATTATTTATCTAGATTCGTTGTTACTGATTATAATTTGACAGACTGCTCTATTTACAACAACTGATGCCTCACACAATACCCATCGCAAGCCTTAAACGTAGCCAAATATCACTTGATCTGCTAATTAGATTATGAAAGAACTAGAAAGAACCTTAGAGAGACGTCGCATTTCCTCGCTTCCGGTTTTAAACCCTTTAAAATATTTTTTTTTAGAATGGCATTAACTTTTGATAACACGATGAAATCTGCATAAATAAATATCATCGCATTGTCGATATAACGTGATTTTCTACTTTGGAGATACTACAAAGATCAGGATTGAAGTATATTTTGAGTCTTGTGATTGATGATACGGCAACTGCCATTGTTGAAAAAGGTATTTAGACTAAGAAACGAAGAGGACGTACTTCACAACCATGTGTAAATAAATATTTAGAATATCAGCGAATCTTTTGTGCTCTGTGTCTACACCATTTCAAAAATACGGGTCACGTTTGTGGACTGAAAAAACCCCCAACAAAACAAAAACATATCGTGTAGATGTCTACACACCAAACAATTCTTTCAAATTAAAATTGGTTTATCATGATATATTTATGGGATGTGTTGGCTTACGACTCAAGTTGGCGAAGGCGAAATGTTCTTATTTGCAAGTTTGATAACTCAAATTGATGTAGGCTCATTGTTGGAATGGGGATGCTCTCAAACCAACGCAACATTCCGTCTATTATACACTGCGTGGCATTTTCCCCTCTGAGCGGTATTTCAGTGCTAGGTCAACCTGACCCCATTAGTGGGGTCAGCCCATGGGTGGAACAGGTAGCGGTCAGTAGGAATCTGTGATGCCGCTGATGGTAATTAATTGTTGCAATATTTTATGGTATTGCTCAGTTGCTAACACAAATATGAAAATTGTTCCCTCACCACAAGCAAAGCAAAGGTTTCTTTCATCATATGCCATGGTTGATAATAATTTATCCTCTTAAGGCTGCTCATAAGAGAGGTGTCAATTTAGTGGTTTTTGAGCTATCAATGAAATTAATTTGTTGTAATTTGCATATCAATAATTTAATTCCCAGCGGCAGAAAATGATTGAAACAAGCACCATTATAAAGTAAAAATGATGATCTTGACACATGCCAAGTTTTGTTGTCCGGGCAGTAAAATCTTAAAAGATATGAATTTTTTATTGTAAATTTCTTATTTGGCATGACTTGGTGAGATCCTTATTTTCTCTCCCATAGTACTCCATGCCATGAATTATGTCCAAATATCAGTTTAGGAATAAAATATAAACCATTAAATGAAAATAATACTAATATAATTTTTTAAGCATTTAACTGATTTAAATATTATGAGTTTTGGGCACATTTGAAAGTCAACTTTTTAATGGCTTGATAACTTTTTTCTATACTTAAATCCCTTACGATTCAAGTCAAAATTATATTTTTTTATGACTGTTAGGCATTATAGTTTGAAGATGTATACGGTACTGCTTTTGTGTGGTTGTCTCAGGAAATGCCGACTTTATAGTGTCATATAGGTGTCAATGTTTAGGGTATTCTTGCATGTTGAATAAGTAATATAATGTAAGTTCAAGTTCTCCTTTTGTGCACAAGTGAATGTGTTAACTTTTTATAGACTGAAGCGTCCAGATATATATGGCAGTGATTTCCCAAAAAATTAAATGATCTTGCTGTGGTATGCCTGTGGTGTTATACTGATTTGACTCTGGTTGTTATTCAATTGTTTATCTCTAAATTTGACTGACTGGAGTTCAATGGTATATCAGATGACTTTATAAGACAATGACTAAATGTGTATTCTTGGAGGAAAGGAGATGATTCTATATAAACTATATGGACAGTGTGTTCGTTTTGAATGTAGTTGGTCAATAAGGAGAAAAAGGTTACTACTTGGAATAAACTATATGCCCTCATACTTTTGAATCCTCTTTTGTCCACATACTATGTCCGTCTGTTTGAGCAAATCATTTAATTTAACAGTACCAGTGCTTAGTGTTAGTTGTAATTGATGATTGATACTGCAATATTTGTAGCATGTCCAGTAACCTTGTTGGGTGATTGATTTTTTCTTGTAAAGAAGTCATACTTTATAGGCAGATTGATAGTAAATTGAGATATTGACATCATACACAATATTAGTTTTTAGTCTTTACTGGTCAATAAAATATTATCTTTATGAGTTATTTTACCACAATCATATCAATTTACTGTTATGATCAACACAACTGTTTGAGAGGAACGGAATTGGTAAAAACAATATACAGAACTTACAAAACCATGAATAAATCAAGGAAATCAACTGCCAATATGATAATATTGCACAGGAACATAGATGCATATATGAACTTTTGATATTTATTAAAATTCTTGAGATACTGCCGCTGAGTTTGTTTTTTTTTAATTTTTATTTAAGTGCACCATAATTTACAAGCACTTAAAATTAGATCAACATTTTGTGATATTCAAAGAAAACTATTAACCACAAGAATGTCAAATTTTCACTGATGTTTAGAAAGACAACTGATTTTTCAAATCAAAATAATGAAGTGAAAGAGTCTGTTATTGTTTTCCCGCTATACAGACATATTATAAGACCATAAATATCCATAATTGCCCCCATTGGACACGGCACTGCCTGATACCAGTTGAACTCCAATGACCTCATGCAGGTAGCGAGCAGGGAGGGTTATTGGTCCCTTGGGAGTTCCAACTGAAATAGCGCTGATTCCACGCAGTGTATAACAATGTTAAATCAAGCCCAGGAATACTTATGTATTGTATGAATGTGCATTTAAGATGAATGCACATTGCCAAGATAAATTGATTGTTATGATGTCACATTATAACTTGCATTTGTAATTATGCGATCATCCTCTTATTCGTTATGGAAATTGGCTATTCAAGTTCTCTTACAAAACTCAATATATATTCAAAAAGTTAGACCAATGGAATTCGAAATAGAAATTTCATTTATATCGGAAATTTGAGTTTTGCAGTATTTTCTCTTTATATTGAGATTAAGGTTTTGCTTGTTACGTTGCTAAGTTTGGAGATGTTGAAAAGATCTCAGAGGGCATAGTGGGAAGATGGAATGGATTCTTACTCTGCACCGATCAATGTCTCTGTTTGTTATATCGATATTGTCAATATTGATATAAGCACAATTTTTTCTCCCGCCTGCCTCAACGGGTTCTTATATTTTTATCTCCCTAGTCTCTCTCTCTCTCATCTCTCTCTCTCTCTCTCCCTCTCTCCACCCCATCCACTCGCTTTCTCATGATAACTTAGTTTTCTCTATGTTAAAATGCAAAAGATGCAATGCATGACATATTCAACAAATTATTATTCATCAATTCATTTGTTTTTCGATCCCAATTGCTTAGAGACGGAAGATTGCAGATTCTTGTCAGTTAGTATGCCATTTTGATTAAGTATGAAAATATTGTGATGTGAATTTCAAAATATCTTAAGCACTTCTTGAGATTGCCAACTTAATAAATATCTCGGGGTATATTTTACAGTGGAAGTGGCAAGTTGAAACTTGCTCAACACCATATACTGTACTTTCTGGGACATTCAAGCGCCAATGATTTGAATAAGAAATTGCTAACTGCCTATATTCTGGAAACCTCTTTACTCAATATTTTAAATGTCTGAATCGCCTTCATCGGTAGAAGATAGAAAAGCCAAGGGAACGTCCCTCCCGAAAAACAGTTCAACAAATACCTACAATAATCTTCATACTGAACATAAGGTCAGTTAAGCTGAACGATACATAACATATATGATATAATATAGATAGTATGCGCTTGACCAAGATGCTCACAGCATTACCAATCGGAAATTAACGGACCAACACATTAAACTCTAGATAGTGTGCGTTTGGCTTAAAAACTCACAACATTGTAAACCGGAAGTGTAGCGGACCAACACATATAACTCTGTGTGACAATAAACTTTTATAGTCTGGATAATACAGTTTAGTGAGAATTACTCATAAACGTGGATGGCAAAAAACAATAACAAAGACCCGAGTGACCTTGTATGTTTATAGTCAGGTTAACAGATGATATGAAGTTGACGTCACTCGGATCTTTGTTATTGTTTTTTTAATGTTTTTGTTTTTGTTTAAAGTCTGATTAATACAATTTCGTGAAAACTAGTCATAAAAATGACTGGCTAAAAACATTAATCTGAATGACGTCATTTTCGTTCTATCGATAATATCATTTTATAATAAACATATGATATCAGAATCAAATGTTCACAAATTATGTAATGTACGAACATTAATTAACTGTTATCGCATCCAGAATGTACAAGATGGACATACTCAATTCATTTTTGCCATCTGTGGAAATCCATTTCTACTTTTGTAGAAAGTGAATTATGTACTTTCCCCTTTTTCTAACAATGTCA
>NC_088361.1:72730891-72733391 GCF_034508935.2 Berghia stephanieae
AAAATCAAAAAATCAAAAGAATTGTACAAATTTATATTTCAATAGCAAATTTTGTTGCTTTATATTGCTACTTCGAATGTAAGATGCCTCGAAGCGTGAAAAAGTGATAGGAGAAGCTTGTACCCAGTCTTCCGAGTGAGACAAGGATTTCATGAGATGGTCTATTTAATTAAATAACACGGAACAGTTCTGAAATTGGCTTAAACATATCAAGCATTTATTTCTGGCTGTGTTAAATCGGAACTCGGTTATATGTCATAATTCTTACTAAAATAGGCGAATTGGGAAGGGGATCCGAATTGCTGACCCCGCTTGTCGTTTTCCACATATTGAACGGCATCTATTCTTATGGATGCGCTTAACGACATCTGTGAGAGTTTAACGTTTTGTATTCCTGTATGATTTAAAACAATATTGTTCGTACTATTTTTAAAGAAGTTTGCACCGATTTCCATTTCACAAGCATGCTATCTATAATACCCCCCTGTACACATTTCAATGAACGCTTTATAGCGATCAAAACCTTCAAATTGACATGCTTTACTGTAAAGAAAATTATTTAAATGTAATTTTAGATTTTCAATCTTCACATAAACAATATTATCATGATGGTACTTACGCCCCCAATTGTCAGACAGAAAGAATATATTGTCCTTTTAAAAATGAAAATAGTATTTTTATGAAGCACGAAAAAAGGACGGCAATCCACGTGCTAGACGTCTGCAAACAATTTGTGCAAATGCACGGGTATTATACATCTCAGCAAATCGGGTGACATGAAAATGAAAAAAGAACAGCCGAGACGTTACTGACTCCACATCTTGTAAGCGAATTATATTTTCCAATAAAGAGACAGTGACCTTAGTTGTTAAATCATCGACAATACTCGGGTGGTGGAGACGAGTACCGGAATCTCGTTAAGGAATGTCGGTCATAAGACACAGCATTGTTTACTCATTTTGTAAACAAAAGCTGCACGTGTTATTGTTCATGTTAAAGGTTTAATTCCGGAGTTATGGTAAGAGGCCAGAGATACAATGTCATCGCAATGTAAACAACGTGAATAACACCGTACACATGTATCGCATGCCTTTGAAGGCACATTGGCATAAGAGCACACAACGAAGATTGCAATAGGATTCGAAAATGTTATCTAAGAAGGACCAAAATGTGTGCCCCAGGTATATAATGACTTTAGAGGTCCATTGTTTTAAAGAACTATCGTTACCCATATACTCACATATCAAACATGATTCCTCAATTATTGTTTTCTTATTTTTCATATTCTTCGTGAACTTATATCATTCTAATGGAAATGACCGTTCGGGAGAGGGTGAAACTATACCGTAGGCAATGTCTAGAGTAAAGGTATTGATCCAATGGAATGTCAATTCTGCCGCACTCCTTCAACTTTCAAAAAAGGCACACGGAACCGGAGTTTATCGAGATTTTCATAACATTTTACGGACAGTTTGGGGTCCGGATAGCTCAACTTGTAGAGTACTTGCTTCACACGCAAAAAGGCAGAGATCCATCCCGGGTGAAGTCGAATGTTTTTTCTGCCCTCCCTGTCCACCTGGCAGTGATTGGGTAACTGGGTCTGTTAGATCTGAGATAAATTGTCTCAATGGGTTTAATTGCCTTGATTGACTGCTGTTTTTATTCCGACAGAACCATTGCTTGCAACGCAATAGATAGGAATCAAATATGTCATAAGTTACTTTCTGCCAGATCTAGGAGAGACTCTGTTACCACTACTTAGTGGATATGTTAGGGGAAGGGTCTTTAAAAAACTCCAAGGTCCCGTAGTCTGAGAGTCGAAGGCTTTACTAAATTAAGGCATCGGGGATCATTGTAATCCCTGATTGCATGTCCTGCTAGTATGGATTCGGAGTGAAACTTGAGTTACTAAAAGCCGTGGAATGTAAAACGTAAAGGACAAAATCCAAAATAACAGCTTCTAAAATAACAAAGTACACGGAATAATCTTTCTTCCCTGACATTTTGATTTTTTTCTAAGCTGTAATACTCATTTTTGTTCATCACTTTTCAGTGCGGGTTCTGTGGTAAAAGATAAAAACGGTGTCTCATTTTAAAATAATGTCAACCGATTTTGAGTGTATTTAAGTGATAAGATGGTTTACAATGATTAAAAGGCTGGCCCTGGTGTTTTGTCATCGGGAAACTTTTTTAAAAGCCATTCGACGAGGTGTGAATGAATACATGGCTAAAGCACACCTGCCTACTTGAAAATTATAAAAAATAGTAGCTTTTAGGGGATAGAAGTTGTAGTTGCTATAGTTAACTTTACAGATCAACAATTTACCCTCACAGGGGTTAGATAACACTTCAAAATCCTTAAAATTATGCAACTTTCATTTTCCATAAGTTTTAATGACTTAGAAATGCCCGTTCTGCAATTCATCTCATTCATCTGTGGTGTTTCATTCATCCTGTTTTGTTGATAAAGGGGAAACCCAAAACGTTCATTTGATCTGGT
>NC_088361.1:72738391-72750891 GCF_034508935.2 Berghia stephanieae
ATTATTTATTTCTGACCTGTGTAATATGCTTGTGTATTTATATTTTTTTTATTGGATTCTCTTTCTTGACTGTCATGAATGATATTAGTCAACTTTTGATATTAAGAAATCAGCGTCTTTACAATAATACTTTTCCTTTTTAATTCCCGACAGGACTCGAATACTCTACTTTCTTTTGTTCTGACTGCTTAATAGATTACATCCTGAAGATTAATTAAAATTCATATGGATAATAGAGAGAAACGCGTCTATAAATACTTTTTTTAAAATTGACCACAAGGACTCGCTTGACCACACGATTCCTAATCCCAAATTACTTTCATTATTTCAGAAAATATAACATAAATTTATATCTTTACATCTTCTCTTGACTAAATCTCTCTCATCCTCTAAAGTAGAGCCTGAAAATATTTTAAAAAATACTTCTCATTATTTATATCTGAAAAATATCTCAGTCCTGTTTCTTTAAGATATACCCGCCAATGTTGACATCTCCAAGAGAGCAGGAGAATTGACTGATGTTGAGATTGAACATGTTATGATTACAGTGATGACCAACCCTTGCTAGTACAAGATCCCAACTGGTTCTTGAACATACAAAAGGATTTTAAGAATGGCCGTTACAGCCAATTCTTCAGTAACTCTTTGGAAAACAAGGTGTTTGAAGAAGATCCGTGCTCACAGAGGTCCAAGAGAATTCTGGGGTCTCCGTGACAGAGAGGTCAACACACCAAGACTACCGGACGAAGATGTAGACGTAGACCACGTGGCCAAGAAGAAATGATTTCGTTCGTGTTCATTGAGAGGGCAGTAACAGCGATGCAATCACAGCTTCATTGATGCCCCAGTCGCATTGCTGTGACTGCTTTATTTGTGAACGGAAACAGGATGAAAATAGTGTTCAGATAAACATCGGGAGGGTTTAATTGTTGTTTCAGAGGTTAGAATAAACTCGAACCCCACTTGTAAAGACTTATAAGACAACAAAAATATTCGATGGGTGAGATTTTCAAAAATGTTTATCGAAACTTACACCAGCATGACTTCTAGATTTAAGACAATCAACTGGACCATTTGATAAACTGTGCATCAAAGGGTTAACAGGTTGATTTAAATAACATCATAATTCTACCTTAAACTTACACTGACAAACATTTATCGTACATTTTGACAAATTACGTTTACTTCATTTATCAATCAATTAAAAGGACTCTAAACTTATCATAAACTTTAAACATTAGACCTTTTGAGTTTGAGAGATTCTATGACTAGATATGGGCTATTCTAATCAACTGGTAGTTTATGACGTTAGAGTTTCCTCCAAAAACAAAAAAGCTTTCTTGCAGGTCTTATAACCCGAATTGTTATGGGCTCACTGTGGTAATGGAAATATTCTGAAACCCTGAAACCAACACAAAATTAAGTCCATTACAACAATATTAAAATAAGCCCGTAGTTACGTTCGGTTATCAGACCTGCCAATATGTGCACCTAGGTAAACCGCCAATTTGTCAGTAGATGGAAGAAAATTATCCTCTTGGCCTTTGAATATCAGCATTGTCATTGTTACGGATGATTTTCATTTTACTGAACTTAACCTTTCATACTAATCTGTGGCATTGAATGGGTGTTTATTTTTAGATAAATACAAATAGATAAACAAATAAATAAATGAATAGATAAACTTATTTAGATGAAGGTAGCAATAATGATACGCCTGGGTCTGTTTATATTGTTAGTTAAAATCGGCGGACGGTGACCCAAGCGTCATGACGATTTACAGAAGTTTTAAAAATTATATATTACATTATCGATTTTTTACACATTCTGCAAGAGGACATGAGAGAGAGTGAGAGACAGCGAGAGAGAGAGAGAGAGAGAGAGAGAGAGAGAGAGAGAGAGAGAGAGAGAGAGAGGGGGGGGGATAAAGTAAGATGTAAAATTTTGCTGATAAGGTCACTGATTGTTTGGAAAGGAAAGTTGGTGTGTGTGTTTGGGGGGGGGGGGGGGGGGTGTGAAATGACACCCCTTGGTCAGAGCAACTAGAAGCCTGTCTTACATCTTATATTCGATGTAAAATCTGTTGTATAAGCTGTCGTACTCTGAAATAAATACACATTAATTTTTTTTTTGTGGCCAGAAAGCTAATCCCAGAATTAAGAGTTTTTGGCCCGATGTGAAACATTTCAATGTATCAATTTTTGAAAGACGAGTTTTCTCGCATAATTAGATTTATTATTTATTTTCATAGTACGATAGTAAGGTGTTCTCAATCAACTCGTCAGAGACTACACGATGCTATAGATCAGCTCTTGTTGGTTCCTGTCCAAATTTTAATAAGTGGCAAAAGTGGCTAACACTTTGATTAAAGTGATGATACTTAAGAATAAAGTTTTGATACTTTTATTGTACAATTGACTATCTCAATCTCCTCTAGTTGTAAAATAGAATATTGGTCTGTTCCCATACTCTAACGAGGGTGATGAGATTGATTTGAGGTACAGAGCCAAGCCCCTTGGTTCAAACCTAAGTCCCGATACTAGTCGACACTTTCTGGATGTTAAAATATGTCTTATTGTGTCATATGTCTTCTTAAAACCATATCTCCGTGCTTCATATATTATTTTATATTCTAGATCAATGTATAATTTGCGAAAATGAGAGATCTCAAAAAAAGACTTTTCTATTTCGAAATTTATCCTCACACCTGCTATGCTCATTGATGAAAAAGTAGAGACAAAATTAATATAAGGAAAAACGTATTCATTTATTTTCAAAAAGTTCGGCCTATGAAAAATGGATAAAAATATATATAAATTCACTCACATATTTTTAGCCGAAACAATCGTTTCCATGTTCTCCATTTCATCAGGGACTGATGAAATGGAGAACATGGAAACGATTGTTCCGGCTAAAAGTACGTGAGTTAATTTATTTAATTTTAAATGCTCTAACCTAAATCATCGAGCACTATCGTACCTACAAGTACCCACCAACACTCATGTATATATATATATATATATATATATATATATATATATATATATATATATATATATATATATATATATATATATATTATACTTGTTCTCACCCCGTCTTTTTTACATATTCTCCAACGACGGTGGTTCGTCCAGAATTCCTGGAGTCAACAGGGAGGTCGTTTAGTAGGGGTGTCTGGGAGGAATCTGGACGAAACGACTTTGTAAAAAAGACGAGGTGAGAACAAGTAAATTGATAATTCGCTCCAAGAAACTGTCGAGCACTCTACGTGGTTACAGCTAACTCCCCTCAATCATATATATATATATATATATATATATATATATATATATATATATATATATATATATATATATATATATATATAACTTACGCCCTTTCGCAGCGGCACCATAAGTTCCCGTCGCCTAGGCATTCCATGAATGAATATAGATATTCCATCAAATAGAATGTCTAATGTCAACAGGAATCACCATGTTATCCAAATGAGCATATTGGGGGTTAATAAACTTGCTCAGGGAAAAAAACGAAAGTGCCTGAAGCGGAGCTCGAACCCGGGATTTTCCGGATCACAGTGCAATTCCTTAACCACTCGGCCCTCCCCCCCCCCCCCCTATATTATATATATATATATATATATATATATATATATATATATATATATATATATATATATATGAAGGAATAAGAAGTGGTTATTTCACTTTGAAAATTATCATATTGGCTTTTGCTGCCGGTCCGTGAAATTTTAATATCATTTTGACTGGTCCGTCAGTGCAAAAGTTTGAGAACCCCTGCTATGGATAAGTCCTCTCGGCCAGTTATGTAGTGTCCTGACAAAACGACTTTTTCAAGATTTTTCACACCCTATATCGATCGATTTTAGAATTTTGAAGACCTTGTCAAAAAGTTACCTCACATTGGAAATAAGTCTGCGCTAGATAATCTTTCTATTCAAATGGTATAAAACAGTTAAGTTGCCGTTGTCTCATTTATGCTATAGGAGACCTGGATAAGTTTCTGACTCGAAACGGGTGATCTACTCTATCATCACTGCCGTGTTAACAGTTTTGGGGAGGACGGTTCAGATATTGTTGGACGTTGCATGATTCAACTTTGCCCGACTCTTTAACAATTAAACAACTGTGCCTTAATAATACGACAAAAAATCTTGACACGAATAATGTTTACGAACACCGACAGTTAATTATGCATACACATATTTAGTTAATTGGTTCGATTAATACTTTAGACACCATATTTATTGCGACTGACATTTTGCTGCGTATATAATCTGATAATATGTGAAGTGTATGAAGACGATTTCTTGTTTCTGATAATTAAAAACTTCAATGGTATCCATTCTTGATAATCAAAGGTTTTCTAAAAATTACTCATTCATTCTTTTATGCATTCAAGTATTCATTAAAAATTAAACCAATCAAATACGCTTCGAAAGAGGTCAGTTTTGACATGCGTTTTGAGAGTCAAGAGTTTGGAGGTTTCTTGTTAAGGCTGACAAATCGTTCACTCATTCGAGAAACAAAAAAGAAAATGAGGATGCTGAATAATGCTTATGACCATACTCACATGTGCAGATTTCAAAGTACAATATTTGAGGTGATTTTTAAATTTAAATAGTTTGCACCAGCTTCTGTCAGTTGCTAATAGCAATGTAAACGAACCTCAAAGCTACTGGGGTGAGTGGCCGGGCCATCAGACTAACCATTACATTGATGAGATGATCAATGATTCTCGTCCTATAGTCATAAGGATGGTTTGTCATGCAAGCTGACCACATGCATCGGCGTGACAGATGGACTAATTAGTTGACCAGGGATCACATCAATAATTCCTTTGATGAGACTTTCAAATGCTTTTAGGTGCGTCATTATAAAATTATGGGAGTTATCGACTGCCACGAAGAAAACTGAGCCGTAGCTTATCCCGGTTTCTTCATGCGTAAAGAGCAATACGAATTGCGATTTCCTTAAAATATCTTACAACACCCTGAGCTGCAGCTTATTAATTTCAACCACATGAAAACAATAACCATGTATTTTGTCAATGGTGACCATTGCTGTGATCTTGATATTAAGAGTTCAACGTAAGGCCTTAGTAAAGGGGACAGTTTCTTTTTCTAAAAAAATCATATTGAGTCTCATTGAGCGGGAGTTTATCTGGGCTTCTGAAATATTAAAATGACTTGCCATCCTTTGGGTATCAAATAGAGAATAAAGGCGGCAGGAACAGGTGTAAGATAAATATCTGAACAAGTGTTTATGAAAGGTGCCAGACAAAGCAAGAAAGAAAATTACAAGAAAAAATCCACCCCAAAATCAGTCGAGGGAGATACACACACACGCACACGCACACACACACACACACACACACACACACACAAAGAGAGAGAGAGAGAGAGAGAGAGAGAGAGAGAGAGAGAGAGAGAGAGAGAGAGAGAGAGGGTGGAGACATGAGGAAAGGGGAGAGAGGAGGCGGAGGAAGAAGGCAACTAGAGTGAACGAGAGTGAGTGCGTATGTGGGTGTCTATGTGAGAGGGAGAAAAGGGGAGAGAGAGAGACAGAGAAACATACAGGCACACACACATACTCACATACACACACATACACTTACATACACATACACATGATACACACATACACACACACATAAACACACACACACACACACACACGCACACACACACAGAACACACCGAATAAAAACATAGTACATCGTCTTGGATATTCCATCATTGGGGCAAACCTAATCAGACTTGATATCTAACCCGTTACCCGATACGCCTAGCCCGAGATGACATATCGGTATTCGGTGCACGATGTTACGTATTCTATGTACAGTATCATCGTTTATGGGGTCAATCGTAATCTAAATGGAGAACCCCGCAAGACCTTTGGTCTTATAGACTTTCAAATTGAGTAATTTATATGTAGGAAAACATTGTATCAATTTTACAAATATGAATCGTAAAAAAGAAAACAACCCAAAAAAAAACAAACCCACCCCCCCCCCCCCCCAAAACAAAAAAACAACAAACAAACAAACAAACAAACAAACAAAACAAACAACGTCGATACATGCTCTACTGCAACCGATGTGAAAATAGAATCTGAGAATAGTATTTTTATAAAAGAAAAAAAATACCCACTTAACTATCAAAATAGACTTGATTTATTCAACGTTTATAACCATGTTCTAACTAAACACTTGTCAGCATTATGAATAATTAACATATCTCAACCTTTGTCTGATCCTTGGCCACCGGGATGCCCCCCCCCCCCCCCCCCCCTGATAATTAATTCCCATAGAAAGCCGACCAAAAGAAAGTGAACAGTGTTAGTGTATTTGATAGTAGGATTAGTTGGATAAATTTTCAAAAACGATGTTTTCGGCATTGTTGAATAAAACGAACAAAATTTCACTCTCGTTTGGTAATAATTAACACCGACTATGTAACATCTTTTTTTGCATTAGCACAGACTATATATTTTTTTGCTATCGCACAAGTCGTCTAACACTAATCTTCCTTTGCATGCGATGGGTACCCGAAATTAAGTAGTGACAGATATTGCACGAGTCAGGAAAAGGAGTCTTGTTGATAACTTGAAGTGTATGAAAAGAAAATATTCCACGTGGTTGTATTGGGGTAGGGATAAGATTGAGTTAACAATACGTATGATGTCATGGAGCCTGCTGACAACAAAAATGTGTCATATCTATAGCAATATCAATTATCTATTTTGCATATATTCAAATTACTTTATTTTAAATGCCATGTAGTTCTATAGAAACTGATTTAAATTATCTTATTTTTCAAAAACGATTTATAAAATTCTTTTTCTTGCCCACCCATGTTTCGATCCTCATTATAATTGCGTTTGCTCACATTGATTAGAATGTTTCCTTTATCAGTTGAAAGCGTGGACGGAGAGTGCATGGCAAACCATATTTATAAAGTCTTTTCAGTTTCGTCGAGAGTGTCTGGAAGATGAAAAAAGATACGATTATTATTAACTCGTTTTTGTTGACGCAATTGAAGTTGTTTTAAAAAGAGAATTATTGATTAGGGTTAACAGCGTTTCCCAGCCAGGAGGATTTCACTAAAAGTTTTGGAGGAAAGATTAAGCTGTTAGTTATGTTTGCGTCTTGGGGTTTTAATTCGTTCTTGTGAACTGTCGTAAACTGAATATTTTATAATGGAAAAAAATGTATAGCCGATTTACTGAAAGTTGTAGACATACAAAAATGTGTTTTTCAGGGATGAATATCTGTTTGTTATTCAAACTCTTTGTCAGAATTATACTCTTTGACTCCTTAAATAGATAAATTTACATATTTTAAACTAGTCAATGGCTGGTAAGAACAATATAAATAAATAAGTGGTCTTAGTAAAGCTATAAATTGTCTTAGCTTAAAGAGGCTTTTTAAGAGTACTGAAAATAATAAAATCCCCTGTGTTATTTGAAAACAAAATTATTTGTTTCCACTACGTGCTTGTTTGTTTGATTTATTCTGTTTCAATTTTGGTTATTTGTTTGTTATTGTTTTTCTTTCTTTTTGTTATTGTTTTGGTTGTTTTTAGAGTGTTTCTATGTTCTCATTTCGCATTGCCAAGTTCAGGTCAAACAGGTATTCTCTCTCTTTCTCTCTCTCTCTCTCTCTCACTCACTCACTCTCTCTCTCTCTCTCTCTCTCTCTCTCTCTGTCTCTCGCTCTCTCTCTGCAACTCAGTGTCAAAGATGGCACCAAAGGAGCACCCTGCTGGAGTGAATGCTCTAGCATGGTCAGTTACGGCGCTAAGAGAGTGAGAGAGAGAAAGAGAGATCGAGACTGAGAGAGAGAGGGAGATAGAGATAGATAAATAGCTAGAGAGAGAGAGAGAGAGAGAGAGAGAGAGAGAGAGAGAGAGAGAGAGAGAGAGAGAGAGAGAGAGAGAGAGAGAGATTTATAATGCGGGTGTTACTGAAAAGATATTCTTTATTTGTAATAATATTGCCACGGCATTAGGCCGATAGAAATCAAGCTACGGTTGATGGAGATTCCAATCTACTCCGACATAATATAAATAAGAGCTTCAAAAGAGACGATTTGTTGGCTCAAAATAAGACACTAAGCAAAGACAAGTCAAGATAACAAACTGGGCAATAGATAATAAATAAATTGATTGACTAAGTTTGATAATACAATACAGGGAAATTATTGAGAAAGCTGTTTTATAACTATTATGTGAACTATAACAATCTGTCAAATTACAAATGTAATGACGTTACCGGGGACTATGTAAAAAAGATGGGGTGTTAGGGATGTGTGTGTTTGTCTTATCCTCAGAGGAATGAGAGGTAATATAATTAAAATGCACTAAAATAATTCGATTAAGACAAAATCAGTGCAAACTATTCTGTAACATGACCACACCAACGACTTGTTCTTCAATTGTTCTTCAAACTATGCCCAGGTTAAAACGCTTAGATTTGAATTCTTCACGAAGCCTCGACTCCAGTCCAAGGTAAAGTGTTGCAGAGAGTCAAACTCTATATTATGATTATCTTGTTAATGAATTTCAATATGAACCAATCGGCTATGAATCTGGAATATACTCACTCGTTCAATCCTCTCCGGGCCTGCTGCAAGGGATCTCCATCTGGTCCTGTCAGCAGTTATTCTGGAATATAAGATATGAATAAATGTTTAAGAAAATTAGGCGTATTACAAGTGATTGATTGTATCAATAGTTTGGATTTGAGCAAAAATGATAGTATATTATGCACTAAATTGAAACAACAATATGTTTAAAACGGAAAACTAGATCATTGATAATATGTAGATTATAAATAATACATTACAATGCGAAGTAAGCAGCAATCAATTTTTTTTTTAATGGACAATCATTCAGTAACCACTTATGTATCTATATCATATCATAGGTTCTTTACGTGTTATATATGTTTATTTATACATGCATCAACATATTCAACGTTTCTCTGTTTTTAGAATGTAACCGACACCCTTGTCGAATTTTGTTATTGAAGCATGGCGTCTTCTGTGAATCAACGCAAACATTCACCACGTCTCCAGTTCCTAGTTGAAATAATTTACCTGATCCAGTAACAATTCTGGAGACTGCTATTTTCAGACTGATTCCCCCAGTTGTTGAGTATCCGAGATTTAAGAGAATTGGGGAATTTCCTGTCATTGCAAATTTCATTACCTTTCTCCTTATTACCACAGGCATCATCGATACCATTACCAAGACCCGCTGTGAAAACATTCAACTTGGATATTTTGGTGCCAAATTTCGCTTGTACAACAAAACAGTTTGGCAATGTTATTTTTCCCCATTCTTCCCCCTTTTTGTTGTGTTAAAGATAGGAAGGCAATGCTTACGAGCCAATCCATTCAAAACTGATTTTTTCCCTGAGTATGAAGTTATGTGGCAGATTTTACGTTGATTTATCATAATTCCGTTAAAAAGCATGCATGACACATAGATCTCTGTTGGGTAAAATTCGTATATTGCCCTTTGTTTTAATTAAGAAAACCGTTCTGTTCCCTTGGTTCTTAGTTTGGAAATGATATAATATCTAGTTCTTGGATTGACAAATCTGTGAATGTTTATAAATTGTTTACACATTTCGAATTAGTTAACACCCATAAAAGTACAAAAAAGCCATTAAATTGCAAATTTGGACCCATCAAAATGCTTGACTGTCTTTTGTTTTCTTTTATTTTGTTTTTAGACTTAACAAACGAAGCCGGATTTCTGCAATATCATAACTTTCCTCCTATTTAAAAATCGAAGATTTTGAAATCAGGGAGACACTCTATCTTTTACAATTTGCTTATTCATTACACTCCAATACTTTAAAATGTTAGTATTTGTAACGCGGCTATGTGGTCTTGTGGTATGGCACTCGCTTTCCGATCGGAAAGTCCTGGGTTCGTGCGTAGCCATGGGCTACGGTTCGAGTCTTGCTCGGCGCATAGTTGTCCCTGGAAAAGGCTCTTTACTCATATTCTCTCACCGTACTAAGGCGTAAAATGAGTACCTGGCCGCTAACAGCGTCATCTCTGTCTGAAAAAAAAAGTTATATATCGCCAAACAGGCCTCATGCCTCGTTCTATATGCTACGTGTTGCTGTTGGTCAGGGACCGTTTGTAAGGAACGTTTAGTGGATATTGCCGTATATAAAAGCTCCCGTTTTTTTTCCTTCGTTCAAATGCCGTTGTGAGAGATGTAAAGATGACAAGATTGAACCACATTCTCTCACTATAAATATTAAAGTTTAAAATATGTACTGGCCGACAACAGCACTGGTCGACAACAGCTTTATCTCCGTCGATAATTTTGTATCGGCGCCTTATAGACGTCATGCCTACTTCAATATGTTAGGCATTGTTAATTTCTAAGGACATGCCAAACGCTTTGAGCACACTTAGTAGATATTGCCCGATATAAAGAGTAAGGTGTTCGTTGCTCTCGTGCTTAACCTGTTTTACGTTTCTCTCTAAAAGCATTTTTTAAAAAGGGGTTATACCTACAACATTGATCGTTGTAGTTTGTATTTACACACGTGTATCGTTTATAGTAAGGTGGCCTGCGATGTTGGTAATAGTATTATCGGTGCCTCTAGTATCTCATTTTGACGACAAAGTGATATTATATGGTTATAATAATACACCACTTGGCACTTTCGTGATGAAACCCTGTTTGACTATTAGAATAACATCTATCTACCTTTGATTTGATCCCAAGCTTGAGTTACGATGCAGGTAATATACGCTTTGTGATCCAATCACCGGCACCGATTGTTGTCTAACACCTATAGCTGTTCCATTGGCAGAAAGGGGTGGGGGAGGGGGGGGGGGTGGTGGGGGACATTTAACAGATCATAGACAGATCGTGCTCCACGTAAGTTTTTCAGCCTATGAAGATGGTCAATAATCACTACATGTATCTAATACTAAAACGACACACACACACACACACACACACACACACACACACACACACACACACATGTATATATATATATCATTATTGTTTACTTCTACAGGATAGTTTCATGCCACTAGGGAAATCGACGGTAATCGTTATTATTGTTTATGATTGTGTGTTGTTTCATGCTTCCTGTGTTCAATGTAGCCACGTTTGGTTGAGTAATGATGTAAAATTTCTCTTCTAAGCACAGATTGCATAATTTGGTAGATGAGTATGATTGTGCTCTTGAGATAGTTTTCCATGTAATATTATGTTGTATATTGCTTTCTTTTAGGTTCCAGATAGACCGTCTATATTCACTCAGTGTGGTAGAGTGTCATTTATGTGTTTCTGAATGACGATTTGTGTAGATTATATCTGGTTTTAAATAAGTATTCTGTGAGACTGATGTGTGTTTCTTGCTTTTGTGTGTCTGAGCGTGTATCTGTGGCTTGGTAAACAACGTTTTGCAATTGTCGCTAATGGGCATGTTGTCTGGGTTCTGCAGACTGTTGTTAGGTTGTTCTGGATGGGATAGTTCTTGTGTTCTTTATTTTATAACTTTATATCTAATTCCCCTCAATCATATTATATATATATATATATATATATATATATATATATATATATATATATATATATATATATATACATATATCGGGTGGTCACAACAAAACGCACTTTCTTTTAGTTGTAAAAAGTTATAACGATATCTTTTCAAAATTTGCACTTTCTACTATTAGAACTATTTTTTGTTAATTAAAATTGCAAAATATGAAAATAATTAAATGAACGGTTCTTGAATAATATACACTCTTGTAACACCACCTAAAAATGTCGATATCGGCGAAAAGATGACGCAAATTGTTGTATTTGCGCGTTGTAATTCTTTAAAGATACACTTGCTGTGATGCCTGGGAAACAAACTTCTGTGCACGATATCATACGAAAAGAACTAAACTACAAAGCATTTAAGAGGGCAAGAACATCAGGATAGCCTACCAGTGTGTTAAATAAACAAAAACATATAGAAAGGAAGCTACTCGATTGGTTTTCTGCAGATGATGTTAAAATGATTGTGTTCACTGACGAAAAATGTTAGAAGTGCATAAAATAGTCATAACGATGTAGTGTATGAGCAGAAAAAAAATACCAATCATCCGGCTATATCATGAACAAAATCGTTTTAAAAAGAAAATAGTTTCAGCTGATATTATAGGGAATGGCAAGACCCATATACACTTCATTGACACAACAAAGACAAGGCTAAGGTCAATACTGGTAATTACATACATTAACCCCTTGTAAGAAAACATTTTGTGAACACCTTTATCCCGGAAGGAATTTCCTTTTCAAAAAGATGGTGCTACATCCCATATGAGCAAAAGAACGCAAGCTTTTCTTAAGAGTAGGATTATTCAGTTTATAGAGAAAGACAACTGGCCGCATCAATCATCCGGCCTAAATCCAATGGATTACGCAATTTGGAATTCTTTGA
>NC_088361.1:72765891-72778391 GCF_034508935.2 Berghia stephanieae
GAGCTTCCAGTGCGAAGGCGAGTCCACATATATGCACGTGTCATGCAACATATGTCGTATAAAATACGAGTCTTTGTTTCTCATTGCTCGAAAGAAATTAGGCCTATGTCAAAGTTTCCGTAGAGTGGAAGGGACTGCATTAACAATTCTTCACGGAAGTCCCAGGTTTGAGAGTAAGATGAAGGCCATTTTAATCGAGCAATACATCTGGCCAAAATTTTGAATACGTATTATTTTTCCGAGTACGGCAGAAATGCTAGTCATGTTTTTTCTTAGGCTTTTTCACCAAATCCTATTTTGACATAGATACCCATTCGCCATCTATTGTCTTGGAGAAACGGAGTTGGAAGAGCGGGGTGGGAGAGAAAGACGATTTTTACTAATTGAATGGACGAGATTGTATAAGCTCCTTTTCTTCTTCTTTTTATCGCCACACAAATCAGCTGCCCGTCTCGCCTCCTTATAAAACACGTGTTTGTAGTGCCTATTAATAATTGTCTACTTTAGGCTGTCAAAAGGGGAAGGCCGACTCGCCTATGACCAAGTGTCATCATAACCCTTATACAATATCGATTACTATTAACTCTTTAATATCTATACACGATTTCTTTCAAATCATAATTTTCCTCAATTGTTCATCAGATCTGGCTGTTTTCACAGAAAACATAAAATATGACGACGATCTTTTAACCAGTTAACTGCTGCTGTACTCCAGAAAGACGCGTATTTAGAAATTTGGCCAGAAAACTCGATCTGATCCTGATATATCGATCGATTTAAATGACCCTCATCTTAGCAAAATCTCTCAAACCTGGGACCTACGCGTGTTTTAGGATTACGGCAGTTAACTGGTTAAGGAAGCCGAGTTGCATTGGTGACCCATCTCTCAACCTGCAATTATACCGGGATGAATCAGATGGCATAATAAATATAATAATAATAATAATAATAATAATAATAATAATAATAATAATAATGATAATGATAATAATAATAATAATAATAATAATAATAATAATAATGATAATGATAATGATAATAATAATAATAATAATAATAATAATAATAATAATAATAATAATAATAATAATAATGATAATGATAATGATAATAATAATAATAATGATAATAATAATGATGATGATGATGATGATGATGATGATGATGATGATAAGAAGAAGAAGAAGAAGAAGAAGAAGAAGAAGAAGAAGAAGAAGAAGAAGAAGAAGAAGAAGAAGAAGAAGAAGAAGAAGAAGAAGAAGGAGAATTCAAACAATAAAAACAACAACTTGAACAACAACAACAACAGCAACAATAACATCATCGTCATCAACAACAACAACAATAATAGCTATTACTTTGTAGTTACTCTTTTCTGATGAAAACAATAAGAAGGAGTAGGTCATAGATAACTCGAATACCGCATTTAATGGGTTAGTATAGATTTTACAGGTGTAGACCATTCAAGTCTAGCTGTTTTATGGCCTTTGTCCTATCAAATAACGAAACGGTTGTTTGTACAACGGCCGGACAGAATCTTTAATCTACATGACCGGCGACAGCCTTATAGTTATAGCGGTAGTGGTGGATAATATCATTATAACATTAGAGCGAGCGGCAGTTCGGTCGGCACACCATTTAAACCTATTTGGTCCAGGTGATCGATACCTGAAAATCCAGGGTATCTCCATTCTCTCCTCCATCTGACTCTTTCTCTTTCCCCTCCGTGTCCTCCTTATCCTCCTCCACCCTCTCCTGCTCTGCCTCTTTCACCTCCACCTCTTCTTTTTCATGTTGTTGTTGTTATTGCTGTTGCTCATCATCATCATCATTATCATCATCATCATCATCATCATCATCTCCCCCTCCTCCTCCTTCTCCTTGTCCTCCGCCTCCGCTTTGCTGCTCTTCTTCATGTCAGAATAAAAATAAATCGAACCAGTAGATTTTTGACCAATCAAAACATGGAATTTGTGACACACCTTCACACGTGCTCAGACAAACAAGGTTGTTTGTTTATAAACACATGAGATCCACCTCTCTCTGATTATTGTTATTGTTTATATACCACAAATGGGTGACTAGTTATCACACGATTTTCTCGACCATATTATAAACGTTTTAAGTTTACACATAGTTTTCTGTGTTGGCTCTATTGATCAAGCGGTAGAACAGTGAGTATTTTACTAAGACACATACCATTGATAGTAAAGCCTGTGTTATTTGCTATGATTACCAATCATTGCCATTGTTTACATTATGACGTCCGAGTGGTTATCTAGGTGATTATTACACATTGTCACAAAGTGCGCACGTAAACCGTATGCTTATGTAGCGCAGTTTGCAACCTTGTTTATGTGTGCTATATTCAAGCTACGACATCGATCAATAACCAAACACAATACGTTGATAAAGGTTTTGAAGCTAAATGAAGATATATTTTATTACAATATAACAAAGATATTATGAGATATAAAGATGAAATGATAGATGTAATAAGTATGAAATCAAATGGATGGATGACAAATTGATGGAGATGGTGTGATGATGAATATGATATGAAAGCGATATGAAAATATATAATTAAATCAATTAATTATCAATACTTTACCAAACCGCTACCACATCAGACAATCTCACAGATAGGTTGCAACCATCACAGTCATACAGGCAACTAATAATTAACTAACTAAACACAATCCAGACGTGTAGAAGAAAGCCAAAAGAGTGTTCTTGATATTCAACAAAACTGTAAGGTTGTTCTAATATTGTTAATTTGTCTCTTCTTGAAATTGTTCTGGTTTCACAGTATTCATAAACAGATCAATTGTTTCTCAATGTTCTGATATTAAAATAAGCAAATGGTTCTTCACAGGTAACTTATAAAACAGGCAAATGTTCAGTTTCTATTAGTGTCAAGCTATGAGCGTATAGCCTAAAGTTGGCTTGTTAAAGCCCAGCCTCCAACGGCTCATTCACTTTAAAGAAAGAAAATGATTTTGTTATCACATGATAATCATACGAATATAACTCTATCTATATTCGAACTCATTCAATATGTTTACTTTAAATGAGTAAATATTATTTTACTTTGTAGATATGAAATAATATTGCTTTATAGCAAGAAAAGCTTATTTTCTTTACAACAAGAATATATTACACAATTAATTTCATTATCTGATTAATTAATTGAGAATCAAAATTTAAAGTGATATTATGATATTGATATCAAAACACAATCATAATTGTAATCACAACATATTATTCAAAATCTCACCAGAGCCGAACAGATTATTGAAATCACAAATTAAGTCTACACAAGACTTTAATCAAACTCTACACAAGAGTTATAACACAACTTGATTCAGCTCAAACTTTGAGCACCACAAAGTCTACACAAGACTTAAATCACACTCTACACAAGAGTTAACACAAAACGTGTTTCAGCTCGAACTTTGAGCACTACAAAGTCTACACAAGACTTTAATCCAACTCTACACAAGAGTTAAACAAATGAGCCTAAAAGACTCCGCTGTGGTTATCGCTTAGAGACTATGAGCCTAGAAGACTCCGCTGTCTGGTCTCTTTTGAGACAATGAGCCTAAAAGACTCCGCTGAGTGGTCTGAAGAAACTGCTCAAAACTCTGGCATTTATAGGCAAAATCAAGCAAACGAAGCAAAATTCTACCCACACAAACGGATGTTAGTCATATCCGTAAACATCTGAAATTCCTTAAAACTCCCCCAGATTCCATAATCATGGACAACAACAACCCATCCTGATACCGGACATCCTCATATCAAGGATAAATAAATTCGTCAGCCCCATAGTTACGAGATATCAATCAAGCCATACCATAACAAAGTCACTCCTGTAGAATACAGGGATCCTACTTTGCTTATAAGTTTACGGAGAAAACAAGATTGATGCCTTTCTCACAATAACACCCACACTACGTAGTTTAATTCAAACTTCCGGGCCATAGGTGCATGATCTGATAAGACCTGTATCAACAAAAGAAGGGTTGTTCCGGAGGGATTACAATAACAACAACAACTAATACTACGACGACGTACATCCTGTCGTAAACTGACGCCTACACGGAAGCATTTCGTTACATATCTCCCCCCTAAGACTAAATTTGGTACAACATTTAGTTAGATCAACGAAATGCCTCAAGATCACATCGATCTCGACAATTATTCGGGCTCATTGTTGTCCCTTCCTTCGACAGACAACATCGGCATCACACATCCACACTTCAACTCCACCTTGCCGTGTGTCATGCATTTCGGTGGTTCATGATCCTTGTTTTCGTCAAAACATGGAAGTCGAGGACTCTTAACAGTGGGAGCATGAGTAAATGATCGAATGTCACTTGTCATACTGTCGTTGTTGGAGGAAGCCTGACACTCCGACTTTAACCTAAGCAGTTCAAGCTCTTTCTCCATCAGAGCTTCTTGTCTTTGAGCTCGTGCTCTGCTTATCTCCTCCTCTTCTTTGGCACGTTCTCTCTCCTTCTCTTTTCTCTCTTCATCTTCTTGTAACTGGGCTGTCACCCAAGCACGGAGATCTTCACCCCTTAACTCCAATTTTTCTCCAGGTTTAATTAATCTTTCCACATCCATCTCTAGGACAATTAATCAAACCAATTCAAATTCAAATAAACAAACTTCAATATGTTTATCGACACTGTTGCCGTAAATGTTACTTTCACGTAGAATAAAGTGGTATTACAAGTAACCTTATTAACGATATGCGGTCAATATAGATCCCAAAACAGATTCAAAACAGGCAATTAATACCGATTCCTACACGGAATTCAACATTGATCTATATAGACTCAAATATAGAATCAAAACAAATTTACTACAGGTCCTAACACAGAACCAACGCTTCACCCAGATTCCTACACAGAATCAAAACATTGACTTAATATAGACGCATATTAGAGTCAAAACAACTGATTTAATACAGGTCCTCACACGGAACCAACGCTTCACCCAGATTCCCCACACGGAATCAACACAATAGCTTCACCCAGATTCCTCACACGGAATCAACAAAATAGCTTCACCCAGATTCCCCACACGGAATCATAAAAACTATCTTCACCCAGATTCTTTCTCAGAATCAACAAAATAACTTCACCCAGATTCTTTCTCAGAATCAACAAAATATCTTCACCCAGATTCTTTCTTAGAATCAACAAAATATCTTCACCCAGATTCTCTCTTAGAATCAACAAAATATCTTCACCCAGATTCTCTCTTAGAATCAACAAAATATCTTCACCCAGATTCTTTCTTAGAATCAACAAAATATCTTCACCCAGATTCTCTCTTAGAATCAACAAAATATTTCACTCAGATTCTCTCTTAGAATCAACAAAATATCTTCACCCAGATTCTCTCTTAGAATCAACAAAATATCTTCACCCAGATTCTTACACAGAATCAACAAAATATCTTCACCCAGATTCTTACACAGAATCAATACCTTGACTTACTATAGTATGTGCATAGAAAGTCAGAACAAATGATTTAATACAGATCCTCACACGGGACCAACACAATCTTCACCCAGAATCAAATTACCCCAACAACCACCTTCGTTCCATACAACAGGGAGAGGGGGGACAATGGAGGCTTTACAGCGCGAGTACCGCGTGCGCGCTAAGTCAGTGATCCGTATCACGATGACAGATGACTGACAACTTAGAACCGAACAAGTGAAATTTACCAGACCGAGATGGCAGGCGATAAATAGGTGTTAAACTATTGTTTAAAATTGCACAAGTTTTACGAATATATACACTATCCAGATGAATGAATTCACAACATATAAATTGAACACAATTCCGTTTGAAAATATAGAATAATAATAATATAGAATTTAAATCAAATTGAAGTTGGTGGGCTCCAGTGATCAACGCTAAAGCAACGCTAAAAAGTGATCACGTGACGCAGCGCTTCCTCCAAGTGGCTCCTATCAGCATTAAAGTAGACGGAATAACTTGTATTACACCTTGCGTATAATGACAGTCTTATAACCATTAAATTGATACCAATTTGCTTTAAGCTCAAAGATAGTATCTATCTCAAGTTTGAAACAACTCCCTAACCTGTCTCAACAATTGTTTGGTCGCGATGTCTCTTGAATGCACAACAATAAGAATCCCACTTCTGACACCAAATTATGTCACAAAGTGCGCACGTAAACCGTATGCTTATGTAGCGCAGTTTGCAACCTTGTTTATGTGTGCTATATTCAAGCTACGACATCGATCAATAACCAAACACAATACGTTGATAAAGGTTTTGAAGCTAAATGAAGATATATTTTATTACAATATAACAAAGATATTATGAGATATAAAGATGAAATGATAGATGTAATAAGTATGAAATCAAATGGATGGATGACAAATTGATGGAGATGGTGTGATGATGAATATGATATGAAAGCGATATGAAAATATATAATTAAATCAATTAATTATCAATACTTTACCAAACCGCTACCACATCAGACAATCTCACAGATAGGTTGCAACCATCACAGTCATACAGGCAACTAATAATTAACTAACTAAACACAATCCAGACGTGTAGAAGAAAGCCAAAAGAGTGTTCTTGATATTCAACAAAACTGTAAGGTTGTTCTAATATTGTTAATTTGTCTCTTCTTGAAATTGTTCTGGTTTCACAGTATTCATAAACAGATCAATTGTTTCTCAATGTTCTGATATTAAAATAAGCAAATGGTTCTTCACAGGTAACTTATAAAACAGGCAAATGTTCAGTTTCTATTAGTGTCAAGCTATGAGCGTATAGCCTAAAGTTGGCTTGTTAAAGCCCAGCCTCCAACGGCTCATTCACTTTAAAGAAAGAAAATGATTTTGTTATCACATGATAATCATACGAATATAACTCTATCTATATTCGAACTCATTCAATATGTTTACTTTAAATGAGTAAATATTATTTTACTTTGTAGATATGAAATAATATTGCTTTATAGCAAGAAAAGCTTATTTTCTTTACAACAAGAATATATTACACAATTAATTTCATTATCTGATTAATTAATTGAGAATCAAAATTTAAAGTGATATTATGATATTGATATCAAAACACAATCATAATTGTAATCACAACATATTATTCAAAATCTCACCAGAGCCGAACAGATTATTGAAATCACAAATTAAGTCTACACAAGACTTTAATCAAACTCTACACAAGAGTTATAACACAACTTGATTCAGCTCAAACTTTGAGCACCACAAAGTCTACACAAGACTTAAATCACACTCTACACAAGAGTTAACACAAAACGTGTTTCAGCTCGAACTTTGAGCACTACAAAGTCTACACAAGACTTTAATCCAACTCTACACAAGAGTTAAACAAATGAGCCTAAAAGACTCCGCTGTGGTTATCGCTTAGAGACTATGAGCCTAGAAGACTCCGCTGTCTGGTCTCTTTTGAGACAATGAGCCTAAAAGACTCCGCTGAGTGGTCTGAAGAAACTGCTCAAAACTCTGGCATTTATAGGCAAAAATCAAGCAAACGAAGCAAAATTCTACCCACACAAACGGATGTTAGTCATATCCGTAAACATCTGAAATTCCTTAAAACTCCCCCAGATTCCATAATCATGGACAACAACAACCCATCCTGATACCGGACATCCTCATATCAAGGATAAATAAATTCGTCAGCCCCATAGTTACGAGATATCAATCAAGCCATACCATAACAAAGTCACTCCTGTAGAATACAGGGATCCTACTTTGCTTATAAGTTTACGGAGAAAACAAGATTGATGCCTTTCTCACAATAACACCCACACTACGTAGTTTAATTCAAACTTCCGGGCCATAGGTGCATGATCTGATAAGACCTGTATCAACAAAAGAAGGGTTGTTCCGGAGGGATTACAATAACAACAACAACTAATACTACGACGACGTACATCCTGTCGTAAACTGACGCCTACACGGAAGCATTTCGTTACACACATGCTGAATAATCCGTTTTACAAGAAAGGTTAAATAATTTGTCATTGATCCACTTCACTTCAATCAAATTTTAAAACAAACATCAGAATTTTTATCGTCACCAGTACAAGGTCATTTAATGCGTGCATCATGAACTTCTTACTCTAAATAAAAACACGTTTGTAAAATGTTGGCGGGAAAATTTGTCCTTCAAATATCGATCGATTAAATAAAATGACCCTAATCTTGTCAAAACTATCGAACTTGGAACTTCATTGAAGACGAGTCAAGACGGCCTAAATTTTTAAAACGTGTTTTACAGAGCAAGACAGAGTAGCAGTAGTTTTGTAGGTTTCTTTATACTAAATGCGTGATACTTCATGTTGTCCAATTATCAATTAGCTTTTGTTTATTTCTCTCTTCTGTAATGAACTACTAAAAATTGTTTGGTTGGTTTGTTTTTTTTACTTGTCGGCAGTAAACTGCCGTTGTTTTTTTAAAACACAGTATTTGCAATGTTAGCCAAATAGCACATTCTGTGTTCTTTAATAAAGCGGCAGAATACCCAATTGATTCTATACATAATGAAATTTGCTAGACAATCACTTTTTAGAGTCCAATGCATGCACACATCGAATGTAAATCTTTACATTAGGTACAAATTATGCCAGGATAAGGAATAAGAGAGAGAGAGAGAGAGAGAGAGAGAGAGAGAGAGAGAGAGAGAGAGAGAGAGAGAGAGAGGGGGGGGGTATTAAATTTCAGAAAATTAAAACAATATATAAATAATTAATAACTATACACATGGGATGTGATAAAATTTGATTATCTTAAAAGTGCGGACATATTTATAAGCATCATTTAATTGGGTTTTATTTTGCACTGACTGTTCTCTAATTGGTGCTGACTTTTTATCATGTACTGCTGACAACGCCAAGCAATGGAATTGCACACATTTTGAAACAATTCCCTTGTTATTTGGGCGCATATTTGTTCAATGGCTGCTTTCAATTCAGTAACTGTTGTAGATTTCGTATTATTAACTTGATCTTTCCAATGTTTCCATAATATAGTTACGTGAAGCCTGGTGAACGTGGATGATATTCGACAAAACCCCTTTTTGTCCAATCCACCTGTCGGGCAAGAGGTCACCAAGAAAGGACATAACATCGCGATTATATCGTGAGGGTGTTACATCTTGCTGAAAATAAAACTCATCATCTTCAAAGTCTGCCCTAATGCTTGGCGTAACGGACTGTTGCAGCAAGTCCAAGTAAATTCTTTGGGACAGATTACAATGGTGTCAAGTAGAACAGTCCAATTATTTTAATGTGTAAACGTTAATCTTTGGGATACCGTGTAGACTCTATTTCAAACTCTAAATACATATTTTCAAACATTTATTGGCCAAAAAATGTTATTTCAGTTGTTTTTGGTTACATAAACCCCATTCTTCAATGACAACTCATGTTTAAGTTTTGGGGTCATCCTGCATGCTTGACATTAAAATTGAAAAAATACAACTGTTTTATCGGAGTATGGCGGCACATCCATACACTCTTTGAGTAAAATGATCAATCCGATCCATACATTATGCACAATTGTAAACGTGCTTTTCTTTCTTTTTTTTTCAACCCGCTATGTATTTTTTGCCGAACTAAATTGCAAGCAATTATATCAGCAGTATTGATTGAAATCCGTTCTCTTCGGTTTTGTTTCATATACTTTGGTTCAATTGCGTTATATTGATTTCTTTTAGGCAATGCTATAGAATTGTTTGATTATTTGGAAATCGAATCGCTATTTATTGCCATCTTTGCCGTGTCTACAGTGAAAATGGATACTCATGTATATCAATAATTGATTTTTCTTTCAATCGATTTTATTGTTTTTGATCTTCGTTTACGTAAATTAATTTATCACGCTTGATATGATTTTACATAGAGAGGTTCTTCACAACAGGCCAACTTAACCCTGGGGTCAAGTCCGTGTAACATTTGAATTCAAGAAAACTCACAAGACATAATAATTTCTGAATAACTTCGTTTTTGGAAAGGCATTTTTCAGTGTATGTCAGTATTATTTTCTTTGTTCTACAAAATAAATGTTAAAATGTATAACAAGAGTAGATAGTAGAAAAGAAGGATCCACTATGTAGGCTAGAGAATTTCTTTGGCATACATACCTTTAATATTTCATCCTGTGTTCATTTTCTTTCAAACTATCCCAGTGACAATAATCTGACGCAGACGTGGGCTGTGAACATTAGTTTCTGTTCTTTATCAAGAGATTGCTTACTTTTAAGTCCAGGCTCGAAAGTTCTTAATGGTTGATTTATGAGTTCACAATAGAAGACATTCGAATTTAGCGCAACCTGAAAAAACTCTTAATCTGGGTGGAACTTTAAAGAGTTTCAGACTGGGCACTTGGATAGCTTGATCGTAAAATCTAATTCCATTCCTCCTTTTTGTCCTTATTTTCTTCTTGCTTGTAAGAATAACATTTGATAAACCCTAGATCTGTAACTTTTTTGACTATCCCAACATCATCTTTTTTGTTGTTGACGTAAACATGACCAAAAACTATGGAAAAACTCACCAAAACAAACACAAGATAACAATTATTTCATGACGTGTCAAACTGTTTTTTCCTTAATATTAAATACAAAAAGACATCAATATTTAGTTATTTTAATTTTTTAATGATAAAAACTGATATTTTTTCATTAGTCTATTAAAATAGATTTGTATTAATAATGTTTTATTCCAATGATGCACAAATAACAAAACATCTCAATTCTAAAGATAGAATGTTTACAAATGGTCACAGGTCGAGTTTACAAATGGACACTGGTAGAGTTTACAAATGGACACTGGTAGAGTTTACAAATGGACACTGGTAGAGTTTACAAATGGACACTGGTAGAGTTTACAAATGGCCACTGGTAGAGTTTACAAATGGACACTGGTAGAGTTTACAAATGGACACTGGTAGAGTTTACAAATGGACGGTAGAGTTTACAAATGGACACTGGTAGAGTTTACAAATGGACACTGGTAGAGTTTACTGTTATCTGCCGTAGACTGACCAGACAGCTTTTCCTTAATAATCGTTTAAAACGCGTCCGCCCCAAACTTGCCAAAGATTCGCAAGCTTGAGACTTCAAAAGCAGTTCACATCTAAATAGTTATCAAGCAATATCTAAATTGATCATGTGTCGAAATAATGTAATAATGTAATATATTAATTAACGTCGATTTCTTTGTGCCATCTTATGCATGGTAAAGTTATATTTAAGACTCCGACAGCTATTTACTTTTCAGCATTAGAATCGACGACCATTTAAATGTTTTTTTTTTATTATTCAATGCATGACGTAATTAAGAATTATTAATAAATTTTGATTTATTTTTCTTCCGACTTAGCAGTTCGTTTTTCAAGCATAGGCTTCAATTTGCATATATATATATATATATATATATATATATATATATGTGTGTGTGTGTGTGTGTGTGTGTGTGTGTGTAATTGACTATCATTATCTGTTTATTTTATTAGTTAATCAAATAGACAATTCTTAACCGATGTCAGCGGAATAAATCTTGATTGAAGCATTAATAATTAAACCAAATGCCACACATGCTTCACTTGATTGTCATAATTACATTGACTCAATAGAAAACCTCATGGAGATTAATGGTTGTTACGGCAATCCAGGCGGTTTATCAATGGCGTGATTATTGTATAAAACACGCCTGACCTGACCAGCCTTTCAACATGTACCTACGGTGCACCGGTTGAACCCATTATTTACTAAATCTAGAATGACATGAAATTAACACTAATCATATTATCATTTTTTGTTTTGTTTCAAATCCATTGTAAGTTACATTCGTGTTTAACGTGAATCTTCAACCACGAGTCTGAGGAAAAGAATTGAATATAATGGCCTTTAACCGTTTAGTATTCCCTTCATCATAACTAAATAATAAACTCCCGAAAAAACCTTCGTAGCGGCACGATTTTTTAAACCAATGCAAATTGAAGCCTATGCTTGAAAAACGAACTGTTAAGTCGAAAGAAAAATAAATCAAAATTTGTTCTCAATTCTATACATATTAAATTCAGTTCTACCCTTGATGTGATTAAGAGATGGAATCGGTTGTCAAATGCATTTACTCTATAAGTATCATATAAATGGAAAAAGAAAAAAAAATTCTTCATTGGAATTCGAAGCCATTATCGTAACCGCATCAATACAAGATGGCCGTGTTGGCTTTCCTAATTATGGCATTGTTTGGGGTAACTGAAAACGAAGGGCATGTCATAACTTCGACGGTCAGGAGTTCTCGTCCTTGTTACTCACCACTGGGGCACAGGAATAATAGTTTATTGGACATGACGTGTGTGTGTGTGTGTGTGTGTGTGTGTGTGTGTGTGTGTATTTATATGCCTTCCGTGGCTTCAATTCTAATGGAATCAAACAATGAACAG
>NC_088361.1:72780891-72785891 GCF_034508935.2 Berghia stephanieae
ATTTTAATTATAGTACGTCAAGAGTAAAGATGCAATGGTTGAGCTTGTCAGCATTTGGTATTTGAATGTATAATTACAGGGTGTATTAAGAGAAGCAATTATTGTGTTACGAAGTGTTTTTATTATACTGTCGAAAAACCTTTTTCCGTTTTTGTCAAAAATCATTTACTTTACATATTATCGGTGAGTAGAGATGACACTCAACTTGTCTTAAGACTTCTTTGAATACTTTTATAAGAACCAACCTTTGAATCTATTCGCCTGACCATTGTAATTAATAAAGATCTAGTCTATTATGTTTGGTTTTGCCTCAAATGAGAAAAGGTCTTTTGTTATTGGAGGGTGGTATGGATTGATGGTTATGTCAAATTGCTCCCAAACCTGTCAATTGTTTTGCGCTGTTGAAATGTAATCTTTATGACCGCAAGCAATTCATGAATAAGTGTTGTAATATTGATTAATGATGTTTTTATCGTCGTCGAGTAAATAAGAAAAAACAAAAACAAAAAAACCCCAACAAAAACACGACGATTCGATAGTGTGAAAGTGAAAGTAGAATTCACCAAGTTCTTGGAAATCTAACTGCTTTGAAGCGTCTAGCTGGACCATGGTTCATCCTCTGAACTGTATGTGAGATTTAATTTCTTTCCAATCATAATTTCTCCAATAATTTACCTTTTCAAAATTACAAACCAATCGGGTTCTTTCACATTGTGTCTGTTTAGGCCCATCACTACCTGTAAAGGATTAAAAGGGTGTGTCTGAAGAGAGTTGGTGTTTGTAAAGAATAAAAAAACGGTTAGGTTTATCTATTTCAAGTAAAGCCGTTGAAAATCTCCAGAGAGTAGTGACTTCCCATTTATTAGATACTTCTTGAAAATTGACTCATATGCTGAAACAAACGAAATGATGAAAACTATTTCAAATTCATAGACCAAGACAATTTATATAATTAAATCTAGATTATCCTTATGTAAAAATCGATGAGAGCTTTTAGTAATATTAAACAATCCACGCATTAAATCCGTATCGCAGAATTACTATCAAGCTCCATATTACTCTCATACTCTGAAAAAGAAATAGTATTTTTTTTAATTGCCAAGAAAAGTCGTCCTTCAAATACCAATCAATTAGGATTACTCCCATCCTCTCAAATTTTCTCAAACTTGGGCCTTCCTTGCAGCACGGCAGATTACTCAATATCTGACTTTAGCTGACTTGTTGTTTGAATCTTTTTACTCAAACCAATAATGCTATCACACTTCGAGAAAACTTTTTGTCAAAAATGAATTATTTCAAACATTTTCGAATAAGGAAGACCCTCAATCTATCTTAAATTCTGAGAACAAATAATGACAAAGGACCGTCATTCATAAATGCTTTAAATATACATTTTTAAGACCAAAAAAAAATGAAAAAAGCGTTTTGCCAGTGTAAAAAATACCCATTGTGTTTTACGTTATGGCTTTTAAAAATAACAATGAAAAAGAGGATACCACAAACTGACTGTAGATAATTTCTTTGACATATTTTGCGCGCTTACGTCATTATCTGTTGATCTATTCCATAGGTCTCGTATTTTCTAAAGCGGCCTACTTTCTCTCAAATTTTTCACCTTTTAACGATAATGCAGAGAGACTTTATGTACATTTTAAGCATGTAAATATCACAAAATCGATTTAACTGTTAACTCAAACGAGTCGAACACTTAACGGAAATTCCCAGTTATCTTTAACGGAGCACTTAACAAATCTAATTATCCCACCTCACCCTATAGATCGTCTACACTAATTATTCGAAATTCTTTGAAAAAAGCATTTTCTGTTTTGTGAGTGTGCTGCACCAGTTTGAATAACATCAAGTGATTTTGAAGTTGATTATTTCAAACACATGCCATATAAGAGTAGTTGCTAGAGTAAGATAAAGTAAGTTAATGCTGTAGATGCTACAGGGGACACAATCAATGGTTAGTACATCTTACATTACGTATGGCTAATTTCATGTTTTAACCAGTTAACTGCCGAGCTCTGGGAAAACTCGTATTTAAAAAATTGGCCAGACAACGCCTCTTTCAAATATCGATCGATTTAAATGACTCTCATTTTGATGAAATCTCTCAAACCTGCAACTTCGCAGGACGAGTTTTCTGGCCCAATTTATACGTGCGAGTTTTCCCAGAGTACTGCAGTTAATTGGTTACATATGAAGAGTAACCGTAGATGAAGGGATCAAATCTATTCAGGAATTACTGGATACGTAGCTCGTTATTGAAAATTAAAAAACATTCGTTGACACTGATATCATACCGTTTTGTAGCTATGGTAACAAATTGGATAAGCGGAGATAGCACGGTATTGAAAACAACTTTCAATAAATATATTATTTTGTATTTGGCAAGTCTAAGTTTTCTTGTAGCAGGTGAAGTCACAAGTTGTATTTGGCAAATTGAAATAATTTAACTTCGCCACGTGTTGCTCCTTGGTTTCATTGTCCTAGTTTTACATGCTTACGTTCATGGGGTGTTGATAGCTCAGTTTGTTGAGTACTGGCTTTACACGCAAAGGGACTGTGATCGAATCTGGGTGAAGTCGAGTTGTTTTTTTTTGTTAGAAGCAGATCTTAAATCTGAAGTTCTTTAAATCCATATTGTTTCTCCTCCTCGTTGTCTTCTTCTGGCCAAATTCATCATCATCTTCTTCTTCTTCTTCTTCTTCTTCTTCTTCTTCTTCTTCTTCTTCTTCTTCTTCTTCTTATTATTATTATTATTATTATTATTATTATTATTATTATTATTATTGTTATTATCATCATCATCACCATCATCATCATCATCATCATCATCATCATCATCATCATCATCATCATCTTCTTCTTCTTCTTCTTCTTCTTCTTCTTCTTCTTCTTCTTCTTCTTCTTCTTCTTCTTCTTTTCCTTCTCCTTTACCACCACTTCCTCATCACCCACCTCCTTATTTTCTTCCTCCTCCTCCATCGATTTCCTATCCGATTAAAGATCGGTTATATTAGATAGTATATGTTTAAAAGTCCATAAAATTACACCTTACTCCAGACTTGAACTGAATAAATATCAAGCAATTTTCCATGTCAGGTTTGCTCTAAATATCTATTAGCATTTTGAATTGCTGTGGCTATAGTAGGGACTGTGTGGTTTGATTAAATTTGCATATTTATCATTTATATTCACAACGTTTTAGATAAACATGGAACGACTCAAAAAATCATAGGAAAAAAAAATTTCAGCATATCATCACCTCATGTTGAAAATGCACCTTTTTACAGAAACTAAGAAGCTAAAAGTACCCAAAATGGGCCTGTCAAAATGTAATGAAGATATCAAGAGTATGTAATATGGCACGACACGTCACGTTTTCGACTTAAATATTTAACACTAATGCATATTGTACAAGAATAAAGCGTTGGATTGTTAATCGCATATTATATTTTAGTGAAAACTGATAACTCAAATTACAAAACAAGATTTAAACGTTATTTTCTTTTTCTTAGTCTTTTTTATATAATATTGATTGAACTTTAATGATTTTTTCTCTCTCTATTGCCTCGGGAGTGATTGTTATGATAGGCTAAATTGCTTGTGTTTATGGATGAACTTTCAATGTTTGGTAATCTTACAATTTAGTGTTATAATGTTACCATGTAAAATATCCGCCGTTTTTAAATAATAGATTTTTCAATTTTCTCTCAATACCTAAGATGCAGGAGACATTTTAAGATTCTTGCATTCCTGCTTATTGGAATTCTGGCCTTGTTCTCGGTCGCTTCAAGAACATGTAAGCCCATGGTTGCAACAAACTACGGATTTGAAAACGAAAGAAATAGTTTATTCTACTCTGAAACGATTCTGATTTCGATATTTCTTATTGATAATTATTTTCAAAAAATATATATCCCATACCACTTAGTGAGACAAAGAGAAATAAAAGGTATTAAATAATTATCCGTATTTCACATGTGAAAGAACAAAAGCAAATCAATATTCATACGCTGACATTTTTAATTAATTTTGCCATTGGATAAGAAATATACGAGGTTCCCAAAATTCTGTTTCTGCTTCTGTTAGTCCAAATGTTTGCAAAGAAAAAGCCTCTGTCGACGCCGATTAGGACATTCCAACTTGTATTCTATCTTCATTTATCAATTTTGTTAAATAAAACCGCATTCCTTAATAAAATTGTTGTCATTATTGAGACTTTGAGATGACAATTATTTTTTTGTAAAACAAGAGCTTTAAAAGATATTTTGCGATATGTGTGTGTGTTAGTGAGTTTGTGTGCCAGGCTTGATGGATGGGCGAGTCGCATTCTGATCTGTCATTTGACATTATTGTATCCAAACTTTTGAAAAAAAATTGAAGACAAATGAATGTTGCCATATGTCGCTCCTTTAAAGCATTTTAGTCTCCATAACACTCACAATGTTTAGTTGAACTGACGTTTATCTTGAATTAAAGTCAAATTCTTTTCACTGATAAGTCTGTAGTAAGTTAAGTCGACCCCAATTCAAATTGTCAAGGACGAAAATAAGAACCAGGACCTCTTGACTAACACTATTCAATATCAACCATCAACGTCATTGCAAAGAAATGGATCATAAGACAGAGGGAAATTATCAAATGTTAAACTTTTTTTTATAAAATTAAAGTATCAAAGCACTCGCTAAAGCCAATATTCGCTATACACTACAACATTCTGGGAATTGAGCTTCGATCGGAAGTAATAGATTTATAAACAAAATGTACACTGACTCGTGATGAGTTTCCTTAGCCCAGTGTGCTCGGACCCCTCGCTTCATGTTTCCACTCACGCGTGGATTATTTTTTTGTTTTGTGCTTTTTTTATTGGTTTGCATTCATTCATCGTTTTTGTAATTTAGATTTTAAAAATTGTATTTTATTGTTTAAAATGACGTTTAAAAAAATCAGTGTGGTAATTGAATTACTGTGCGGAAGATTTTTTTTCTGCA
>NC_088361.1:72790891-72808391 GCF_034508935.2 Berghia stephanieae
GTAGCGCAGTGGATAAGCTGTCAGACTCTAACCTTGAAAGTACTGGGTTCAATCCCATTGTGGGCATCTTTTTTTAAAGTTTACTTTATTGAGAAAGACGTCATTTTCGTTGTTATAGTTACTGGACATATATTTAAAACCTTAAATTAATCTATTATTATTATTATTATTATTATTATTATTATTATTATTATTATTATTATTATTATTATTATTATTATTATTATTATTATTATTATTATTATTATTATTATCATTTATTATATTTAAAAAAACAACAACATCGGTACCATTCAATGTGGTATCGACGTGCATTTATATGTCTAAACGTCGATTGTTATCATTTTATAATATTTTATCATTATCTTCAGTGTATTCGTTTACCGCGTCTTTGTCATTTTATTGGGGTTATTATTTCTTTTTTTCTTCATCTTCTTTTTTTTCTTATTTGGTTTGTTTTTGTTGTTTTTCAAAAACTTCCTGTCCCATCATTGTTTATGTCTATTTACCTTATCTACGCCATTCACACTACACATCTCTCATGTGGAGATGCATAAAAACGGTGCCAAACGCCACCAAACATGATCACCAGAGTACAGTACTGTACTGTAAGGTAAGTTCTCGATCCCAGGATCGTCTTTCAACTCTGCTCACGTCTGCTACTGCAGGTTTATTTTCGCAGTTGATTTTCTTACCACAACTTGTTTTCACACACGGACAACTATATGTTGCTGTGTCACGGGTCCGAGGCTATAGCAGCTTACACTTCATGTTGGGCCACACAGATAAATCAACAGAGGATGTACCAAGTTACGCAGACAACGTTGTTTACCAATCTTCCCTCATTAAATGATGGTGGGTATGATATCGAATATTGAACGACTTCCGTCCAGTGGCGCTTACATCGCTTGTAATGAAATGTTTGTAAAAAAATTTAAATTGTGAGCTCCTACAAAAATGTTATGACCTGAAATTGCTAGATCCGTACCAATTTGCATACCTGCAACATCTCAGTGTAGAAGACGCACTTTTAACCGCCACAAATTCGATCTCAAAACACCTTGACCAAACGCCCTCGAATTACGCCAGAATCCTGTATGTCGACTTTTCGTCAGCGTTTAATGCCATGAATACAGATATTTTGCTTCAAAAGTTGTGCAACATGGATATTCCAAACTACGTTATTAAATGGTATAAAGAGTTTTTTGACCCATAGACCGCAATGTGTAAAATTGGGTGAAAATATCTCCAACAAAAGAACTTTGTCGAACGGATGTCCCCAAGGCTGCGTGAGTTCCCCAATCCTGTACATCTTATACACCAACGACTGCAGAAAATTTGAAAATTGTTTTATAGTGAAATATGCAGATGATACTGCTATTCTTGGTTTCTTAAAAGATAAAGTTACAGAAAAGAATTATTTCAACAAATTAATATATTCACCGATTGGTGTAAACAAAATCAGCTTGAATTAAATATTGAAAAAACGAAAGAACGGGTGTTTGGTGTAAAAAATAAAACAACTTAAAGTGTGTGACGATCAGGAAAGATGATGTTGAGATAGTTGAATATTATAAATATTTAGGAATAACCATTGATAGTTCCCTCAATTTCGCTCAACATATTAATATAATATATAAGGAAGTTGCCCAATGATTATACATCCTAAGGAAATTGAGAACATTTCAAGTAGGGAAGAAAACTATGTTAAGAGTTTATGACTCATTGATTAAAAGTGTAATTGCGTTTGGCTGCACCATATGGTTTGGCGGATGCCGACTTAAAGATAAATAAAAAATTTCAAAATCTATCAAAGAGGCATCAAAAATAATAAACCATCCTCTTGATGGAGTAGAAAGAATTCATGGAAAAGCAATATAAAGGAAAGCTTTCTCAATTATCAACAATAAAAAAAATATCTTATACCATGAATTTAGTCTTTTACCATCTGGGAGAAGGTTTTGTCAGATTGAATGTAGAACTAACAAGTATAAATCAACGTTCGTTCCATCAGGAATAAAAATCTTGAATATTTCATCTGGTTTCATTCGGCATTTAAAACTACCCACTGTTCTATATATAGGGTAATATATATATATATATATATATATATATATATATATATATATATATGTGTGTGTGTGTGTGTGTGTGTGTGTGTGTGTGTGTGTGATTGAGGGGAGTTATCGAAAACCACGTAGAGTGCTCGACAGTATCTTGGAGCGAATTCATAATTTATTTATTAACACCTCGTTTTTTTACACATTCTCCGACAACGTTGTTTCGTCCAGAATCACCGGAGTCATCAGGGAGGTTTAGAGGTGTCTCGGAGGAATGTTGATTGTCTTGTCAGTTGGCCTCAATGTTGTTTCCGGATGTAGCTTGCGCATGTGTGTATAGATGTGCTTTTTTGGGTCTCATTTACTCTAACTATCCGGCAATGATTGAATAGTTGCGTGTCTGAAATCTGATGGAATGTACTCTGCTATAGACCATGATCCTATTCATAATATGGGAGTAAACCATTGTTACCATCTGTTCAATCTTTATGGGTCATTTGGCTATAATGACTACTTATGCTTCCGAAACAAAATTTGTACAGATGGCAAAATATTTTACAGTCCCGCCTTCTTTGAAGATTAGCATCACATTGTTCCGCCCTTTGTATTATGTCTCTAGTGACATTCTTGCCAGAACATTAACATAACACTTTGCGACCTCTCTGTGTCGGTAAATTTGGGATTACCACATTTCATCTCAATTAGCCAACGTTTACAATTAAGGGGAGTCAGAAAATTTCGATTTACAAAACAAATAAGATACAAGAGGTTCTTGTACTTTAAATGTTACTTCTATAATTAATCTTATGCTCAACACTCGATGGTTCGATTTGTTTTTTGTTTTTTTCCTTTTTGTTGTTTTTTTCTCTTTGGGTTGTATTTTTGTCGTTTCTATCGTTCTTTTAATGTATTTTTTATACTTTTGTAATGCGCGAGTTTTGGCTGTTTGCTTTCATTATTCAATTGTTCTGTTTTGACATGGACTGTTTTGATAAGTTGATCTTGTCACAAAGGATATATGTGACCCATGACTTCCAAACGGAGTTATATCGAGTTGAAATAGTCGCGAAAAGGGAATTTAAACGTTAACATTGCCAGAACTGTTACTTTCTATCTTTCTCACTTTGTTTTGTTTTTAAGGGTTTTACGGCGCTTGCAACACATTTAGGTTATATCAGCGCCAGTAAAAAGGAAGAAAATGGATAGTAAAAATTTCTAGAATTACAATCAAAGCACCCAAGAAAAGGTAAGACAAAGGGGAACTGGGAACAAAAGGGATCAGATGTAGATTCCAAGAGCATACCACCAATGTACTTAGTTTGAGATCACCTATAAGTCTCATCCGGACACAAGCACACAATCCAACAGAGAGGAATAAACTCAAATGCTTACATTATACACTAAAAATAACAAATATAATAATACATAACAGAGAGATGATTTACAAGGAAAAAATCATCATCTCCCAAAACAATAACTATGCATTTGACTGTTTCCCTCCCAGCCAATACTCCAACCAGGCCCAGGACTCACTTTGATACATTTTATTCATTCTCCTCAATCAAATATTTAACCAGTTCCCTGCCGTGCTCTGAAAAAAACAAACTAACTCTTATTTTAAAATTTGCCCAGAAAACTTATATTTCAAATATCGATCGATTTAAATGACCCTCATCGTGGCAGATACTCTCAAACCTGGTACTTCGTGATGTCTCAGGTTTGAGAGTTTTTACCGAGATGAGAGTCATTTATATCGATCGATAGTTGAATGACGAGTTTTAGGGCCAAATTTTAAAATACGTGTTTTTCTAGTTGCGGCAGGTACTGGTTAAAGCTGAGCGCCTTTCTCATATTTTTAGCCAGAAACTTGATATTTAGCATCTAACACAAACTCATATAATACCAATTTGAGGGGGTGGGCCCCAAGTTATGAAAAAGACAGTTCTTTCTAACCAAGATGAATTATCCCAAGTGGCAATTGTTTTTGCTTTACAGACAAATTGTAATAACAAAGGTCGTTAACGATGCAAGAGAAATTCAACGTCTCCTTCGATGCTATAGATGTCTTGCTTGTGATATTGTTCACTCGTTTTTTTACTTCAGCAGATTATTATTTTTTCAAACTTTTAAATAATATAGGATTTTGTTCACTTTTATAGACTATCCCAATTAACAGGAAACCTAGCTTTGTCTGATTCCAATATGATGATATTCTCTAATATTTTTGATTCTATGACAAATTTGTCCTTTGGCAAGAAGCGACTGAAGTTGGCAATGAAACCTCATTACTCCTAACGCAACGTAGTGGTAATTGGCGAAACTAGCAATTTCTGTGTTGTGCTAATGGCAGGCCGTAGGTTGGAAATTAAGAGTGATATCGTAATAAAGTAGACAATAAAAGACTTGTCCTAGAGGTGTTGACGGTTGTAAAACAATTTGATGTTCCAGTTAATTTTAAGTAATGGAGATTAGTCATAATATATATTTATATTATTTATAGCAGTAGGGTTTTCCGTATACAGAGAGTGTATGGGTCAACAACAGATTCTCATCAGACCGCATTAGGTCAATTACATGATTCTTGCTCTTTTTACGTTTTGGAATTCCAGACGGTCTGGTTATCGTTACTCGAGCTTACATATGCATGAATTCCTTTGTTATACCCCTCAAATTTGCTTTTTCAATAATAATAATACCAGAATACGAACTTGCCTATTTGAACTGTAACATGTTTCAATTGAACCTTGAACCAAATCAGAATAAGACAGGGTAAAGGTAGAACATAAGAAGATGTGCAAAAAACATTACCAGTGATTTTCTGTTAATGACTTGATATTTTGTACTTAACTTTTTTTTCTCTTCACACCAATAGTAAATGAAATAATCTTTATAAAAATCTCCGTCAATAATGTTTATTCATCGCCATGTCTGACTGATGTCCATCAAAGCCACGCCCACTTTTGGAAATTGTTTTTGGGTTACCTGTGGATATTACGATCAAAACCACCCCATAAATACCACTCTATGAATATCTCCTTCTCAGAACACCGCCCCCCCCCCCCCCCCCTCCTCCAGCTCAGTTTGATCCCACCCCCCCCCCCCCCTCTACCATACATTGAGGAATACAAGAATTCCATTATCAAAAGAATTGTCATTTTTTCAAGAAGATTCCATTACTTGTATGTATTGAATTATAGGTTGAGAGCGTAAACACTAACCAATAAAGTAAAAATAGAATCTTTACTATTAATAGATAATTAAGAAGTCCGTTTTATAACCTTCCGTTGACACATGTTTTAATCACACATTCAGTTCAAAACTTGGACGCGATGCTTACCATGCTCTGAAAAATACAAAAAACGACACGTTAAAAAAAAAAGAAAATTGGCAAGAAAATGTATCACTCAAATGTTGATCGATTAAAATGACCCTCATCTTGTCTAAAACTTTCAAACCTGGGACTCGAATTGAAGAAGTCCCAGGTTTGAGAGTTTATGACAAGATGATGCTCATTTTAATCAAGCGATATTTGAAGGACGAGTTCTGGCCAATATTCTGTTTCAGAATACGGTAACATTGACGGCTTGTCTACCTCATTGTTTTGTTTTTCTTTTTCATTTTTTTTACAAGTGGTAGTACATAGTACCAGTTTGAACAAATTTTAATTGCTGGACTCCACAACGAATTTATCTGGTATAATAAACGCCGATAATGCGACTTTTCCAGTCCTCTACTCATTGAGTATTGACTGTGTAGATGGGTCAAATTAGCATTTTGCGTGATTAATTAGTATCCGATCTCCGATTTAGCAAGCAAACGCTTCTGTCCATTCACGCTGTAGATACCCGGATAAACTACATCCTCTTTAGACCCATGGTGCTAAAGGATTTTGCTTTACAATCAATATTATTTCTCACTATTTCAGTACCGTTAAGTTGACACCCACACTTGTCAACTCTGAACCATAATATATAATCTTACCATTGTCCTCCATACTGCCACCACCACCACCGCCAACACCAACACCACTTTTTCCTTATTATTCTTCTCCTGCGCCATCCTCCTCACCGTGATTTCCTAAAGAGCATTAAATCAGACTCGAGCAATTTGGAGGAGTGTCCCTCGAGAATCAGACCTCTTTGGACTGTCGCATTCACAGGCGTCATCGCCGGGGAAGGGATAAGCTAGGACTATGAGTGTTTCTCTACATATGGATTGCAAGTGAGAGGAGACGAAGGCTACATTCAATAGGCAGATGAAATTGCTCACGGTGCCATTATCTTTATTATAAGTATTGATATTAACGTGCCGTGCTGTCTTATCATTTTCGGATGAGCGGCGCATGCGTAAGCATGGAATAGAGAAACGGAAGTGTTATCAATATTTGGAAATAGGCCAAACCATGATGACGTTTAGAGATTTGGGGATAAATTATGATACTGACGTAGGTTTGATGCAAGTTAGTTAAACGAGCAAGAGTGGTCTTGATGAAGTTAACTAAAACGCAATATAGATCAATGGCTTAACTGGATCTTGTTTAAATAAAGAAATCCTAAATAAAAAGTTGAGATTGTATTTCATCAAAGTTATGAAACAATATTAAAGGGATTATTAAAATATATAATTATTTTAATACGTTTGACGACAGGTAAGCTTGGGAATTGTCAACATCCGATTTGAGATTCACTTGGATCTTTCTAAATTGCAAACTTCTCCCCGTCAGATCTTCTCAATTATTTGACAAGCACGAAATAAAGCAAGGAAGGGCAGATTCGCCATGGGTAATAATAGCAGTAGAGCTGTTGATTAGTCTATCAATAATGTTCAGTAAAATATCAAATATGTTCTAATTATCACTGGTGAAAATAATTGGGAATTCGGCTCTGATTTAAAATAAAAATATGAAAAGATCGGTATGTACAGAATCGAATGCTTTAGCACCATGGGTCTAATGAAAGTGGAGTTTATCCAGGTATCTACAGCGTGAATGGACAGAATCGTATGCTTGCTAACTCGGAGATCGGATACTAATCAAGCAAAGACAAAGCAGAAATAATCAACCCAAAAATATTTAAATAACACAATATCCACTTCATTTGCTCAAAACGCTTTACAAGGGGCCCCAAGCTAACAGCAACACTTTACATGTAGGACGAGACATGGCGCATGTAAGGCGATTTTAATTTAAATGATGCTGTTTACGCCGGGTACTCATTTTACACCTGTTTCGATGAGAGAATGTGAATACAGAGCCTTTTCCAAGGACTCAACTATTTTTCGCTCAGAGCGGGACTCCAACCTGGAATTGCTGAACCGAATGCGAGTGTCATACCACAAGTCCACCAAGTCATAAGCATCTGTTTTATATTTATTATTTTCCTTTCCCATTCAACAAAGTAACAATGATTACTCGAGACAGTGGTAAAAAAAAGGAAAATAAACATTATAAGGATATTTTTTCTCTTTCATTTAATTCATATTCGTAAATAAATTTGGTATATTATACTCCAGGTAGAACAGTTTTAGAAGTTTAGCAAGGAAAATACAACCTTTCTGGAAGCCCTTGGTTTCTGTTTGAAGGAAAAGAACCCATCTGAAAACGATATCATGTAGCGACATCAAGATAATCACCTACTATGTACATTGACAGCATGAAAGAAACAAGTGTGGGCCAGGCTGGATCAGTTACGCAGCATCGGTTATTGAAGAAGATTTCAAAAGGGCGAAGAGAGCCCTTGATGGGATTTTGTTGGGTGATTACTGTAGATTTCAATCTTGATAATGATTTGGGTACACTGTAGAGATTATCTCTTAAGGAGTCTGGTTTCTTCACGAGCGGGTTCATAATAAGATAGTAATAGGTAAGATGACTGCCAAGTCTTCCTATAGAGGGGAGAAGTTCGTTTTTTTATATCGTAAATTGTTAATATGCAATTCCAACTCATGTGTAACTTCATCCTCTCTAGGTGTTTGGAGGGCAGCTTAGAGTTGGTCTGAGAGTTGTTTTTCATGAGGTGTTAGCCGTTACCATAATTGACCTAGGATGATGTTTTTAATTAATGTAATGTTGAAGGAGCATGTGTATTTAGCTAGTTGTTTGGTTCACTCTCCGGGCACAGTATCTCGTAGGCTTGGTGTTTTTTTAATGGTTCTCAGATTACCTTCGAGTGTCAAAAAGTTGAAAAGATAAATTCTTTAAACAAATGCAGTTTAGATACCTAAAAGTAAATCTTATTTGCCATAGCCGTTCTAAAAAGATAAACCACTAGAAGAGACAAGGGGAATGTGTACGAATGTGTACGATAACTTCCCTTTATTTCTATCAATCTATATATACATAATATATATATATATATATATATATATATATATATATATATATATATATATATATGTATATATATATATATATATATATATATATATATATATATATATATATACACTTCTCTTAATCTTTATACATATAATATATATGTTTCTCTTGGTCTCTAATCTCTCTATATTTCCTCATTCCATTTTATTCACGTTATGTACCTTACTCATTCATCTTTATTATCCCTACCAATCTTACCCAAAATAAGGTTTTCAAGGCACCATGACCCCCAACCTCCCTTGGCCATTAAACTTAAAGATCTCTTAAAGACGCCAAGTCGCGGCTTCCTTTCACACTAACTGTTCGAAGTTGTTCATGTGGAAAATTAAGGAGTGCTTTATGGACGGACAAATCTGAAGAATGTTAGTACATCAAACAGGTTTTCCTTTCACTCTGTGACATAGAATTCGTAGATGGGTGGCTTGGCTTTGAATCTCGTACTCTATTAAAAATGGTAGTTATAGTGACTCTGATAAGTAATTTGATACCGACAGGAAAAGAATAATATTATTATATCTGCGGTAAGAAGCGCCGGCTCCCCTCACCGGGGGAGGGGAGTAATAACAACAAAAATGGATGGTTCGCCCGTTTCTAAGCATTAACAAATCAGAATATTTCCTGCCCTTTTCCCCGTTTCGTCCCCATGACTACTTATTTCCTGTATGAAAAGGCCTGAGATAACGCCTAAGCACATGTCAGGCTCAGTTAGTGAGTATTCCTCACAATTTTTACACACTGATAAAGGAATTGCATCGCAAAACTGACGACACGATCCACTTTATAAAAATAATCGGTGTTAATATAATGAATGATGCTCAGCATCTGTTACTCCGAGTGATAAGCAAGCACTTAGGGTGGCTTTGGGTCTTGGGTTCGCGGTCTGCTGTTCATTTCAGAGCCAAAATATACTTAAATAAACAATTTTCGAGTCAAAAATAAAGCACTTAAATGTTTATTCGACTAGTTTTCATAAACTATACGATAACTGTCGTGATTTTCAAAAGTGTATACACTGCATATCGATTGAAGAATTGAAGATTCATACTTCTTCTTCTTCTTCAAGTACCAAGTCTGTGCCAGACATAGGTGATCATGGTACGCCATTCATCTCTCTGATCAGATAACATCAGAAAATGTATATTACTCTTCTCTTTCTTTGTCACACAACTGTTCAAACAATTCAAATATGTTTTTCTTGGTCAACCTTTACTCTTTTTACCTTCTATCTTTCCTGTGAGAGGAAGATGTTCAATACATTTATGTCCATTTAGGTGCCCTACAAATTGCATTTGTCTTTTTCTTATTGTACGAATAAATAACCTTTTAGTTTCAGCTTGCTCTAATACTTCATCATTCATACTATAAGATAATAATTAAAATGAGATCCATGTCAATAGCTTGACGGGCATAACAACAAGAGGTCACAAAGGAACCATCAATTGTTTTGTTGTTATGTTGTTTGTTTGTTTGTTTTTTATTGAAAAAAAAAGGGGGGGGGGGTATTTTACCTGTTTTATTTTTGTTTGTTTTCTTCCAGTCTGTTATATATTTTGAGTTTGAATTCCTGGCGCAAACTTTTCGAGACGCTTTTCTAAGCAGACGCATCTTTGCCAGAAATGCTTGGTCTGCTTTTAAATAACTTCAAAACATGATACAGTTATAAAAAAAACAGAAAGAAAGAAGGAAAGAAAAGCAGAAGTCCAACTCCAAACTTTAATTTGAGTAACATGGAAGTATATTTTTAAAACTTGGCTGATGCTTGCTTGTTTTTCTTTTAATGGGATTGCTTAGATGTGTGTGCACATACGTGTACGGTTAATAAGCAAAAGCAATTATGGACTTGTAATAACAATGTTGTAACAAGATTACGTCTTATGGTTTTAGAGTACGATAATGAGATCATAATAGTTTTCCGTCTTTTCATAATTTAACTTTAATTTGTTTGATTCAATCCAACCCTTTACATCTCTGATACAGTCCTCCTTACATATAATTAAAAGAGGGGTATTGTTTGGTTTGTAGATAAGGACAGAGTCTGATATCAGAGGTTTTCAGAAGAAAAAACAAACCAATTCAAACTTTTCTTGTACGGGTGCAAACCTGCAAAGCCTTAATTGTAAATGAATGATCAAACAGGAATCCAAAAGAATTCAATATATTGTGATGCACGTTTGAAATCAGTAAAACCACTAAATAGTTTAAACTCATAAATAGCGACTATGCACTAAGAGTCGAGATTTTCAAGTCTCAAGAAACAGTCATTGATTTTTTTCTACTTTCCTATTTGTGATGAAATTGCGGTGAAATTCAAATGGCCATTTTGATTAGTTAGGTTAAAACGAAAGTAGAATGTCTGAACCTTTTGTGACGTCCTTATCCAACTCAACGTCGTGTATCACTCTATGAAGGGCGTTCCCTGCAAATATTTGTGTATTATTGTCACGTTTGCTTTCACATGTTCTCGTATTATTCATTTATTTCACCGAAGTATTCGCTATTTATTTAATCTTTTCCCTTCAGGGTGGTGGCAATTTATAACAAATTACGATCAAATTAGATTCAATTCATATTATTTCCGAAACGAAACAACTTTGACCTTTTAGAAGGAGACAGTTGACTGGCGAGAACTCCTGAAAACATTGTTGCAAACAGTGACTCATAATTCATAGCAATTATATTTTGACACGCGGATTCAGGTATAAATAGGCATTAAAGATCTTATAATTTGTTAATTCTGTACAAATAGTTTGAGAAATTTTCAAAACCTCTTTTATTAAACAGAACATGTTTACAAAAAGAAAGAACTATCAGGAACTAGGTCAGGATTATTTTAATCTGATGCCGAATTACGTAATCTTTTGAAAAAAATCTTTTTCATATTATTATTGCTCACTTTTGAATTTTGTCGTTTTTGTTTTATTTTCAGTTCTTATAATTTATTGATTTATTTGTCTGCCCATTAGTATGTTTTATTTTGTTTCATAATGTTGGTAATTGTGAGTAGCTAATGAAAAGAATTGAAAACATAGATGACATAATATTAGAAGGCGATGCTATCAAAAAAAGTGGGCTGTCCACACGATTTAACGTCACAATGCATGGGCAAGGAGAGCTCAGTAAATGCTTTTCTTTTATCTGTATTTTTCGTTTTTCTGATAATATTGTAAAGTCACAGTGAATTGTTTTTAAGAAAATACAAATGCGCCCTGTAAATTAATGGATGGAGTGACGTGGTCACGTGCAAACGAATCTGATTCGACCTATCACTCGCGTCAGGATTCTTTGTGGTTTGCCTCATCTCCCCCGGCGATGATTGGGTAACTGGGTATAATGGTGTAAGCAAGATATATTGGAAAGTACTCTAACTGTTTGAGTCTATCACCATATCCAGAGGGCGTTAGACAATTATTTTTGTCGCTATCCATATTCCAGGGCAGAAAGACAACTCAATGTGCAACTAACTACACGTTTTTCTGCACTTTTATAACACATTAGCGTATAGTTTATTGATGAAATCAAGTGAACCCAAATAGAGCTTAGCATAATATAACGTATATTAAATCCAAACGCAAATGTGAGAATGCAATGATACGGTTGGTTAACATTGACAAATCTAAAAAGAAAACAACGGAAAGCTGCTCGTACCTGTGTTATTTATTTAGTGGTCGTATCTTCCGCTATTTCGCGAACATAAAACGTTTGATTAAGGGGATATAAAAGACTTATTAATTGGATGAGAAAACAGGTGACTGACTGCTCTACTACAATAAAACTAGACATTAGACAAACAAGGAAAACGTATTTGCTTGTATAAACGGAGAATATATTCGCCAATACGTCTTACAACAAATTATCACTAATGTGTAAATGTCTTCCATGTGTGTTGGAATGTGTTTATGGTCAAGTACTCATTGACCTCTGAAGAATAGAGAATAAATGTTTGTCATTTATATCGTTCATAGCAGTGTTATTGCCTGATCTAAGTCAAACCGATGGCGTTTTGGAAAATTATTCGCCACACGATAGGGCGGAAGGATCGGATAATTGATTACAGGTTTCCCATTAAAAAAACCCAACAAAAAGTGGCACTTTCGAATGAATTCATTTAAAATCCAATAAATGAACTTCCATGCCCTTGTTACAGTATATACATTTTTTCTTCGTGTTTTCTTGTCATGACATTATTATTATCTTTCATCTTATCGTTTATCTTTTAAAATTGTTCTTTATCACTATTCCCTTCCGTCTAGGATCATGGGAAATCAGTTCATCGTCCTAAGTTAATCCAATAATTCCATTAAAATTTTAAGTCATCTGAAAAAGACGTCCTGACAAATGATAAAAAAGAAGAAAATAAATAACGTGATGAAATCAAATGTTTGTGGTTTTGTTTTCTTCTGATTGACATTCAGGTTATGACCTTTAAGTCTCAGGCTTGAGTCCCAATGTGGGGGGCGAAATACTGACCATCTTAAATGGCTCCTCAGTCACAGAAGTGGGCACCTGCATGGAAGTAACCTTGTATGTCGAGAATATTTGTAATTACGCATTGCACATAGGCTTCTTATATGGTTCTACATGTCAATCAAGTGTTGCTGTTTGTTTGAGATCACGTGTATAGCAATTTGAGCCCAATGGACATTGCGCTCTATGAAATCTCACATTTTTAAATCAGGAGAATGAGTCATAAGGAATAAAAGCAAAGATCTTAGTAAACCATCGATTTCCTCCTATCCACCCCCCCTAAGCAACCGAGCAGTGGAAGCTTTCTACTTTCGGTGGAATGTCTCGCTCCAATGTTTGTTGAAAACTGTCCGGAATTTGTGAGCGGATCCCAAACACGACGAAGAACAAACAAACAAGGGCCGAAATAGAAATAAACCGCCTTGCTTGCAAACAAATGATATTCTACATGCTGTTGGGATTTATGATTATTTTTCTCTATGTATGACGCTCACGTCGTAAATATTATATATAGTATCATCTTAGGTCTATACTTAAATAAATTGACGTAATGAATACCGCTCTCGTTATCAATCTCTCTCTCTCTCTCTCTCTCTCTCTCTCTCTCTCTCTCTCTCTCTCTCTCTCTCTCTCTCTCTATCTCTCTCTATCTATCTATCTTTCTCTCTTTCTCTCTACCTCTCTCCTCTCTCTCTCTCTCTCTCTCTCTATATATATATATATATATATATATATATATATATATATATATATATCTAACTCCCTATCACTCTATTGATATAAACATCAGTCTAAACATTTATCTAACTACGCATCTGTCTGTTTACCTGCCTGTATACCTTTTGACCTATTCTCTCTCTCTCTCTCTCTCTCTCTCTCTCTCTCTCTCTCTCTCCCTTTCTCTCTTTTTCTCTTTCTCACCACCACCTTCATCGTCATCATCACACTGATTCCATATATTAACATGATGTTTCCCGTCATATCCAACGCATCGCGTTCGTGTCGTAATTTTAAATAAAATAAATTTTGTCTGTAATGTAGTCTATGTTTTAATTCTCAACATATCAAGGCTGTTTAATAATCCGCACACTCTCCTGTTTCTCTCTCACTCACTTATTCTCCTTCTATTACCCCTTATTTCCCATATTTATATTTTTCAGACTTTTGCTCGCTGCCGCACGTTTCGAGCCTATGCATAATATATTTGTTTATTTTCATAGCTAACTCTACACCAGATGTAAAATATTGTTTTAGTAGATATACAGGTATTTGTTATTGCTCCACCTCCAATATTTTAACAATTTCTTCAAACGTCCATTCAAAATAAACGCATGTTTACAAAGAACGGTATCATATAAGAACGTGTTAGTCGTTTGTTACACCGTTGCTTTCGCAACACACTCTGTAAGCCTTATAAAACCACCTAATTGTAATTTTTAAAGATAAACTCTCATAACGTGAATACAACGTTGTAAAGTAATGCTTTACCACTTATGAGAAATCTCGGGTTTACGCCATTTAGACAAGTTTGGAGTTATCTCCACTAATTAGTTATTTACACATACATTTCGTAAAAGTTCTGGTCAAATGACATATGTTTTTTTAAAATTAGTTCTTTTTTCCTCTATGCTTTCAACTTACGTAAGCAAGGCATTTCAATATCAACCATGCCAGGTAGTGGCTTAACTAACTGTAGGTATCGACGTGTACTCATTTGCAGGTCTGATACTGATAACCCAAATTGTTATAGGCTCGTTATTATAATAGAAATAATCTCATTCCAACGTATAATATTTCCCATTACAACTATGTTAAAACAAATCCATTCTTTTATTGGTTATCTGACATGCACATGTCTATCTATATTCGGAAAACAAAATCTTTATTTCACGTTTCTGTTCATACCATGGCTTTTTTATGTAAAAAATTATAAAATGGACGTAATAATATATTTTAAAATCCAAACAAACTCGTTAATAGAGCACATAATTATTAGTATGATAGAATCTTGAGAATGAAATGGAACAAGAGATAGATATAACGATAAATGTCATAATGTCAGGATGAAGCAGTTATTGATTAGAGAGTGTCCCATAAAAGTACACTTCTATCCAAGCACACACACGTACACACACACACACACACACACACACATACATGTATAATAATATATTCAAACAGAGAGAGAGATAGAAAGGGGAATGGTGAATAAATAAATAAAGAGAGAGAGAGAGAGAGAGAGAGAGAGAGAGAGAGAGAGAGAGGGAGGGAGAGAGAGAGAGAGAGGGGGGGAGGGGGGGGGGGGGGGGGGGGGGGGAGAGAGAGAGAGGGGGGGGGGGTAACTGAGAAATTCAATTTTTTCCGCCACATTGTGTGTAATGTCATGTTATAATCAGTTTTATAGTTATGTTGCATGATTTCTTCTAATATATGAGGAGCCCTGAGATGGATACTTTTTAAAGAAAGGTTAATTATAAACGAACAAAAGTCAAACAAATGTTGATTTTTTTTCTTCGACAACATCAACGATAAATCATTCATTTTAAGGAATGGGGGTCTTAGTCTCCAATCACACAGCGTTGAAAATAGCATTTTGATTCACCTTGATGTATCACGACTTCCCAGATTTAGGAGTTGTTGCCGAGGCGAGGTTCTTTAATCCATCGATATATGGAAGACTAGTTTTCTGTCCAAAACGTGTTGTTTTTTGGGGTTTATTTTTCAAAGTACGATAGAATGAGTGAGCATGGTTTAACATTGTACTTCAGATAATTAGAATATAAGACGTTGATAGGTAACTCAGGTTTCAATAACTTGGAACTGCCGGATTGATTCCCTTTTGCTCCCTCTGCCATGTCTAAACATAACGTCCATATTATATGTTTTCGTATATTCAATTTCACAGTGTTATTTATTTCTTCGAGCTTCGAGCCGCAACCTTTACACTAAATATAAGCCAAACACTCATTAACTACTGGGTGGTCAAGATGGGGAGAGGGAATGGGGCTGATAATGTATCCAACGTACTCGAACCCATTTCCCCACATTGCAAAGCGATATATGAAAGTATAGAAGGAATGAATTTGTTTCACTCGGCTCTATTGCTTTTAGTCAGCCATTTTTATGATTAGTTATCTCAAATTGTATCATCAGACTAAAACCATTTAAGGTTGCACATGGTTTTGTATGTTGGTACGTTATATCCGGCTGGCGGATGTTGTGAGTAATTTAACTAAGCATCAATATGGATCTCGATATCTCAGTGGGTAGGACTCTTAATCCACTTGCATACGGAGTTGCTTGGATCCATGTGTCTCCGTATCCACTCAACAGTGAATGGGTTGTTTAAGTTATATATAAAGAAAAGCACTTGGCAATAGACCAGCGTCCTATCCAAAGAAGCAAGCGATTGTCAATATCCACTTCATGCTACGGACCTGGTCCCCGGGGGCCAATGTACTTTCCATTTTTTACCTCTAATCCGACTGTCTCTCCCATTTTTCACTAATTATCGCTTTAGAAAGCAGTATTTTGCATCCCTTATCTTTAGTCCGTCAGAACTAAACTGGGATTGAATACAATAGCGTTAAAACGGACAGTGACAATTTGCTATCTTTTGGAAACGGCGCCGGTCTAACGCAAAGTACTTTCCATAATATCAAACCGGTCCAACTACTCGGAGGACAAGCTTTGATTGCACCCGAAACGCTTTTTAGATGAATTCTCTACCACTGGAACTATTGGAATCTCTGCTTGTTTGCCCTTTAACTTGTTAAGACAAGATGAAATAAAATACAATGTATATTTACAAATCTAGTTTTGAATATTGATTTCCTAAATGAGATAGATCAGAAGAACCGATGAGAGTGTTGCATTCTAAAATTACATAATAGTGCCACCATTGATTTATCTTCTTTAGCTTGGAGAGGTTAGAGGAGGGGGATGGGAGGTTGGAAGAGGAGGAGTAAATGCTTTTCGCGCAATGGGTGTATGTGAATCATGCAAGCTTTCCAATACATGTGTTTGTCTTCCTGTCTCTTGGAGGGTTTCGTCGTTTCATGTAAAATTGTTAGCAACGAAATCTCTTTTCTAGAGATTCTCAGTTTGAGATTTACAACAAAAAAAGCATCAAACAGTCTATACAGTTAAAAGAAAGAACATGTTGCGTAACATTCAACGACTTCATCGTCGTAAATTAGTACTTGTCATCATCATCATCATCATCATCATCATCATCATCATCATCATCATCATCATCATCATCATCATCATCATCATCACCATTATCATCATCATCATCATCATCATCATTTTCGTCGTCGTCGTCATCATCTTCCAGTTGTACTCTGTTTTCTACTCTCCTCTGTTTCTTCCAATCCCCTCCCTCTTAGTATCCTTCCCCATTTGCTTTTTCACGTTATTCGCATCTAGGGTTCTTCATTGCTCCTTTATTACACATTCGTTGAATATATGCAAGAAGTATTAATTGGTTAAATACGATGGAATATTTTACTTCTTTACACATTTTAATCCTAAACAAGCCGGGTCCTTTTATCAGGCCGTCTTAAAAATACACTTAAATTGTTACCCATCGTCTCAA
>NC_088361.1:72815891-72828391 GCF_034508935.2 Berghia stephanieae
CAGCCATCTTATCTCTGACCCACTCCGACTTAATACTGATATGAGGCAATGGGTCACACACACACACACACACACACACACACACACACACACACACACCAAATTTATATATATATATATATATAATATATATATATATATATATATATATATATATATATATATATCGATTGATAATGATCTCCAACCTGGTAAAATGTTGTCATCATTATCAATGATGATGTTGATGATGATGATAATGATGGTGATTATTATTATTATTATTATATTATTATTATTATTATTATTATTATTATTATTATTATTATTATTATTATTATTATTATTATTGTTATTATTATTATTATTATTATTATTATTATTATTATTATTATTATTATTATTATTATTATTATCGCCATCATCATCATCATTATTCTTATGAAAACACTAATAACAATAATAGTAGTAGTAGTAGTAATAATAATAATAATAATAATAATAATAATAATAACAATAATAATAATAATAATAATAATAATAATAATAATAATAATAATAATAATAATCATCATCATCATCATCATCATCATGATAATAATAATGACAATGATGCTAATAATAGAATGTATGTTTCGCGTGCTGCCTACTATTCCTCCCAATCATCATCTAGGATACCATTATGTTCTTAATAAATCTCGTTCATCATTTTTATTCTCATTCTTCAACTTCATTGTTATCCTCACAGACCCAATCTCCTATTTCAGTGTAACTGTCGCGTTTCCTTCTACGACCATTCGTGAAACAATATCTCTATTAATGAAACCCATTTTCAAAATATTTTAAAAAATCTAAAATCGATGTATTCAGGTGACTCCCAAATCCGTCAGAAAGTCACAAGTCTGAAATGGTATTGAAATATCAGGTTTAAAACTTATTTTTACATTATAGGAATCACCTTAACTAGGGGTCCCAGTTGGCTCAGTTAGTAGAGCACTATCTTCACAGGCAAAGCGGTCGCGATCGATCCCGGGTGAAGTCGAGATAAATTTGCAACCCCCTGTCCACACAGCAGAGATTGGGTAGCTGGTTCTGTTAGATCTGGCGGAAAGTACATACTTTGCCACTAGTGCTCTATCCAAAGTGTAGTAAGCAATTAATGGTGTCCGTTTCACACTAAAGAAATCGTGATAGATATATTTGAAGGACGAATTTTTTGGCCAAAGTTTTGAATACGTGACTTTCCAGAGTACGGCAGTGAACTGGTTAATCGAAGGATATTTGAAATATAATCTTCTTGCCAAAATGAAACGTGTGGTTACATTCAAGGGTCCAGTAGTAGACTCCAGTAGTAAAATTGTTCCAGCCAAAGCCCATTAGAGTAATGACCTTTTACTTTCTCCTGTAGCATCATCAACGTTACAGGAAATTATTTGAAACTCTAGATTTGATTAAAAGCATCTAATATGTTAATTAAAATTTTCATTCTAACCAATGCGATCTAAGAAATGGACACGATATCCTCGAGCGATAGACAATATTAGGATTATTCTATATTGTGTTATGTTTTAATCTTAACAATTTTCCTCTCCTTCTATTTTGGTTCTCTACTGGAAAATGTATAGGATAGGAAACATTTAAACTGATTGAATGAACAATACGTTACAAGGAACTCCACTAATCTAACGTATCCTATTCTTCCGATAAAAACAAAGACAAGTTTGATGACACCATTTCATCACTGTAATAGCGATATTATTGGGTATGATAATAATGATGATGATGATGATGATGATGATGATGATGATGATGATGATGATGATGATGATGATGATGATGATGATGATAACAATAAGGCCATGGTCTGCGAAATATCCGAAAACCGGTGGGACGTGTTCAACAAAAGAAGACACCCGTTCCATTAGGTATTTTGTACATCAACAAACAGGGTATTTATCCGGCTTAATTTCAACAAAAGATTTCTGGTGTATTATGATCCGAATATTACAATAGCCCATTCACTGTCAATATGTACATAATACATCTATTGACATATCATTGCCTATAAGTTAATGCATTCTATTGTATACACGCCAATGCAACTCGTCCTTGCACGGATAAATCGCATTTTTAAAAAAAAATTCTCCGAAGACTTTCATATCCTATTGTGATTCTATAGCATAAATTTATGGATTTGTTTTGTTCAGAACAACATATGTAATTTTCATGTTTTCCGCCCTAATTTGCACAGATTATGAGATTTTTGAACCTATTTACTCCCTATTAATTATGTGATCCATTCAATGTCTCCAAATTTTTGTAGCAGTTCTTAAACCCAAAACTTGAAAAAATAATTTTTTTGAATTGGTGTATTTTTAATACGTTTTGAGTCATCGTAATCGATATTAAAGGGTAACATTTTTCTGACCACTTTGTAAAAAGGCGCTTTGTCATTGTATAGTAGTGAACTGAGTGGTCCTAGATTGATATTAAATTCTCTAATCTCCCACACTCTTTTTAGGAAGAAAACTCAGTTTAAATCCAAAATGATCAAAGTTTGAAAATGTAAAATATTAATTTTATGACACAAGCCTCAATTCCAAAATGAAAACTTTATCACTACAAAAATGTTGTAAATTGATCTTAATTTGATTCATGTAGAAGCCGTGCTTATCTATAGCAACGGATTTTATGCTTGATACAAGATATTTAGCTACCCAATAGTGCTGATTGGCTGTGGTGACGGGAAAATATATCGACCGAGCTCGGAATCAGTACCGTTCTCTTTGAATGTGAGGCAGATGCTCTATCATGGATTTGTCGGGGGGCTCTGTTTCCAGAAAAAATAATTATCAAATTTTCGTAGGCCAAGACGATTTAAAATTGAAATAAACAAGTATTCTATCCAAAGAGTAGCATGCAATTGCTGCAGCCTGTTTCACGTTAGAGAAATCGGGATAAACTCTTACTTGTTGACTCCGACGGCTTCAAATGTCACCCTTTCTGGTACACCTTTTTGTTTTTGGGTACATTTTTGAAACTAAGGAATTGGAATGTTATCGTTGTTACAAAAATTACCATCTATTAGAAAATGACTGAGTTATGATTAAAATCGTCTTAAACATCAATATAGACGTTTTGTGTCGCAATCAATAAATGTAACTTTTATAAAAGGAAAATTACATGCCTTGAAGGAAAAGATATCCTTTAAATTCGTCAATTTAATGATATTGGAATTCTCATTATGGCTGTTTCATGTTGTCTTTCAATATTGACAGATTCGCAAGCAAATTTAATGCGGCATTTTGAGTATTTGAAGGGCTTGAGAGCAGTTGTTATTGTCATTAACTCTCTCCTTACATGCCATATTCATGATTTTTCCAGAAATGTTATACTTATCCAACACAGAACTTGACTTTTTACACTCAAATTCATGAGAAATACGTACATACTAGAAATGCACATTTTTGTGCAGCATAACAAGCTTTATAAAAACAAAAGATTTTTCATGAAATGTTGTAATGTACAAAACAAATCTGATTAAGAAACATGTTCATTGTATCGTAACAAATGTGATTTTCCTGTAGTTGGTAAGGAGAAGGTTAAATGAAACTGAGCAAAATAAATATCACGCCCATTTGTATCAATGACTTTTCCACTGATTCAACAAGGTCATTGTGATTCATAGTGCTACATTTGGTACCTCAGCTTTCCAAAAAATGGAGCTTAATTTAATTTCATACCGTACACCCGCTCAGTGCATGTTTTGCATGATGCTTAGAAACAAGCACGGCAAGAGAATGTGAGTAAAACGCCTTTCGTAAGGACTAAGTCAACGAAACTCCGACTAGGGACGTACCGGTCTGGAGGTAAGTGACCACAAAGCCACCAATCTGAGATATGTGGTAGTCTAGGTAAAAGGGAAAAAAAGTGAACGTGAGCAAAGCTGGGGGAAAACATGAACACAAAAGTGAAATGAATTGGAAAATATAATTTAGATAAGACAAAATAACATTAAGAAAAATGCCTGAAGTGCAACTTCTAACGAGTTCTATACAAGCAAAAAAAAAAACAAAACAAAAAGAAGAAATAAAGAAGTATACCTCGTTAATCTTCCTTCTACTCTAACTGCCCATATTTAATACAAGGGAACTGTTTGTTACCACACGTCCTGGTAACTCTCCTAATCGTAGACGCCCATTGTCCGTTTATTGTGCCGGCATCTGGGTGAATTAAGGACGGTAATTGACAACAACCGGTTGCTACAGGACCTCTTGCTGGTAGTTAGACATTTCCGCCATTGAATTATCCCCCTTTTGTCCAGACATATCGATTACCAAAGAACCTTGTACGACGATGTGAGAGTGGGACGTTTTCGAAGACAAGTGGTTCACTCCTAACACAAGGTGCAAAAGGGTGCAATTTTTTCTTTTGTTTTTTTTTTTTTTTCTGAGAACTCTAACAGACATAAAGGTCGTCAGAAAGATTATGTCTATATTCTGCTGATATTTATTAAAGAGATGCCAATTTATTGTCTTTATTTTAAGGAAATGCAGCAGATCCAATCATCATCGAGAAAGGGAATGTAAAAAATATGTTTAAAAATCAAACAAAACTAATTTGTTGATTGTCTAAATTTTGACCGTTGATAATTCTTAAGTGCTTTTAAGGACACTTTCTGAAGACCCAGCTTTTATTTTATATTTATTGTATTTCTTTTATCTTTTTCTTTTTTATTTTGTTTTCAAATGCGCATAGAGACTATTTTACTTAGATGGAGCTCTGTAATAATGCCGTGTATTATTATTATTTTTATTATTATCATCGTCATCGTCATCATCGTCATCATCATCATCATCATCATCATCATCATCATCATCATCATCATCATCATCATCATCATCATCATCATCATCATCATCATCATCATCATCATCATTATTATTATTATTATTATTATTATTATTATTATTATTATTATTATTATTATTATTATTATTATTATTATTATTATTATTATTATTTTTATTATTATGACTATATTATTATTATTATTATTATTATTATTATTATTATTATTATTATTATTATTATTATTATTTTTATATTATTATGACTATATTATTATTATTATTATTATTATTATTATTATTATATAACATTATTAATGACCTGTTATATGAATTCGATCGGTTAAACCTAGTAAAGAAACCTGCGCTGTTGACACTTCATCTATACAATCTTATTGAAATATATGGGACAAAGATGGCATTTTAGAAAATTCCCCCCCCCCCCCCCCCCACACACACACACACAATCACATTAAAGACACCATTGCATGGTGTTGAAAATACTTCTCCAGAAAAGGTCCATTAAAAACATTTCTGTATGTTCGGCAGTCAAGTTTACACTATCAAAAATGTTTGGGTTTTTTTTTGTTTGTTGTTTTTTTTTCATCACTTTACTTTCGGTTCTCGATGCTGATTGGAATTGCCACACCTCCCGACAATAATGGACACTAAAAGCAAAACCGTTGTGAATGTATAAGTAAATATCCTTCCAGGCCATCCATTTCTGAAGAAAGATGTAATTTTCTTGACTGAATGGTCGGACAAACCATTTCTTGAGTAAGAATGTCCTAAATGTAACGAACTGGATTACATACTTATCATGTTTCTAAAGAAAAGAATGTTTGACGCGACGGTCCACAAAAAGAGTAAGATAAGTTTACTCTTACTCGCCTTAACTGTCACAATGCATTCTCTCCCTTTCTAGCTTTACTTTCGATTCAATAAACCGTCCCTTAATGAGAGCTGATCATGGCGGAAATGTAAGACATTAGTGGAAGGTCATTCATCTCGACATTGTTAATCTCTCGAGTCGCGAATTGTAATCAAGAATGGCGCGCTGGAAATGTAGGTTGTGAGAATGTGACAAAATAGTTTTAATTCCTAGGAAACTTTCAGTTTTACTCTCTGTCTATAGCTCGAACCTTTCAAAGAGTTGACAACACATAATTTTTCAAGGATTGTATATTATGTATATTGTATGGTACAGTATAAGTTCAACCTTGAGTTGATGAATGACAAATTCATAATTTACCCCATTAATGTAATAAGTTTTGTAATGGTTTGCACAGTACCGACGTGTAGCAGGTCTGATCACTGAAATTGTTATGGGCTCAATTTAAAATGGAAATAAAATGAAACCAAGCCAAAATATATTATAATTACAACAGTAATAAATCAAGACCATAATTACGTTCTATAATCAGACCTGTATAGTATGCGCACATGGACTGCTGCCTCATTTTAAAAATAAACGTTAAAATGTTTTTATGAGGACGTATTATTGGGCATCCAAAAGAATTTTTAACAATTGCTACATTCCCTCTCGTCACTCCAGTCCCCTCCCCATCGGTTCGATAATATTTTGTTTTCTGTAGGACAGACAGCCCATCTGACTGGAAGTCATGTTCACAATTTAGCACTCTGTCGTCACTACTGTCTGAAGACGGAAGTCAATTTTCTTATCGATTGCGTACGGGGATCCCAAAATAACCCATCTAAAATGAGAACTTGGGGCTATACAATACAAAATTTGGAAGGGTTGCATGCATGGGGAAACTCGGACGGTTATCAATCATAGAGCGAGTGCCGGGCTTGTGATAGGGTATTGTCATTCACATAGATGCTGCTGAGAAATATTCCTTTTGTAAAGCGGACTCTTTATTGCTGGGTGTCAGTGGATTTCTTCATTTTAAAGCCCACATTTGAATGGGACTAATCAATATGAGTATGAATGGAAGTAGTGTGAGTAGAAATTACATTGGTGGAGTGTCAAGAGATCAAATGATCTGAATAGAATAAGGATTTTATCATATTTGATGAATGTTATTTATGTTGATTTATTGGAAGCTGAATATTTTCGCGTGTTGGAGATTAAAGATATAACATTATCCAAGACAGAAGTTAAAGAGTATCGGAATTTCATATGCATCGCCTATAGTGGATCAGAAGTATACTTTGTTCCAGCATTAAAGGATAGCGTTTGTACACTGTCATAAGTTTATTGGTAAATTGTACATTAATGCTATACGATAAGCATATCAAGACTGTATTGACAACTTAATACACACTTAAATAAATGTGTCTTTCTTATTATGTGATTCGACATTCGCTTTCAAACCGGTAGGTAAAGTTGAATCCTTCGAGCCCTACATATATATATATATATATATATATATATATATATATATATATATATATGTGTGTGTGTGTGTGTGTGTGTGTGTGTGTGTGAATTTTTAGTTATTCAAAACAAACCAAAACAACAGAATAGAAAAGATTGAGAATGATGAAAAATATTCCATATAATGATTCTACCTGTTTTAAACTATCTATTCTTGTCAAACATTGGCTTCAGCAAAACTTAGTGTGTATTATTATAAATACGGATAAGAAAGGATAAACAAAATCAATGGATCATTATGTGGAAAGAGCGGGTTTAGACCGTACATGCCAAGAAAAGTAATAGTTGACTTCAGATCGTATGGGAAACATATAATATTCCAACATATAAAGATAGAGCACCCTTTGAAAAAAAATGAATGAAAGATAGATAACCAAATTAATAAAAATGGAGTAAAAACGGAGATTCGATTGATTCCAATTTTTTTTTTTTTTTTTTTTTTTTTTTTTTTTTTTTTTTTTTTTAGGATTTTTTTCTTTGTACTGGTTTTCTGTGTCAGCTTCGTCGCCATTAGAATCCCTGTCAAACGATCACAGTTATAACGCTGTTGACATAGATTAATGTATTGACACATCCTTTGTCTCTTTTGTGTTGTTTTGTTTTATGTCGTTGTTTTTAACTTTGTTTTGATTTGTTTTTCTTTTTGTTTTCTTTCTTTTGTTGGTTTGTGTTTAATTTTTGTTTGTTATAAGTTTTCATTGCTTATCAAATAATGTGTTTTGGGATTATATATAGTCGTTTTTGTTTTCTCAATTTGTATTTTTTTTTTTTTTGCTTGCTCATGTGCCAAAACAAACAAACAAACCTTTTTTTAAATCACAGTTATATCTATATACTTTTCATACTTCTTTCCTCGTACATTCGTTTCAATCTCCATCTTGCATCACACCACCTTTTTAGATTTACATGCCACAGCCAAGTCAATACCTTCCTTCAATTTTCCATTTCCAAAGATCCTAAGAAGACCAATTGGAAATTATAATCAATGAGTTCATACAAGTGCCATAAACTAGATAATTATTTTGTAAAGATAGTCATTGAACAACTCACACCAAATCAACAACAATAACAACAACAACAACAACAATTCGATTAATTAATAATTCCAGATGCCTTGTTATACCACATATCGATGAGATTCGTCTGTGTCTAATTAGGTCAATGATCAAGATAAAAATGGTTTACAGTTTGCAATCACTTGATTGAGCCTTGCAGTGTTAAAATACAACAATAAAATGCAATGCAAGTTTTATTCCAATCAACAATGAAATGTGATATGATCTATCTTGTTACCGTGTTGACGATCGATGACTTCACATATATTACATTACGTCAATTATGTATGGGTTTAATTTTTTTATATTTTCGAACTCCATGTATGGCCTGTTCCATTTTTATATGCATGTGTGTTTCGTATACGTTCGTTAGAAGAGAACTGATCAATCGCCGCTCAATCATTTCTGATATTCGTTTTTGGGTGAATGATTGTAGTGATTATCAAGCAATGTAAAGAGGTGTGCAGTTTGGTTTCCTGTATGGTCTGAATGTAGTCGATTGGAGGCATATCCAGGATATTCAAATTATCAATACATTTTAGAACAATTACATAGTAGGCCTACTTCTCCACAGCCATAAACATAACATTCTAAACAAGAGATCGAACTGTTGGCAATGTGCAGACACTCGCATAAATTCAAGTTAAAAGCACAAACTCTCTCCGCCCTACATCTATCTCTTCTTCTCCATCCCAACTCACACCCCCCCCCCCCCCCCCCCAAATCACATTTGTTCTCGTCCACCCCCCATCCCCCACTTACCCACATCTGCTCATTTCCTCTGTATTCCCAATGATTCACCAACCAACCCACTCCCAACAACCCACTCGTACCCATCCGTAACTTCCCTCTCCACATTCCCCTTCTCTCCGTTAAGTTTTCAGTACCAACTGCGTGTCACCCTTTTGATAGGATACTCGTCTATTGCTAAATATTTTCCCCAATAATTTAGACAGATCCATCAGCCCAATCACTGATCGTAGACATGTGAGTCGAGTTTTCTATCAATAAAATATAGGGTCCTCGTTAGCTTAAATAAGATCTTAAAAATGACTTAGTTTACTTCTTTTCTGACAAAACATATTTTTACAAATTGGTATCCTAGTTAATCTTTCACTTGAATGACGTTTTGGATTTTTAGTGAGTTAAGTTTGTTTTGTTCCGTCCCGTCCCCTCTCCCCCAAATATTAATAAGGTATGTGTTAATATTTTGTGAGGATGTACCAATAGAGGCTTAAGTAACTGATTGAGGTGGCTTGGTGATAGACTGTTAAGGGATCACTACTTGTTAGAAATGGGTCATGCCACTAAGACACCGTCATTTATCGGTCCGTTCAAGACATGTAATTTATTGCACAAGATAATGGATACTTGTAACTTCTACATTATAACGTAAATCATTGAGAAAGGAAATCCTGATAATTGTTATAATTCTTTCAATATAACGGAAGATAATTCAAAAATATTTCTTAACTTTTATTGTTTTATTTACGTTGGTTTTCAAAGCAGGTCAATGTTGCCGTATTTGATCTATTATAATTGATTTGATGTATATCAGTTTTGTCTGTTCGGAAGTGTTCACCTACAATAATAAACAACCACAATGTAGAGTCATTTACTCTTTAATAAACTCTCATAAAATAGACTCCGGGACAATTACATATTTGATTTATATGATTAATTAAAAACAATGTACAACCACAACTGATGAAATGAAAAAGAACATAGAGAGATGGATACAAAAATGGTGTTGCAAAATATAAAAATAATTCAAGAATAAGAGAGAGATCATAGATGTGCAATCTTAAACCAATGAATAAATCTGCTGACGCCACGAAAAGAAAAAGAATAACAGTCTCTTGAGTTGTATCGGAATTTCATGAATTATTTCACAACCTGAACTTTGGACAACTGAATTAAATCCTCAAATATGGCACAATTTGCAATTCACCGATGAAATCGTGTATTCGTGGATACTAGTGTTAGCGAAATGGGGGGGGGGGGGGGGGGTAAGTTATGACAAGTTCTATGTCTCTCATGACGAAGAAAATGAGTAAGCAACACAATTGTAAATAGAAACCCACCACAGTAATAACTGAAAACTGTAAAATGCTCTATCTCAAAAGTAACAAAATCGAGGAATTTTGTAATATAGAGGAATCATAAATAGACTTTATGTTTATGCTATACATACTTCAAACAAAAGATCACTAAATCAGGTAAGATTAGCGATTGTCAATAAGATGGTTTTCTAGATCAGTTCTTGCCAAAACTCCATCATTCCAGGCCTGCAACACGTGGTGTTTATATAGCACGTGACCACGCACCATTACACCCAATCTGTATTATTCTCCTGACAGGAGACATTCCAAAGACTCATTAGAAATCCATCTGCGTTGTGTGGCAAGCTACAACAATTTTGTTTACACTTGGAGGTAGATTTTGAGGAAAATAAGTGAAAATAACTGTTAAACTCTTAAATCATAAATTTCCTTTCTTTTAATATCTAAACAGCGAATAAGCAAATTAAATGCTTATTGACCTATATCAATCACCTTCCATTTTTATTCTTTCAAAAGCAGCTTCAGAGAGTGTGGCCTTTTTAAACTTCTTCAACGTCTAATTTTGAATTTTAGAATCTCAATGTCTCGCAAAGGGGGACATAAAACTTTGCTGATGCTATAAATCTCTACCTTTAAACTAAAATAAATAACAGCTTCTGTAAGAGAATAAAGGTCTGTTTCAAAAGAAAAATCGAAGTAACGTGAATTTGAAAATGGGTTACGTTATCACTTACCTGAATCCGTTACAACAATAATATGCATTACCCAGTGACTTTATAACTGTAATTGTAGCAGAAAAATAAAGTGATGGACACGAGAAACCACGGATTACTAAAGGAGTACCAACAGTTAGTAACGCACTCTTTGACTCAGAGGCAAATGAGCCGTTTTTAGGCAAGGTACAGTATTTTCTTACATAGCTGTTTAGATCTGAATGAAAGTTCTTTGAAATAGATTTGTGTTCTGTCTAATAGTTATAAAGTGCTTGTTATAGTCTGTTCTCATCAAAGAAATCGAGGTCAGCTCTAGCTAGATAAGCCTCATAGCTCTAAAGAATAGCTTTTTAATAATAGAAAATAACGGATTAACGCTACGGAGTCAGAAAAACGGAACCCTTTTTGTCAAAACGGTATTATGTCTGGGTCATTTAGACGTTGAAAATCAAAATTACAGCCAAAGATAAAAGACTTGGGCTAATTAATTTATTTAGAAGAATGAATTTGTGCGGCATGTGGTATGACATTCGCCTTCGGTCCGGAAGGTCCTGGTTTCGAGTCCAATTCTGTACGGCGCATAGTTGGGTCCTTGAAAAAGGCTCTTTCTCACATTCTCTTAGGCGTAAAATAAGTTAACATCTTTGTCTCTGTCCGAAAAAAACGTATATATTGTATGTCACACCATGTCTTGTTCTACATTTTAAGTGTTCCCGTTGAATTGGTATTCCTTGTAAATAGCTTTGAGCACATTTTTGTGGATATGGCATTTTTAGATTGCTTTTTTAGGAAGTGAAAAACCCTCTAAAATGTCGTGTTTCAGATAATTATAACTTTAAATCTAATATAGTTTAACAACGACATAATACAAGTTTGCGATATTGGGTCACTCATGAGTAAATCGTAAGTTAAAATAATCAGAAATAAAATTATCGCTTTCCCCACACTTTTTTAAATTGAGCTTTATATAGCGCAATATCCACTAAATGTGCTCAAAGCGCTTTACAAGGGAACTCTGGCCAACAGCAACATTTAACGTGAAGGACGGGACATGACGCCTGTTAGGCGATATTACAATTTTTCGGACAAAGACAACGCTGTTAACGGCCAGGTACTCTTTTTACACCTGAGTACGGTGAGAGAATGTGAGTAAAGAGCCTTTTCCAAGGACTCAACTATGCGCCGAGCGCGAGGCTCGAACCCAGGACCTTAAGATCCGAAAGCGAGTGTCATACCATTAGACCACATAGCCGCACTAACTAATATAAACGTAACCCAAGTTTAATATTATCTAGTGTAAATACCCATCATATATCATAATACCAATTGGAGGCAGTGGGTTAGACATTGAAACCCCGATATTTCACATCCATATGGAAAATGAACCAACACTCTCTAGCAATCTATTGGACACCTTAGAATCGTGAAAGAAAATTTGA
>NC_088361.1:72833391-72835891 GCF_034508935.2 Berghia stephanieae
CTCATTCTCGTTCTCTCTCTCTCTCTCTCTCTCTCTCTCTCTCTCTCTCTCTCTCTCTCTCTCTCTCTCTCTCTCTCTCTGTGTTGTAGTGATCGGATGAATACCGAGGATCGAATTATTTTCCTGTTCCCTATCCTTAGCAGTCATTGATCTTCTCCATTTCACGCTACAGAAACTGGAGTATAATTTCTGATCTGTGGCGTCTCCAAAGAGGTCTTGGTATTCGAGTGGTTTCTCTGCTCTATTGTCATTTATTTACAAGACCAGTAAGATTTAACGATGCCAATGATCAAATAAATAAATAGATGTTTTCGATTAGTGTAACGTTGTTGTTCAATTAAAGTTTGTTATGCTTTATCCACCCAATGGAAGTGAAACTCGAAACGTGAGCTTTTATAAAGCGCAGTATCCCCTAATTGTGTTCAAAGTGTTTTACAATTTACAATAGACAATTCTGTTGCCGGTCGGGTTAAACCCGAATAGTCTTTCCCAAGATTTCAACTTTGTAAAGCCCACAAAGGGACTCGAACAACGGACCAACAGGTAAATAACACGTGTCATACCAAAAACCAAAAAGTATGGCAATGTAAAAAGAGTACCTGGTGACAAAAAAAGGTAACTTGCAATATTGCATGAGTGGTAACTTTAGAAATTATAAAACCCCAATTAATTCCAAAATTATACAGTTTACTTTGAACATTGAAAGCCGGTAAAAATAATATGGAGAAATGTTAATTATAAATGTGCGGCTAAGTACATTGTGGTATGACACTCGCTTTCAGATCGGACGGTCCTGGGTTCGAGCCTCGCTCGGCGCATAGTTGAGTCCTTCTCTCACCGTACTCAGCTGTAAAATGAGTGCCTGACCGATAATAGCGTTGTCTCTGTCGGAAAAAAATTGAATTGTAATGTTGCCTAACAGGCGTTATGTCTCGTTCTACATGTTACGTGTTGCCGTGTGTCAGGGACGCGTTGTAAAGCGCTTTGAGCACATGTAATGGATATTTCGCTATATAAAATCTTAAGTTTTTAAAATATAGATTTGTTGTATGCCTTAAAAGCTCAAAACAAATGTGCATCTCTCTCTCTCTCTCTCTCTCTCTCTCTCTCTCTCTCTCTCTCTCTCTCTTTCTCTTTCTCTCTCTCTCTTTCTCTTTCTCTCTCTCTTTCTCTAAATTCTTTCCTCTTTTATTCTTGCTATTTTTTTGTTCTTTGTAAACGTTGAAGCTTGGAATTTGTAAAGTTGTGTATACTGGAGATTAGGAAAATGTGGCTGTATTCCTCAGACAATCATTGCTACGTCTAGCTTATTTCAAAGGTAAGAAGCCTTATATAAGCTTGAATTCGATGATGTTTCTCTGAGAAATGTTGGGATTGATAATAGTATCTTGTGATTGTTTACCGTTCGTCTTGTTTTACTCGTCATTTGCGATAGGGTAGGATTGGGGTAAAAAGGTAGAAATGGAAAAGGTTAATTAGCAGATAGGAATAGCAAGAAGACGGCAATCGGGGAAGGTAGGACTCGCAGAGTGAGGGTTGGTGCCTGCTAGTAATTTGTAGGTTGTGTGTGGGCCGATCCGGTTACCTACACTTCGCTTTGTTATTTGTGGTTATTGTACTAAGTAGGCAAACTATAGAATGTCGAGTCTTCAAGTTAGTGGTCTAAAGGTAAATGATTGTGGGATGATATGGAGAAAGTGGCGGAGAGGAAGAAGAAGAAGAAGAAGAAGAAGAAGAAGAAGAAGAAGAAGAAGAAGAAGAAGAAGAAGAAGAAGAAGAAGAAGAAGAAGAAGAAGAAGAAGAAGAAGAAGAAGAAGAAGAAGAACAAGAAGAACAAGAAGAAGAAGAAGAAGAAGAAGCAGAAGCAGAAGAAGAAGAAGAAGGAGGAGGAGGAGGAGGAGGAGGAGGAGGAGGAGAAGAAGATGATGATGGTGGGGAGGAAGTAAGAGATGTAGGAGGTGGAGGTGGAGGTAAACAAAGCCAAAAACGAGGAGAAGGTACTAGAAAGGGGAGGATAAAGTGCTAAAGCTAGAGATTGGGAAAAATAAAGTAGAGGAAGAAAAAGGAGAGAAATAAAATAATATGCTTTGTTTGTTTATCTTATTTTCTAATTTTGTTTTTCTCTTGTTGATGAAATGAAGTGACGGAAAGATAGCTGAGCCAAGAATCTTAGGGATTGTGATATTATTTTTCGTTTGCATTGTTTTATCTTGTTGTTCTTTTTGTTTTCTTAATTGTTTTTGGTTAATCTATAGGATCATCAAAATAATAAAATCAGAAATGTTGTTGTATCTCATACTATGGCAAATTTGGATTCCCATGTAATCAAATGCTAGGTGATGTAAACGTGTTATTTTTTTCAAAACCAGGCATTAAAAATTGTCAAAATCCAATTGCTGTTGTCATGTTGTACATACGTAATGTGGAAGTGTGAGCTTTGATGCCCAGTCTAGGCAGACTGATTTTTTGGATTGGTTGTTCATTTCTTTTTGTTTGTCCT